>NC_064283.1:23755363-23855291 GCF_019186545.1 Solanum stenotomum
TTCTTTCAACTCAACCAAAATTGGATCATGACCTTGCTTGGCTTTCACATCCGCCACAAAAGATGATTCTGAACCATTGTGAACCGTAATACCACCTTTGGTGGAGTCCACTAACTGAACACCCAATCGGGCCAATCTATGAACATCTCGAACCAACATTTGCTTTATCGGGGTGATAGAGAACACTCATATCATAATCTTTCAATAGCTCAAGCCACCTTCTTTGGCGAAGATTTAGATCCTTTTGATTGAAACACATACATACAATTTTGTGTTTTCTTTTTTTATTTTATTTTTACATTTGTTATTTTTAATATATTACTTTTTGAAGACATAAAAACTTTCACTTCACAAAGTAATATTATTGTTATCATTATTATTTATAATGATAAGTATTGTTTTGAGTTAATAAGATATTAGACATGTATTTTAATACATTGTATTGGATGCTATTGTAAAAAGCTTATTTATTAATATAAAGATTTGAATAGTTTACTTAAAAGTTACCTAGCAATTTGGCTTGTTGGTTTAGCTTCATCCATTTTGCTATTTTTAAAAATAATTTAAAGAATAAAATTCAACCTCCACTGATACTCATAAAGAAGTAAATTCAAAAAAATTGAAATACTCCACAAAGGAAGCTGCTTTCGGCCTTTACAATTTTGAGACCTCAAAATATTTGAATGCAAATTTTATGATTTATTTTTAAAAAATTAATATTGAAGATTGAAAAAATATATATAAAATAAATATTAAAATATTACTTATTTTTTAAAAAGAAATATTGTAGAGCTCTAAAGTAAAACTTTTTTTTTTTTGGAATTGAGACTCAATGTAGAATTTCTGATTCTTGAATAAGCAAATAAGATGTACTTTCTTAGTTCGTTTTTAGTTTCACTTATTTACGTTCAATAATTTCAAGTACAATAATTAAAAGTAAATTTATTTTTATACAAACCACTTTTTCAATTTTATGTTTTCTCCAATCTTCAACTTATTACTATTGTGGATCAACAATGGGATGATTATATTGATTGTGTCACTTATTCTGCTAGCTACATTTTTAGGTTTACCATCTCTTCATTTTATCATTTTGAATTTGTTGTCTTCCTTTAATTATTGTACATACTAGCAATTTGAATACTTACTTATCTTCAAAAGAACTTGATTATACTAAGAAATTGTCCAATAAACATGAATTTGTGCTGGCCAATCAACCAAGTATAAGAAGCATGCGAAATGGATTTGAAAATCAAATTCATGAACCATTAGCTATGATTTGTGTCCTATACGTTTGTCTCAGTTTTTGTCTTTAGAATTGAGCATTCTAAGCTTATCTGTGCAGACAAGACAATTATTAAAGAGTTGTTTATAATCACTAAACATGGTTTAGTATAAATTTGGAACTCATAGTTGTTTTTAGTTCTTGATTCAATATAAGCATCAAAATGAAGCATTTATTGACATGGTGATTACATTATATCACATTCCTCTTCAAAGAAAATGGTAAGTGTGAAACATGTTGCCTAACGTGTTACAATAAAACAGTAAGAACAATAAGTAAAGAACACATTATTTTTACGTGGAAAACACCCGACTCAAAAGGTGTAAAAAATCGCAATATGTATCCCTACATGATTTAACTTCAATTTCACTGAGTCACTAAGCCTCAACAATTTAAGATTACGAACAATAACATAAGAAATTAACTCTAATTCCTAAATATCAAGTTATGAATTTAGATTACAACTCTTACAATCCTAGAAACTAATTCTAATCCCTAAACTTCAAGTTATGAATTCAAATTACAATTCTTGTAATCCTAGGAACTATGTCTAATTCCTAAACTTCAATACAAACCTCCCAATTTATGTGTTTCAAAGTTTTCGAGTTATCCCAACTTGAAGACAACACACTAATTTAGTTTATAACTCACTGAACTAAGATTAAATCAACATTACAACTCAAAGAAAAACTCCTAGCATTTCAACTCTGTATTAGGATCAGGTGTTTCAATGTGTTCTTTCAATCCGTTGGTAGCACTTGCTAAGTCAATTTTTCAATTGTTTTTTTTTTGCTATGTAAGTAAGTGCACAAATATTTTGAACGGCCTTTCTTTTATTTAAGCTCAACTCTTCAGAGAGTTGTTCTTCACTTCAAACTCTAGAATGATTCGAACTCTTTTGACTTAGAGTTCTATTTCAAGTAAAACTCTTTCTTCAAATCAAATTCCTTACCTCTTTAGACTTTTCTTCAAATCAAACTTATTGATTTTTTTTGTGTTGTAGTCGAACTCTAACTCTCAGTCCTTCACATGTAAAAACTCTCCATCAATTCAAACTCTTTTGACCTAGAATTCTACTTCAAGTGAAACTCCTTCTTTGAATCAAATTCCTTGATTCCTTTGTGTTGTAGTCGAACTCCAACTCTTCATTTCAGCACATGCTTGTTCCTTGAGTTTTATCACGAAATTATCATCCATTCCTTAGTGATCTTGCTACGGATTCAGCTTCTTGAGACAGTGCATCTGTGAACCAGGTTGACTTGCTTGTTTCATGTTACTTTGTCAATCATCAAAATCGCATAGAACCCAACAGGCATACTTTAGTTTATTTTTATTTTTTTGTGAACTTACAAAGCCTCAATTATGGGTGGAAAAGGCATACTATGTATTATGTCTGCCTACACTTCTCTTTTCCTATCATGTTATGTGATAATTCCTTTCAGATTTTTGGTAATACTCTACAATATAGTTTGTTTATCCTTTCCCCGTAACTAAGAGATGGATGTGCATTGCATATGAGACACACAAAGTAAGTCTGATAATGCTTAATTAATTAAATAGCTCATCTTGATTTTGTACCGTATTTTATTCTCTATTCAATATGTATATAATACTGCTAGGACTAAATAGAGTTCACAAAAAGTTGTCATTTGCCATTAAAAACGCATACTAGAGTAGTACTTCAGTATAACAATCTTTAATCTCAGGATATTTCTGCCCCTCTACCCTTAATCAGAGTTCTCGGGTTCAAGCCTGTTATGAAAAATAAGAAGCAATTAACCTTAAAATTGTCAGGTTCTTTGATAGTGACAATGATTAAATCGAGTTAGTAGTAGAACGACAATTTATCTCTATCATGTAACTTAGACTTCGATTGTAATGCAAATTAAGGTTGTAATTCTTGCAGTAAATGTCATTTCATAAATTTCAAAAGAAACTTAAAATTAGCAAAACATAAATGGGAAGCCTAAGGAAAATAAAATAAGAAAATTAAAAGCATACATCATAAAAATATTTGGTTATAAGAAACACACAACTTGAATGATACAAAATTCTTGGGTAATCATAGTGTCTCCAAGTGTTTGAGTTGTAGGAACTTACCTAACCATAAAATCAAGACAAGGGAACACGATTAATTTTGAATCTTGTGGATACGGAGAGGATACGGAGTCCTCTACCTCAAAATATATTTTGCGACCAAAAACAAAAATCCTTCTCCGCGTCGCGCCAGTGCTCTCCAATTTGATTCTTCGCCCGCTTCTTATTATCAACTATCTAAAACTCCATAAATCATTGAGGGATCATATTGTTAGGGAATGGAAGAAACTAGAAAGAAAAATTTAAGAGAGGATGAATAATAACTCTTTGTATTGATTATTGCATTGATCCAAATAGAAGAGTATATCACTAATTATAAATAATTAAGGAGGATAAATATATTATTTTCCTTCTAGATACTAAACTAAAAGGAAATTAAATATTTTGCAATTAATGTAAACCCTAGACTTGAAAGGAAATAAAATACTATATAATATTTCTAGACTAAAAAGAAAAAAGAAAAAAGATTCTACCAAATTCCAACATTCCCCCTCAAACTCAAGTTGGTGTATCTAACTTGAGTTTGAACACTTAGTTATTCTTGAGAATATCTTCTCATTTCATGTTTTTTCCCAAGCTTCTTTTGTTGTCTCATATGCAATGATTTAAGAGAAGATTGAATCTGCAACTGAATTTTGAATTACAATTTTGGCTTTGTATATTTTGGTTTTCCCTTCTGAATGAAGTTTGATTTTAACATCAGAAGATTTTTTCAGAGAGTTGTTGTATGAGTTTGTCTTCCATTACAGCTTCCCACAAATCATAAGCTTCAAGATAATACTTCATCTTAACTTCCCAAATTTGATAATTTTCACCATTGAAGGTTTGTGGGGCATTGAAAGAAAGAGTATTGTTTGCCATTGTTTGAAAATAAGGTTTAAAATAGTGTAGATTAAAAATTGGTTAAAAGTAGCCCTGCGTTAAAAATAAAAGCACGAGTTAAATTGGCTCTGCGTTAAAAATAAAAGAACGGGTTAAAATTGGGTTGAAAATAGGTAGGAATTAAAAGTAGTTGAAAATTCTTCTTTAATGAACTCACAGATCCATTAAGATCAATGGAAGACTCTGATACTACTGTTAGGGAAGAAACTAGAAAGAAAAATTAAAAAGAGAATGAATAATAACTCTTTGTATTGATTATTGCATTGATTCAAATAGAAGAGTACATCACTATTTATAAATAATTAAGGAGAATAAAATATATTATTTTCCTTCTAGATACTAAACTAAAATGAAAAACTAAATATTTTGCAATTAATGTAAACCTAGAATTAAAAGGAAATAAAATACTATAGAATATTTCTAGACTGAAAAGAAAAAAGTAAAAAGATTCTACCAAATTCCAACCCATATATCTTAATCATAACTCTTAAATCTTCATTTCAAATTTAAGTAAATATTAAGAATAAGTATGAGTATGAGTATGAGTATGAGGAGAGTTGAGTTGCATATTTCAAAATGACTATACGGGAACTAAGTATTCCCACATTTTATACTTTTACATTAAAATGAGAGAAAACTAATTTATAAATGAGTTTATGAGGAGTTTTGAGTATCATCTCTTTTAAGAGAAATCTTTTGAGTAATTATCTAAAATTGAGGAAGAGTTATATTTTTAAACATATGAGCATGAGTTATATATTATTGGGAGTAGTATTGAACACATATATGGAGATGAGTTCAGACAACTCAAAATCCTCATAAACCATGTATGCCAACATGGGTAAAGGATCATACTTTTTAGATGATTCCTTATTGCTTTTAAGCATAGCTTAGTGGATCCATTTAGTTGAGGATGTCTTATACTCCGGCAAGGTATATGATAGTTCTGGCAGTGTGGGCGAGACGTTGTATAATCACATAGCTAATAGTGATGGTTATCGATTAGAGAATCTCCCAAGTAAGAGTAAAAATTATGTAATTGCATTTTTATACATTATTGAGTTTTATCTCCTGTTTTATAATGTTTTAATCATTGCATCAATCATTATTGCATTATATTGAGTTGAGTTGAGGTGAGTATTCCTTCCAGCCTTGTCAGTTCAGTTATTTATTGCATTCAACTTTCCCCTTACAGACTCGTACATTCAATGTACTGATGTCATTCGACCTGCATCTTTTTATGATGCAAACATAGGTATGCAGGGTCATCAACAGTCGCTTCGTTGATACCGATTTCATTTCAGTTAGTTTTGGTGAGCCTCATTGCTTTCTGGATGAATCCATATTTTTATTTCAGTTTTGTTAAGATATCGTGGATCTTGTCCCAACATCTATCGTAGTATTTAGAGGCTTCATAGACAATAGTAGTTGAGGAGTCTTTTATTGTTTCCTTGTTGATGTTTTCTTGAAAACCTTGAGACGATCTCTTATGTTGAATTAAGCATTTTAAACATTTATTGAGTTGAGTTATTGTTGATACAAAGTTGAGTTAATCTTTGCATTTGAAGTTCTTGTTTGTTGAGTAAGTCTTCCGCTGAGTAGTGAGCCAGGTCAAGGGTTCTCTTGGAGACCAACGATCTCGAGTGCCGGCCATGTCTAGGGTGTAGGTTCGGGGCGTGACATGCATCTCCAAAATGAAGAAAGAATATATAAGTCTAGAATGTCTGCGTCTGAATAATGGACTAAGAAGGAAAAGAGGAATCCGTAGCAACTCGGAGGAAGTGGCTCACCCTTGGATTTAGATAGTAGAGGTCTCACAGTTAAGATCGCGAAGCAGCCGCCTGAAGATTTCATGTACTCAACAAAAAAAGAGAAAGTGCAATATCAGTACACTATGGTTGTGTACTGATAGGATCATCGGCTAGTTTTAGTATACAAAATATGGACAAACAACCACAATTTAGTAAGCACATAATACCGAGTTACAACTCAAGTGCAACATAGTTCGGTAATGATATGCATAACAACATGAATCATCACAACACAAAAAAATAGTTTGGTTCTCTCATGGAATCTTTCCATAAAAATTGTGTAATGATTTTTCCCGATCGTTATGACTAGGTCGATGATGAAAGATTTAGGCTATAAATTTTTTCGGATAGTGACTTAAAAATTTTAGACTATGCCAGTTTTAGATGGAATTTGAGCTAGGTGAGGTCTAGGGTCATCCTGAAATGAGTGGGGTGTAATGTCTAGGCTTGATTGACTTTATTTTTTAAAACCAAGATATTAGGGACCCATAGAATTTTATGAAATTAAATTCGGATAAGTAGAACTCCCGAAATTGATCATGGTGTGAAGGCGATAGGTTGGGACGTTAAAGAAAGAAAATGTGTTGTGAAAAAAGGTATTTTCAAGGAATTTTTGAAATTGCAATACTTTTGCATAGTCGCAATCGTGGCAGGCTTCTATTATAGCAGACATCTGCAGGTACTACAACGGGGTGAGTTCTGCTATAGCAAGGTTGCTATAGTGGGTTGGCTGCTATAGAATGGTAAAATGAGATTTTATGTAGAAACAACTCTAAAACCTCCTATTCTCTGCACTTTTAATTTTGAAATTGGGAGGATCGATTTAGGGTTGTTTTCACTCAGTTCTCCATGAAATTTGTCGGTAAAGATAGGTTAGTTCTTGTAAATTGATTCTTAAGCCTTAGATCTAAGATAGTACTCTTGAGGGAGGGCTTCAACTTGATTGCATGGTGTAAAAAATCCAAAGTTGGAGAGGATGATCATAAATTGGCTTGGGGTTAGAATTTGGTTATAATCCGAATATTTTTAGGTCATTTATGATTGATTGTGGTATTTATTTATTGTTTTAGATCAAGAACAAGCTAAAACACTTCAGAAGGGAAAAACTCAATTTCTTTAGAGTTTTCAAGAGACTTGATTTGAGGTAAGTAATGGTTGTATATTTTTCGATTTATGTATGCATGCATGTCTACTGCTTTATAGTATTATTGGTGCAATACTTGTTAGGAAAAACATAGGGAAGCATATGAAGTGACATTCAATTGATAATGTTATGCAATGAAACTGTTTATGTGACTTGTGGCTTCCAAGTGGTATTGTTCATTGTGTTTGTGATTGTGCATTATTGTTTGTGATCGTTGGTTGGTTCGGATACCATGCCAGTATAAGAACACTAATGTTTGGCTCAGATAATACGCGTGGTATAATTACTAACAGTTGGCTTGGAAACCACACTTAGTGTAATTACTAACTCTCACTACAAGAAAAAGCTCTATTTAAGACCAACATTTAGGGACGAGTTAATAATCACGTCTCTAAAAGTATATCTATTGGGACGAGATTTTATTTGGGTCCTTAATTATGTATCTTTTTGTGAAGGTAATAAATGTAGTCTCTAAAGAAATTAAAAGCTGGTCCCAAATTATAATTTAGGGGTAGAAAGTGGCAACTTCAATTTTAATAAAATTCAATTTTCACCAAAACTTAGAGCCAAAACATAAGTGAACTAAAATTCTAAAAAAACAAAGACAAAGGATGCTTTATTTCTCAAAATAGTGTCGCGAATAAGAAAACCCTAGCAACATCTGCTTGGTAGCGATCTCAGCATAACTCATAGCTCTCAGCATTTCATCTGTGTTTTCTCAAAACAGAGAAACCACAGGTCTGCCGAGCAGAGATCTCAACTCAATCTCTATTTTCTATCTTACTCGAATCTCAGGTATGCCCACCTTCTCGAGTTGATTTTTTTCGTCTCTAAATATGATTTGTTGTTTGTTTTATGCGATTTATAACTCTTCTTGTTTGATATACACTTTTGTTAGACTAGCTGGTCGTTTTTTTAAAATATATTAAAGTTTGTGGTGTGATAAGATCCAAAATATGAAGGGGATTAATCTTAAGAGAATAGAGTGTTCCTAACCGTTCTTGTAACAGAGGATCTCGTAGCTAAATGAACTAAAATAGTGTTTGAGAGACGACAGAGAGAGTTGTATTAAACATGAGAAATCCATTATGAATTACAAGTGAAGTATTGTTCTGATTTTTAGACTAGCAGTGAAAGAAAGTAGTTGCAGTTGTTCAACTGATCCATGTGCGTAGTCACATGCTACTAGTTCCTAACATCTTTCTATCTAACTAAAAGAATTTGGAATTGCAATTGCAATTGCACTTTTATGAAGTTATCTAATATGATCATATCATAGTGTATTTGTATGTCTAAAGAATCAATTATATTTTACAATCTAATTAACTTGAACTAATGCAAATNACTGCTTTGAGTTTTTGTTGTAAGATCCACATTGAGTTGCCATGGACCTCGGTTTCCCATACATTTCTATTTTCTTCTCTGATTCGGTGTGTTGTTTGTTTTCTTCGAGCTACTCTTCTTGTTCAGGTTACTCTTCTTATCTTAGATAACTGATCGTGTATTTAAAAATAGATTTAAGTTTGTAGTGTGATAAGATCCCAAAAGTGAAGGGGATCAATAGTAAGAGAACTTAGTGTTCCTAAATAGTAAGAGAACAATTAACCTTTCTTGAACAAAGGCACTCACAGCTCAATGAGCTAAAATAATGTTTTGATAGAGGATTGAGCGAGTTGTATTAAACTTGAGAAATCCATCTTGAATAACAACTGAACTATTGTTCAACTTTTAAGGTTAACAGAGAAGGCGGAAAAAGCTGTTGAAGTTATTAAAACTGATCCATATGCATAGTAACATGCCACTAATTCCTAAGAGATTCCTATCTAACTAGAGTAAATTACGAATTTAAATCATGAAGTTCATTTGTTGCTTGATGGCATGAAGTTAATTCCATTTCTAGCCCCTTTCTTTGTAACTGTTGTTGCTCAGCCTCTCCTGTGAAAAGTTAAACCTATTAAGTAGGAAGTCATATTATTAAATGATAAATACATTTAGCTTAGCCAAGAATGAGTACCTCTTTTTTCTGGTACATTCACTATGCGTTTTAGTTCGTCAACAAACCTCACGAACAATTTAACCTCATCTTCTTTCTCACTAGCCTGAAGTTTTGCTATCTTTGCCACCTAACATGAATAGAATATTGTTGTAAGTGAATGGGGAGCAGGAAAAAGGAAAAATAAGGAAAACATCAGAGGTTAGTAGCTGAAGAAAGTAGCTTAAATCACAAGTCAACCTCTTTTACTTCTATGAAAATTTCTTCACTTTCCTCCGCAAGACTTTATGCTGTCTCTAGTTTCGTTTTGAACATGAGAATTTCTCTATGGAGGTCTTCCTTCTCATTAGTAACACCATTCAGATTTCTCTATGAATATTCAATTGAATTTTTCATTTTGTCAACAATATCATCATACTTGGTAATTTCTATCTGTAAGTTCTTACAGACTTTCCTTTTCTCTAACAATTCCTCCTCGATGGAACATTTTCCTTCTACGGTTTCCTTGGCACTGACAGTCAGCTCCAAGTTTTTGCGTTAAAACAATCTTGTGTCCTTGCACTTTCGTGAGATATCCGTCTTCAAAACAGATATCTTACTTATCTTTTCCTGCAACAGAACTTCAAGCAGCTGACCTTTACAAACAGCTTCATCAAATCATCAATTTCATCTTTCTGATCCTTGTGATTAGATGCTAATTCTCATAACAAGCTTAGGAAAAATATCATTCCTTCTAGGATGTCATCATTCCGTACTACCTCAATTTTCGGGGAAGCACTTTCTATTAATACATTCTAATAAATAGTTTGTAAGTTTTAAATCAAATCCAAAGATTCTTTTCCAGTATAATCGTTTTTCTATGTATTCTATATCACTTATCTTTGAAGTAATTGAATCATTGAACTTACTTCTGTACCAATTATTCAATCACAAATTATGTGCATCTTAAGATTCTTCTTATCCTTTATTTTTTATTAATCTAATTTTTATGTATTCTCCAAGGTTATGGCACCTAGTAAGCAATGGATGCAACTTTTTATTGAAAATCGAGTCGACCAAGCCTACTTAGATGAGGTGAAAAAGTTCTTGAATTATGCTATTTTGAGTATTTGAGAAGAAAATTAAATACTATGTCCACCTTCTCGTCAATTTATTATCTTCTATCTATTTGCTAATGAGTTGTGGTCTGAGCACCTTCTGGCTTTCTCCAGGTTTGTAAGGAAGAGACGAGAACAAGAACTTACAAACTTAATCATATCTTCTAGTCAAGGAAAGGGTGCGATACACAAGAACTCAATGGTTCTTAAACTAGACTATATGAAAGTTAAGACTACATTTACCAATCAACTAAAGAAATACATCCAAGAAGTTGAAACAAGTAAGTTTTTTCAAAACTATTTTAATTGCATAGATACCAAAGACTATTAACCTTTTGTCTTTAAGATTCAATTTCGTAGCTTTGTGTCAAATAGCAGTTGCACGCATGTGTTTTTCCTCTGTTTTTTATTTTCTGCATGTACAGTTGTTTTAGACTGCACTCGTCCTAGTAGTAGTGGAGATGTGTAAGGTCAATTTTTTTAAAAATCATCTTATAGTTGAATTTCTGCATGGTGGCTTACATTTCTATGACTTTTTCCAGCATATCTCATTTTAGGCCCTCATTTTACAGTTCATTGTCGATAAAAACTCCCTAGAGTGCAGTATCTCATTGAAGCATATCTCATTTCAGCTTTCCAATTTTCTAGTCCATTGTCGATAACAACTATGTGATATCTCATCTTTGATTATCGTAATATTTCACAGATAGTCCATCACTGTTTCATCAATCATGGTTCTTTCCAGATGGAATAATTCAACGAGAACTGACTCAATTCCTAGTTATACATAATGGTTCTCTTTAACATGGAAATTTTAGGATATAAAAGTCATTGTGAATGCAATCGATAGTTCTCTAGGATTTAATGAAATCACTGTGAATGCAATCAGTAGACCATTTAGACTTGTGATACACTATCAAATGCAATCTGTTTTTGTCTCCCAACCTACTACATCAAAACATATAAACTTGAAAATTATAGACGATTTAGACTTGTGATAATCTACTAACTGGACAGTTTAAGTTCTAATAGGAAACTCCACAACTATGAGGAAACCATAATAATTTTAGTCACGAACAAATTTGGATCAGCTTTGAAATTTTATATTTGAAGTTCTGATAGGATGTTTTGGACTTGAAGTTCTGACAGAAAACACTTGAACTCTTTTTTACGTACTTTTATAATCTAAGAGCATCTAGTGAGCTGAATACCCTTCTATGAAGATTATCCAATATTAGACCTCTATCATGCTGCTACTGGTTCCTTTTGGAATTGCCTCTATTGTCTTCTGTTGATACAATGCATACTCTCCTCTACATATTTGGGTGGAAGTTGAATTCTACACGATTTACCCATTACTCCTTCGACCTCAACTATCCATCTGCACTTTATATAAAGAGATGTTGCTGATCGAGTCTGTAAAGTATCCATAACACACATTCTTGATGGGGAATTTCTCCATTTGTACTATATCTTGTCCTAGAATTTCTGTGTTTTGATGTAGATATGAATTCTTTCTTAATGCATATCAAAGCTTTCCTTATTAATCTTCTTATATTCGTGAAGCTTGCTGACGTTTCTAGATAACCCTCGCTGAATTTTAGAGTTTTTTTGCGATGAGCAGTTTAACTAATTTAGTGTAAAATTTACATCTTACTCCTTACATATATACCAATAGTTACTTATGCTCTTTTTTAAATTTTTGTACTTACAGATTTTGAAGATTGAAGTTACAAGTCAAGATACATGTATAGAAGATGCAAAAGATCATTATTATTTTGCTATGGAGTTATGCAAAACTTGATATTATAGTGTAGCTTGAGATGTTAATTAGCTAAGCTTTTTTGTTAAGAAAATATTGAAACTAACATCATGGGATGATAGCCAATTTTTATATTTATATCAGCCTTTTGTTTGGAGATTTTTTGTAGCAATCTTATGTTTATTGATAAAATTTATAATTTTGTGATACAAAGCTTAAGAAACATTGGAACTAGAGACCAAAATTATTGCTCTGTCCCTAAAAGTTCTTTTAAGACGAGATAACTTCTCGTCCCTAAAGGTTAATCTAGGATGAGGTAGCCACTAGTCGCAAAAAGGTGCCCTACAATGAGGTAGTTTCTCTTCCCTAAAGGGATTTAACGACCAAAAAAATACTAGTTTTTAAAGAAGAAAATCAACTATTTGGGACGAGATACATGGTCTCTAAAAGTATTTTTGCGACTAGCTATATTCCGTCTCTAAAAACATTTAAAGACCAGCTAAAGGAGCCCGTCGCAATTCACCTTTAGCGAAGAGGCCTATTAGGACGGGTGGCGACCAGCCTTTTTCCGTCGCAATAGACTATTTGGGACTAGATTTAGACTTTTTGGGACCAGATTTCCCTTCCTTAGAGGGTGTTTTTCTTGTAGTGTCTGGTTGGTTCGGGTACCACGCTAGTACACTAACAATTTGTGTATGGATTCAATGAGAGGACCATGTATGTGTTTATGGTTCCTTGAGTGGACCAGACATTTGTATTTGTGATCATGTGCGACATGCATCCAAGTATTTTTTATTTTATGTCATTGTGACCGAGAGTCCATATATTGCTGATTGTTGTTGTATGTGTTGACTTGTGTTAGTAGGATGTAGTAAATTGTTTACATTCATATCTTTAACTGGTTGTGTAATCCTACCAAAATATTGTGGTGTGTATATTGATATCACTCCTATTCTTTTCCCGTTGAGTACATGTCATCTTCTAGCGGCTGATCTGAGGCCTCAGTTAAGGGACATTTGACTTAGAATTCAAGGGTGAACTACTCTTTTAGACTGCCATGGTTTCTTCTATCATTTCTTGTCCATCCTTTCAGACACATACATTAATTCGTGACAAAACTTGATATTAGAGCTCTAGGTTCGTTGATCTCGTCGTACCAAAAATACTAGCTAGTAGAGTCTTGTGAAATGGAACAAAGACGTCTGTACTTTTCTGTAAGAGGCTACATGACTTTAGGAAAATCCTCTTTTTTTCTTCTTTCGTGCTATAACTTAATTTCAATTGGTATTTGGCGATCTAAATTGGTATCTAACATCTTTCACTCTTGTTGTCCAAAGATGGTTGACACAAGACGTAACAATGCAAGGACCGCAACTCCAGCTTCAGAGTTAGTAACTGAGTCAGCAGCGAAACGATGCAATAGGGACAAAATGTTGTTATAAAACAATTAAATATAACATACAAAATTGATTCAGGAGAAAATCAGATTATTATAATGAAATAACATTATAACAAAAGATCATTGCAGTGATATTTAAATGTATTAAAAAAATTAAAATTTTTGTTGGGCTTGTGCAAACACGAACTAAGCATCAGTAGTATCATATAAAGGACAACATGCAACTAATTAAGCAAACTTTATCTTAGTAATTATGAAATTAATTATATGCTTTGAGATCTTTAATAATGAATGTCGTGAGCTGCCATCTGAACTAATACACCACTTTTACGAATAATCTAATTTATTGATTGATCGTTCTTGATGAGTCATTAACCAATAGAAAATCATAAATATTGCCCTAAAGATTCTTTTATCTTTTAGTATTATTTAATCAAGTTCTTTTGATTACTTGTCCCTTTCAACTAATGACAAGTATAATTAAAACTTAATTAATTATATAATATTGAATTAAATATTTTCTTAATGAGACAATAAGGGAAATTATCATATCCTTATCTTTATCCCATAATACTGGTCATGACAGTTGTTGATTTACCTAAAATATTAGAAAAACTATAAAGAATTTTATTATTATTAGTAATGAATTAGTTGCTAGGCCATGAAGAAAAATTGATCCAATAAAACTTTGATGACAGATAGAAAATTATGTGAAATACTGGCTCTTAAACAATATAATATTTAACCCAATTATAAATGACAAATTAAGTGTATATGAAAGACATTAATTGATTGTGTAATTAAACATTAAATGCTGATAAATTTTCTTAGAACATTATGATTTTGAAATGTTTTTTTAGACGTATATATCTAAGAACTATGTATGATTAACATATTAAGCTTAAATTTCAATATAAAATATGAAACTATGATTTTATACCAATGTTTGGATATGTAATTTGGAATCATGCATGATTCTCAAAAAAAAAAAAACTTGATTTAAGATTTTCAATCATTATTTAAAAATATAAAACTNTATATATATATATATATATAGGATTTTTTTATAAAAAAAAACAATTTTGCTTTTAAAGGCAGCTAATTAAAGTCCACTAATTTCATTTTTATATTATTCATAAACTTACATACATATATATATATATATATATATAGGATTTTTTTATAAAAAAAAACAATTTTGCTTTTAAAGGCAGCTAATTAAAGTCCACTAATTTCATTTTTATATTATTCATAAACTTACATACATATATATATATATATATATATAGGATTTTTTTATAAAAAAAAACAATTTTGCTTTTAAAGGCAGCTAATTAAAGTCCACTAATTTCATTTTTATATTATTCATAAACTTACATACATATATATATATATATAAATAGGATTTTTTTATATAAAAAAAACAATTTTGCTTTTAAAGGCAGCTAATTAAAGTCCACTAATTTCATTTTTATATTATTCATACACTTACATTGAGACCATAAAATTGACATGGTCAAAACAAAGTCAAGTGGCAAATTGATCTTTCAACTTTCTTTAAATATCGAAAGTATTTTTTAACAAAATAATACTTTTTATAAGGAATAATATGAGTTTGATCGAAAAATCTTAAAAATATTTTGAACAGTAATTAGTGTTTAATCAAACTTATTAAAGTACTAATAAGTATATTTTTTCGAAGAATACTTTTGAAGAAAAACAACCTTTTTAGGTTATGAAAAATAATTTCTTTTATTTTTCAAGTAATATTTATTTTATAAATAAATTAAACAAAATTGTATATATGGTTGAAGAAAATAATATAGTTTAAGGTTGGTGAAAGAATAATTGAATATTCCTTAGCAGCCCTAAATAATTTTCAAGTGGAATTATTGCTACACTTGAAAAGGAACCACACCTAACCAGGGGCGGAGCTACCGCCAGTGATGGGTGTGCAGGTGAACACTCTTCGCCTGAAAATTATACCGTATATATAGGTTAAATTAATGAAATTGTTAATATATACATAAGTTTGCATATACTTGACATAATTAGAGCCCTTGGCTCAGTGGTAAAGAGCGAGTTAGAAGCTTCGAGGTTCGAGATCGAAGGTTTGACTTTTGCTAACTTTAATTTTTTAACATCATTTTTTATTAGTCAAAACTCACTAAATATTTTGTTGGTTACTTTTTAAAATTTTGCACACCCTTCATAAAATGTCTGGCTCCACTGCACCTAACACTCACTTATTAAAGCACTTATTAAACTAAAATAAAATAAAATGGGATCATATACTTCATAATTATTATTATTATTATTATTATTACAAGTTACAACTAATATGCATGACGCATCAGCCTCCTTAAGCACAATAATCAATACATTCAAGCTAAATTCTTTAATAATAATAATAAATATTATTATTATTATATTAATATTATTTACTCTTATTCTATTTCTCTATTTTCTCCGTGTTAGGATTTTACATGTATTCGATTTGAAGAAATACTTTTTAAGAAAATAACCAGGGTTTTAACCTATTTTCTTTATGTTTGATACATGAGTAATAAATATTATTCGAAAGTTTTTATATATAATTTAAGATAAATACTAGTATGAAAGGTGAGTTGTAGTGGATGTGTGGAATGGTGTGCATAAGGTCTACGAGGAGGGAGTAAAAATGAGGTTTAGGGAAACACAATCAATCCTGAAAATGTTACTTATCAAACGTGTCTCCTCTACTTTCATAGAAAAACATTTTTCCTAATTTTTCAAAACTTATTTTCCCACAAAAAAATATTTTTAAAATTTTTTAACCCACTAAATATCAAAAAATTTACGCCCAAAATCATCCTCAAAATTATGCTATGAATTTCTTCTTGGAAATAGACTTGGTAACAATGAAATGTGAAGAATCTATTAAGAAACAATAAAAACAACTAAAAGTATTTATATTGCACTAATTGATGGAAAGGAGACCACAATTGTATGTTCTTGAAATTTCTAATATGTTAATTACAAATCAAAATTGATCTTTCTCTTCAAAAAAACACAATACAAGGTAAAAATAAAAAAGGAAAATAAAGACAAAACCTTCCCAAGATTTCTTAGTCTTGGTTGCTTTGATACAAGAGACCATTTCCTAGAACCCTCTAATATTTCTTCTTTTTCTTGTCATGTTTTCCTTATGATATATAAAATTTAAAACTTTGAAGAAAAACAGGAATTATGACTTAATAAGGAATTAAAAAGAGAAAAAAAAAAAGAGAGAGTAACAAATCGAAAATGGAAGCCAAGTGTTAGACTTGCCTAAGAGTTGCATAATATTCTTCAACTCATCCTTCTCCTTCCTCCATCATATCCATGCAACAAAATCCACTCTTTTGATTATTCTGAACTTCAAAACCTTCCATATATAGACTTTTTTCCTTATTCAAATTAAATCACCAAAAATAAGAGAACATATAGCAAACCAAATTAAAATATATAGAGAAGAAGTAGTAGCAAGAGTTTTGGAGCAAAATAGAGGAATATTTATAAGATAATGGATTACTTAGTTTTCATAGGTGGGATAGACGGAAGGTACAAGCAAAAAAAATAGTAACAATTAGGGCCCACTTACGGTTGCGGTAAGACTGCTTCATCCCAAATCAAAAGTCTTGGATTCGAGCCTTGGGTATGGAGAAAATCCTATTGGAAACGTGACCCTCAAATGGGTCCTGCAGTACGTGATTCGAATTTAGTCGGGCTCCTACAAGCTCTGGACATCAAGTGGGAAACAAAAAATATAGGGTCCATTCTTACATGTTTTATATTAAAAAAATAGTATTTCCTTCTTTTTCTGTTTGATCTATTCTTGATTTGATACAAAATTTAAGAAAATATAATTTTTTTTTATTCTTGTGATTTAAAAGTAAAGATATATATTAAATGTATCAATATGACCTTTAATTTCTGTAGTTTTTACACAAATCTCATAGTGTTAAGAGTTCATTACATCCTATCCTTATACTCTTATTCCAAATTACAAAAGTTCCTTAAATTTGGTGGAATTCGGATACATCCCAAAACCTCTAGATACATTGCATCCCAATTTCGGATACATCTCTCAACGTCCTGATACATTGCGTCTCGATTTCGAATACCTCACTCAATGTTCCGATACATTACGTACGTCCCGATACATTGCGTAAAATGATGTATATCCGATCGATACATCGCGTAAAGTGATGTATTCGACTGAAGTATCACGTAAAGTAACATCTCGTACATCGTGTATGTCCTGGTGCATCGTAAAATGATGTATCCGACCAATACATTTCGTAAAGTGATGTATTCGACTGATACATCACATAAAGTAGGGATTTCTGTAAAAAAAAATTCAAATGGTAGAAAGTTTTAGAGAATATAATAAAATAAGTTGTGTATTTAGATAAAATTTTTTTAATTTTATGATCTTAAAAATGTCATGTAAAAAGTTAAAATTCTAGAATTGCTTGCCATGACTTAATTTAAAAAAAGTAAGTTAAATAAATTTAAACGGATGAAGTAACCATTAAGACCCACTTTCACATGTTTTATGAAAACAAACAGTGACAATTAGGGCCCACTTTCACATGTTTTATGCATTTTTCTTCTTCCTTTTTATTTTCAATGCCAAGTGCATATCTTTTGCCAGCTGACTTTCATATTTAAAGCAAAATGGGAGTATGAGGAAAGACAATGTAATTATGGGTGCCAAGAATAAAGAAAAAGAATAAAAAAGGATAAACAAAAAGGAGGAACATAAGAAAAAGGTTTAAAAGTTGTCTATACTCATAGTGAAAAGAAGAAAAAAAAGAAAATAAAAATTGTGGTAGAGTTGTAAGTATTCTTTCATTTTATAATTAGAGGTTTTGGATTCAAGTCCTCTAGATACGGAATCACCTTTATTAAGGACAGAATACCAAATACTAGGTGAAAAAAAACACTTTTTCCGTTCACTTTTACTTGTCACAATTTGACTATGCCAACCTATTAAGAAAAAAATTAATGATATAGGTATTTTACCAAACTATCCCATATTAAATGATGTCTTGAAAAATGATTTGAAAAATAATATTTAATATTGAGGGTAAAACATAGAAAAAAATTTATTATTATTTTTTTTATATGTCAAAAATGACAAGTAAAAATGAAAATTCATTTTAAGAATAAGTGACAAGTAAAACTAAATGGAGGAATGTAATTTACACAATCAATTATGTTACGGACCCAATTATCTAAATCGTGTTGACACACCATAATTATTTTAATTGAGCGAACCAAGAACCCATTAATTCATCTCAATACATCTCCAATAATCAGAAGAAAGGTCTACATATAAAAATCATATAAATAATGAAATATAAAATCTTAAACAACATGAAAATAATTCAAATATGTTGAAGTATATGTATTTTAATATTAAAATAAAATATTAAATTTATATGTTAGCGAGTATAAAATTGTGGTAGAAGATGACTATCGTTCTTGTAACTTATATGACCATTAGTTCTTGTAACTCTCATGGTCATTAGCTTCTTGTAACTCATATGACCATTCGTTTCTTCTAACTTATGTAATATTTATCACATTTATCTACTCACATTATTACCCCTCATTTTACACATTGATTATATGAAAGACTTCTTCACCTATAAATAATGGTGTTTCTTCCTTTGTGAAGTGAAGTAAGAAAAATATTAAGTGTGAATTGTAGTGGGTAGTAGTGAAAGAGAGAGTTGAGACAAAGAAAATATTCTAAGTCTTCAACTATATTCACTATACACAAAATAGAGTATTTATATATTGAAGGAAGGTATTCATTAGTTTCTTGTAACTCCTATGACCATTAGTTTCTTCTAACTTACATAACATCTATCATATTTATCTACTCACATTATTACCCCTCATTCTATCCATTGATTATATATATGGAAGATATCTTCACCTTTAAATAGTGTTGTTTCTTCCTTTGTGAAGTGAAGTAAGAAAAATGTTAAGTGTGAAAATATTGAAGTGGGTAGTAGTGAAAGAGCGAGTTGAGACAAAGAAAATATTCTAAGTCTTCAACTATATTCACTTTATACAAAAGAGAGTATTTATATGTTGAAGGAAGGTGTTCTTTTGTGGAGCTTTAGGCACATCAACTAAAGTCGGAGTTGCTTGAGTTTTACGACGTTGTTGGGTTGTTGTATCCAGGAGGGGACAAGTCAATAGTATTACTGCTGGATCGGTATAGATTATGTCGCATTGGACTTGAATCTCCTTAAAGAAAGCGAGATATCCGCATCTCAACCTAAATATTTTTTATTCATATTTATCATTTTATTTTCAACTATAAAATTATATTTGTGGTATATCACACCAATATAATATATCATCACAAAACTAATAATACTAGTCATAAGTAGTGTTTTAAAAAACGAGGGCGCGAGGTGGAATACTATATTTACACGGGGCGAAGCGTGAGTCTCCAGGGCGTAAGCCCTAGGAATCTTAAATTTTTTATTTACAATATAGTAAAATAGTATAATGTAACACCTTGCTATTTGAAAGAACTAGAAAGAGCTAGAATTAGAAAGAGTTGTCTTTGGAAAGAATGAAAATCTGGAAAATTTGATAAGCTATGTTAAGTTTGAGTTTTTGGTCAACTTCAAATGACCATAACTCCTATCTCAGGATGAGTTAGGTGTGATTCCAGACACCTTAGGAAAGATCTTGGAATTATCTTTCCAACGCCACCGAGTTTGCACGATTCCTAGTTCGTATGAGTGAGATATGCTCATTTGAAGTTGGGCTGTTCAATTAAGAAAAGTCTAAATCGAATTTTGGAAGGGTATTTTAATCTTTTCCTTACCCATTTATTTTAATTCGTTTTTAGGAGTTTATTTGGGGTCTAATCAGAATTAGACCAGTTTAGAAAAGTTGAAGTTCACACTAGGGCTTGGAGAAAAGAGAAAAGAGAAAAGAGAAAAGAGGAGAAATGAGGAGAAAAGTCAAGATTCGTCAAGAACGTTCAAGTTTGGTCGTGGATTTTGCCAAGGATTTAATCCTACGAGGTATGTGAGATCATATAGTGTTGGGTTAGTTCACCCATGCGCCAATCATGATTTACTTCAGCGAATTTCTGTTCTTGAAGGTTTCAGAAATTGAGTTCTTGATGGGTTTTGTTCAAGTTCTATTGAGTTCTTGATTCATTGAAATTGTTGAGGAGTTGTTGATCCAAATTCGTGATTTTAGGTGTGAATTCGAATAGAATCTTGCATATATTGAAGGTATATGATGTGAGGCTAAAAATACATATTTTTAATCATTATTTGTCTCACATTTATTTATATTTGTCCTTTTTGAGTTTGAATTTTATGAATTGTGCTAAATTGTATATTTTATTTGTAGGATTAAATTAGTGGAAAAATAAAAAAGTTTGAAGCTAAAACGAATTAAAGATGAAATGTTGAAGAAGGAAATCAAGTAGCCAACTTAATAGATTAAAAGTTATAAAATAATACATAAGTTATATTGCAATTACAATTGCAATTCTGCTGCCAGGCGTAAGAATCTGAAGATAGGCACAAATTCTTGAGGCGGCAGTACTGTTCACGGACAGTTCACGCGGCGGAAAAAAACAAGTAATCCAATTCTTTTTGGTTTGGATTTCTAATTTAATTTAGACTCAGTTATTTTATTTAGAGTTTCTTTATTTATAATAGTCCTTAGAAATAATTATTTTGGGGGAGAGATTATTTATAGAAATACTTTTTTAGGGGTTTTTTTCTTCTTCTTGAGTTAGATTTTAGTACTTTTATTCTAGTTCTTGACTTGGTAGAATAACTTGCAACTTTAGCAATTCTTAATTTTCTAAGTTCTTTTTGAAGATTTTGGTGTTGCAATTCAAGTTGAATTTCTGGGTTTATTATTCTTCTTACGTAAGTTCATTATTCTTTCATCTAAAACAATGAATTGTGTTCATATGATTATGGGTAACTAAACTCTATAACTAGGGTTGTGGGAACCATGAGAGATTAACAAAGTGTGAATAGTAAATAAACAATTCTTGAATAGTGTTTTGCATGCATTGATAATTCTTTCGTTTAGAAGTCTTTTTAACGAGTGCACGCGTTAGAACTTGCTTTGTTGCTACTTGCCGGACCAAGGAAGTAATCAACAAGAAAAGAATTATCAACATAGATTTAGTGTGAACTATCTAATATATATGCTAGTGTCGATTGGTGCGAAGTAATAACTAAGTCAAACATCGATGTGATGTCTAATATGAGGTAAATGTAAGGGTTAGTAAGTTATACACACGTAGCCGGACTAAGGTGCGGGGTGAAATTCTCTAGATGCCGGACCAAGGATTTAGAGATACCTAACTTATCACTTTGCATGTAGTACACTAGGAAAAGATTGCTATTACTAGGATTACTGCGTTATGAGCTTGTGGGGAACACATATATCCTAGTTGATTCTCTCATCTTTATAACAACCAAAATTGATTTTTGTTTACTAATTACTTACTGAATTCTTACAATTTGGTTCACAAACCCCACCCCCCTCCCCTTTAATTACTTGTTTCTGGAAGTAATTTGACTAAACAAATATAATTGTTGGTTAAAGTTAAGTCTAGACAATTTTCCTTGTGGGATCGACCCCAACCTACAAGTTGGGTTCTTTACTTGATAACGATCGCTTATGTTTTTTTAGGGAGATGTAATTTGAGCGTATCAAATTTTGGCATCGNACAATTTGGTTCACAAACCCCACCCCCCTCCCCTTTAATTACTTGTTTCTGGAAGTAATTTGACTAAACAAATATAATTGTTGGTTAAAGTTAAGTCTAGACAATTTTCCTTGTGGGATCGACCCCAACCTACAAGTTGGGTTCTTTACTTGATAACGATCGCTTATGTTTTTTTAGGGAGATGTAATTTGAGTGTATCAAATTTTGGCATCGCTGCTGGGGAATAAGGCTTTTAGATTAAGTTTAATTACATTATTGAACTTTAGTCAAGTATTTCCCGATTTTATGTTTTTGTTTTTAGTTTTATTTTCTACAGTTTTAAACTCTAGTGTATGCCAAGTACACGGAGTTGATGTGAATTCTTGACCACGTACGATCGTTAATTGAGAAAAACTTTGAGGAAAATGGCTAATCAAGGAGTACACAATAATTCAATCGGAGAGGGTCAAGGAGATGGAGTCTGAGTAACTAAGATGTTTGCGTCGTGCCGCGATGTTAAATTAAACGCTTATTGGGAGGCAACCCAATTAGTAGTGTAACTTCTTTTTTTTTTTTATTTTATTAGTTTCACTTTTTTTTGTCTTGTTTTTGCAGATTAGGGGAAGTCTGAGTACAAAAAAAAAAAAGTTGAAGCAAAGGAGCATGTTTGAGCTTAAGTGTGGGGTGCGTTTGTCCCTTGATGAAAATAAAGAGAACATGCTACTAGCTAGATCATAAGACCTCAGGGAGTTTTTCTAACCCCTGTTTTAAATTTTATTTGATGCTTTGGGGACACAACATATTTTTATGTGTGGGGTGAAGGAATGAATTCCTAGTTTTTACTATTTTATGAGTCTTTTTTTTAGATGGGTTCCTTGACTTTTGTTTTCGATTCTTTTCCTGAGGATAGTCCCTTTGAACCGAATGTCTTTTATTTTTTAGGAATAAATTTTATTTTTATTTTATTTTTTATTTTCCTAGAAAGAAAAGAAAAAATCCTTTTGGGTTATGTGATACTTACTATTTGGGCCTAATTTTCGAGTAATACTTTCTTGTGAATGCTTGATAAAAACAAATGCAGACTCTTTGACATCTAAGCTCATGGTTGTGACTTTGTATATAACTTATTTTATTTTGTAATTTGTTATGATCTTGTCTCTCTTAGAAGTGGAATTGATCCATCTTGATTGATACTTGTGCCATGTGTGGTGAGCTTTTGTTTATTCCATGTTTCGCATCTTAGTCTAGAACTTGCCCTGCATGTTATTGAAGAGAGATAAAAAGTGTTGCTTTGTTTAGAAGATGATAATAGGCTTTCTTTGATTTGTCTGGTAAATTTTAGCATTTTCAGATATTTTATCACTAGTTAGTCCTTTTGAGTCTGTAGCCTTTTGTTGGTAGCCATATTTTACCCTTGACCATTTTGTCGAATCCCTAGTTTTTGCATCTTGCTTCCTTGAGTATTATAGCATAGATTTATTCTAATTATCAATTCTAAGAAAAGATAGCTACAAAGTGCTTAAAAGCCCTCTTTGAAAGAATGTGACATAAAAAAGAATAAAAAAACAAAAGAATGTGACATGAAAAAAAATAAGTTACCTTGATGATGGCCCTGGTCCTTCCAAGGACATCATGCACCTTAAATCCTTAACGCATGTAAAATATGTAAGTTGAGCGTGGCTATTATGAAGGAAAACTTAGCTAAAAAAATATGGTGCAAAAAAAAAAAGAGATTGAAGCATTCTTGAGATGATGAACGTTACTTGTGAAATAATTGTTGAAGAGAGGGCTGGAAATAAAGAGAAGAAATAATGGGTGATGAAGTCTAAAATTGCAAAGTGCTTAAGGAAGTGTAAGTCACTATTATATAGTTTTCCTACCCGTTCCCTAGCCTACATTACAACCTATTAAAGTTCTGTTTGATTCTATTCAAACATGCTTAATTAGTGGAGATGTACATAATGGACAAGCCTATGGCTCTTTGTGCATACATGTGAATTTTATTTGTGAGTGTGAGAGTTGTTCTTGATATGAAGTCCTTAATTTATATTCAATCTTTTGAATTGAGTGTGTGTGGACTATTTCTTTTTGTCAGGGCACTTGTTTCATGATAGATAGGTGATTTTATTAGCTTTCTTTTATGAGAGTAGGTGAGCAAGCTTAAATTTGATGAGTTCAAAGTTCTTCCTTGAGGTTAGGAGGTTAGAGGTTTGTTGTTTATTTGGATGGCTTGCATAATGATTGAGAAGTCTACTTGATGTTTTGAAATTGGTATATGGCCTAATTGTTTGTTTTAACCAAAGTGATGGCATTCCTATTTTGATTTTTTGAGAAGAGCTTTAATGTTTGCTTGAGGATGAACAAAAGTTTAAGTGTGGGGTGTTGATGTGAGGCTAAAAATACATATTTTTAATCATTATTTGTCTCACATTTATTTATATTTGTCCTTTTCGAGCTTGAATTTTATGAATTGTGCTAAATTGTGTATTTTATTTGTAAGATTAAATTGGTGAAAAAATGAAGAAGTTTGAAGCTAAAACGAATTAAAGATGGAATGTTGAAGAAGGAAATCAAGCAGCCAGCTTAATGGATTAAACTCCACAACTAGGGTTGTGGGAACAATGAGTGATTAACTAAGTATGAATAGTAAATAAGCAATTCTTGAATGTGTTTTGCATGCATTGATAATTTTTTCGTTTAGAAGTATTTTTAACGAGTGCACGCGTTAGAACTCGCCTTGTTGCTACTTGCCGAACCAAGGAGATAATCAACAAGAAAAGAATTATCAAAATAGATTTAGTGTGATACTATCTAATAGGCTAGTGTCGATTGGTGCGAAGTAATAACTAAGCCAAACATCGATGTGATGTCTAATATGAGGTAAAGGTAAGGGTTAGTAAGTTATACACACGTAGCCGGGCCAAGGTGTGGGGTGAAATTCTCTAGATGCCGGACCAAGGATTTAGAGATACCTAACTTATCACTTTGCATGTAGTACACTATGAAAGGATTGCTATTACTAGGATTACTGCGTTATGAGCTTATGGGGAACGCATATACCCTAGTTGATTCTCTCATCTTGATAACAACTAAAATTGATTTTTGTTACTAATTACTTACTGAATTCTTACAAATTGGTTCACAAACCCCCCTCCCCTCTTTAATTACTTGTTTCTGGAAGTAATTTGACTAAATGAATATAATTGTTGGTTAAAGTTAAGTCTAGACCATTTTCCTCGTGGGATTGACCCCAACCTACAAGTTGGGTTCTTTACTTGATAACGATCACTTATGCTTCTTTAGGGAGGTGTAATTTGAGCGTATCAATATAATCGATCCTAACTGTTTGGTGAAAGAACTAAGTTGAAATAGGTGGTTTAGAGTTGAAAATCGAAGGAGAAAAGTCGGAGTGCACCTGGGCAGGGGCCTGGGGCGTCGCCCCTCTTAGAGCCCCAAGAAAGGAACTCTAAAGTTTGGCCCCTGGGGCGCCGCGCCAACCAGTGTGCCACATCCCAGCTTCTGAAGTTTCCTTTCTAGCGCCCCGTGCCTCTCAGAGCGCCAGGGACGCCAGTTCTTCCCATTTCTTCCTCAACTTTTCGTACTAGTTCCTTAGCAACATACCTATCTTTGATAGTTGATTCTAATACTCTTAGGTAGATCTAAACTCACGAAATCATCCATAAACATGAGATCATGAACCTTGAATCCATCGTCCAATTCAAGGAAAGTTAAGATCAAAGTCAAGAGAAGTAAGAGTCAAGTCAGGAGAAGTTCTTAGAGTTTTCCAAAAGTCTTTCCCAAATGTTTTAACTTTGTTTTAAGACTTAAAGTTCAAGTTGAGTAAAGAGTAAAGAGTAAAGATTGAAGTTCAGTTCTTCAAAAGTATATGAGGACTATGTATTCCCAAAAATTTAAACTATTTTTTCATTTAAACAAGAAAGGGAAACCTTGATTTCCAAAGAGCCTTTGAGCTAGTTTTCAAAAAAGAGTAAACACTTTCACAATTAAGCAAGAGACGAAATTTTGATTTCCAAGATAGCCTTTGAGCTAAGTTTTGAGCAATTATCTCAAATCACAAAAAGAAGTATGTTTTTAAATATAATAGCTAGTATCATATTTTGGGAGTAGTATTGAACACTGATATGGAGGAGAGTTCAGAAAACTCACAACCCCATAAACCATGTAGCCATCATGGGTAGAAAAGGTCAAACTTTTTAAATGATTCCTTTAGTGCTTTTTAGCATAGACTAGTGGATCCACTTAGTAGTTCAGGTTCTATACCCTTCGCAAGGTATAGGACGATCCTGGCAGCGTGAGACAAAACGATGTATCATTACAATAACTCTTAAGTGATGGTTGTCGGTTAGAGAAACTCCCACAGAAGTAATTGTATTCTTATATACACAATTATTTGTATTTTTATATACATTTTAGAGTTATATTGTATCTTTGCATACACACAGAATTGACATCCATGTTTTAAACATCTTTTCTTTATATTGCACTCGTTTTAAACTCCTTTATATTGAAATGAGTTCAGTTATGTTGAGTTGAGTTGAGCCAGGTAAGTTCTTCAGTTCCTTTCAAGCTTATGTCTTGTTTTAGAATTCCCCTCGCATACTCGTACATTCAATGTACTGATGCAATTTGGCCTACATCTTCTTATGATGCAGACACAGGTAATCAGGATCATCATCCAACGCTTCGTTGATGCAGTTGAGCATTCAGAGTCAGTTGGTGAGCCTCCTTGCTTTTCAGAGGGCTTATTTGTTATCATTTGCTTTTAGTATTTCATTTGTTAGGATGATCGGGCGTCTTGTCCCGAGATCCCTCCTTGTTTTAGAGGCTTCATAGATAGTTAGTAGTTCAGTTGTCTTTACATTGGTATTTCTTATGTTAAGACTTGAGTTGGGACTTTGGTCAAGTTGAATGTTTGACCTTTAAATGTTCTAAGTTATTTTATTAAACAGTTGAGTAGCAATGCATTTGATCATTGTAATAATGCTTAGAGTCTTCCACTGAGTAAGTAAGTTAAGCCAAGGGTTCGCTTGGGGTCATCAATGGTTCTCGAGTGCCAGTCCCACAGGGTGTAGGCTCGAGGTATGACATATAATAATACAAAATTATAAAAATACATCAATAGTTTAAAATTATTACAAACATGATTAAGAAAATTCATAGAAAATAAAACTTCTACATGATTTTACAAATTTAAATAATGTAATGATATAAAATTATATGAGATGCAAATCAACTCTAATATTTTAACTTTCTAATAATGAAAGAAAATTATTTCTAAAAATATATAAGTGTCATACTATACAATTTACCCCCTCCCTCCCTAAAAAGTTAATAAAGCTTAAAGTAGTATAATAAATCTACTTTATGTTATCATATTTCATATTGTAGTGTTTTTTTTTCAAAAAAATATAAATTATCTTTCTCATAGAAAATGACATTATCATAAATATTTTTATTTGTTAATCATATATGAAATTGACAAGATAAAGTTTTCATAGTACTATATATATATTTCTGAGGCAATATCCATTTTTTTTTTTATCATTGTTCATATATTTTGTTATCCTTCTCCTTCTTTGAAAATTGAAATATATAAACAAAAATCAATGCAAAAATCAATTGAGCGTGAAAAGAACTAGTAGATGTGGAGATTGATGATAATTTTATTTTCAAGATTGTCTCGACTATTATAATTTTTGTAGGGGTGTTATTGGTACGGTTCGATCGGTTATATTTTAAAAATTATACCATTCCAATTTTTTGAGTATTTTATAATATATAACTAAAATTAGATTTTTTAAAACCGTCTCAATCCTATCGATTTCTCGTCGGTATTGGTCCGGTTTGGTTAATTTTCAATTTCTTTTTACTTTTAAAATATCACCTCAAAATATACTACTATTAAAATATTTCTTTCGCAAATATGTTCTTGAAGAAACACTTTAATTCTTCACCAAGAAGATAAGAATGCAAAACCTTGTTGCTGTTTTATTTGATCTTAAACATTTAATAGGAGTGTTTGCATAGGTTTTGTTGTATTATTTGATAGAATATCTATTACAATATCTTTTAACTTTTACCTAATTAAGCAAAGGCTAATTAAAGAGCACAAACCCAAAGTCGTCTAGTCACCAGAGGCCTAGGACCTAGGTTATATTTATATTTGAAAATGTTATAAAATATCTTTATATATTAAATTTAATATATTGTTAATAACTAAATATATTTACATACATTAAAATCATAAGGTTATTCGGTTCGGTTCGGGATTTTTTTGGTTTTTTTTCATAAATTTTTAAAACTATCCAATTGTTTGGGACTGTTATAAATAAAATAAATTGGTTCGGTTAGGTTCGTTGGGTTTTTCATATTCTTTTGACACCGCTAATATTGTGTGTGGATACCTTTCTCAAATAATAATTATAACATTTTTTCTATATTATTAGTGACTTATTTGAATTTGTTGACATAATTATTGAAAATTTTACTTTTGCTTAGCTTATGCTCTTAGTAATAAAATTATCAAATTAAAGATAACAAGATATACACCCGATCCGTAGATCCATGAGATATACACTCCATGTTTAGGGGCGTACACCTTGTCATGTGCTACATATATAAGAGGTCTCACCCACTAGCGTATACAATTTTTTTAAAAAGAAGTGTCACATTTTAAAATGAAAAATAATAAATAAATTAATATGACACCATATATTATTTTTTTTTAAAAAATCTAAATAAAATACAATTTACGCTCACTATTGTACCTTTCCTAAAAAGATCATTTTAAAAAAAACTATAAAAAAATTCCACAAGTGTTTTTTTAAAGAAAAATGTATTCAAAATAACTTTTTTAAAATAATAATATTAATTATTATTTTTATATCGAGCACCAAATGATCACTAAGCAACTTATTACTCATTAAGTTTCATAAATTATTCTTAATTAATTTTATTGATGAAAAAGAAGGTGAAAGAAAAGAGAACATAAAAAATAAGCCGATATTGTCTTCTAGATTCGAACCGGCGAACTTATTACTCATTAAGTTTCATAAATTATTTTTAATTAATTTTATTGGTGAAAGATGCAAAAAAAAAGAAAAAGAAAAATAAGCGAATGATCTGGCGACCTTAGAAGAAGAAGAAAAAGAGGAGGAGGTAATTGCAGAGAAAATGAAATCTACATGATTTCGGGAAATATCTTGCTTGCTCATTATGGACTCAGATCTGTTACATTTATGCAAAGAAAGAAAAATCAATTCTAACTAACTATGAACTAACTGACTAAATAATTATATCAAACTTCTTTACATAATTAGCTCGTAACTAGCTAACATAATTAAGTAACATAATTAAGGCACATTAGTGCATTTTCCAAGCTCCTTTACACCCTCCCTCAAGCTAGGAGCTACGAAGATATTCTTCATGCCTAGCTTGGACATAAGATGATCATGTGAACCTTATCCAAGAGCTTTAGTGAATATATTGCAGGTTGTTCTGTTGAGCACAAATAAGTCGTCGTAATCAATCCATCCTATATCTTTTCTCTAGTAAAATGACAGACAATCTATTGATATTTGGTTCTTTCGTGAAATACAGGGTTGGCTGCAATTTGCAAGGCTGACTTGCTATCAGTAAATAAGGGAACTGGAGTGACCAACTCTACACCAAGCTCCTTAAACAAACCAGTTAGCCAGACCACCTTTGCATTTGAAGATGCCATTGCTCTATATTCAGCTTCTACTGAACTTCTAGAGACAGTCACTTGTTTTTTTGATTTCCAAGATATAGGAGAAGTACCATACTGCACTAGGTAACCTGTAATAGACCTGCGACTATTCACACATGATCCCCAATCTACATCATAAAAAACTTGTAATTGTGCCCCCTTCTTTGCTGACATTAAAATCCCCAAACCTGGTGCAACATAGCTGTTGGACTCATATTTTCATGCATTGTGTTATTAGATCCTGCAACAATTCTCCTACTCTCATCCTAATTTATCATTGCATACACTTGATTGAAATTAGGAACCTGTGGCATCATTAAAATTTGGCTCCTAGCTTGACTATAATGATCATTCACTCCCATTAGAAATTGAAGTACTCTTTGATATTGCAAGTGTTCACTAAATTCTCTCGATTTAGAGCAATTGCCGGACGGTGGATGAATTATCGAATCATACTCATCCCACAAGCTCTTGAGCTTATAATAGTAAACACAAATATATGTAAAAATCTCCTTATGCAATTGAAAGGTCCTAGAACTATTGATTTTGTCAAACCTTTCACGTAAATCTTCCCAAATCAAAAAGGTGTTTGGGCAGAAAAGAATACCTCCTAATAGATCCTTGCCTACATTGCTCATAATCCATGACACTACGATTGCATTACACCGATCCTACAGTCGTGCCAAATCTCCTGCAAATTGATCACGCTGTACAGATCCGTCAATGAATCCTAATTTGTTCTTGCCAAGTAGAGCTAACTTCATTGCCCTGCTCCACAATGTGTAATTATCAGATCCTATGAGTATGATTCCCACATATAAGGAACTTGGTGCATCAGAAGCATGCAAGTACAAAGGATGGTGATCAATCGTGATTGTTGTAACTGTATTAGTAGAATCTACTCCATTTGAGGGAATCACCATTGAAATGAATCAGAAAAAAACTTTCAAAGTAACAAATTATAGTTCTCCTAGAATCATCACAATTTGTGGATGAATATCGTATAGTTTTGCAGTAGTGATTGCTCTGTTATTATGTTGATTAACTGAAGAAGAAGAAGAAGAAGAAGAAGAAGAAAAAGGAGGAAGAGGAGGAGGAAGAGGAGGAGGAGGAGGAGAAGAAGAATAAGAAGAAGGTAATTGCAGAGAAAATGAAATCTACATGATTTGGGGAAATATCTTGGTTGCTCATTATGGACTCAGATTTGTTACATTTATACAAAGAAAGAAAGAAGAATCAATTCTGACTAACTATGTACTAACCGACTAACTAATTATATCACACTTCTTTACATAATTAGCTAGTAACTAACTAACAGAATTAAGTAACAGAATTAAGGCACATTAGTGCATTTTCCAAGCTCCTTCACAACCTTGACAATGGAAAAGCACGCCTAACCAGTTAAGTTGAGTGCTCTTTGGTGTCAATGAATGTCACCTTAAAACATATATCCTCTATATATTTTTTGCCTATATCTATCTATATCTATATCTATATTTTTTATTACCTTAAAAGCATGAACTCCTAACTTGAATGTTAAATTACTATAATATCCCTAACTTAGGTTGTGACTTTTTCGATGAGTTGTGACTTTTCCGATAAGTTGTGACTTTTTTCAAAGGGTTGCAGTTTTTCGATGTGTTGTGACTTTTCCAAATGGCTGTGACTTTTTCAATAAGTTGAGACTTTTCCAAAAGTTGTGACTTTTCCAAAAGTTGTGACTTTTTCAAGAAGTTGTACCTTTTCCAAAGAGTTATGACTTTTTCAATAAGTTGTGACTTTCCAAAGTGTTGTGACTTCTCGAAAAGGTCATGATTTTTTAGATAAGACACAAAAAAATTTGTTCATACTACCCTTTGTTAACTATAAATAGAGGGACTTCCTCTCATTTTCCAACCACAATTTTTTCTAATCTTCTACTCTTCTTCTTCTTGCATTTTAATTTTTTTTGTGTAAATTATTATCGTTGAGGGAGTCGAAGTTTAACGGAATATGAGGTACCACTATTATGATGAAGTAAGTCATTCTATCATAGGAGGGTATATTCCATAACCTCGAGTACTTGAGGAAAATAATATAATTTTGATGATATAATAATTATTTTTTTGCTTAATATATACATTAGTATGTAATGTTCCAATATATGAAGTTAACATGATATAATCTAAATTTATTTGTTTTGTTAACAATTTCTCTTGTGATGTAGATATATGCTTTTGAATATCTTTTTCCAAATTTAGAGAATTGTCTCGATTTGTTTTTGATGCACAAGACAAAAGAATGACTTTATTTATCAATGTTACTTATGTGATTTAGACTCTCATGAAATTTGCTTCAAAATAGTTATTACTATATAAACATTGCCCTTTTGTTTTACTTATTTGCTATTTCTTAATATTTAAGTATTTTAGACAAAGAAAAGTTCATATAACTTGTAATAATGTCAGTTGAAGTTTGTATTAGTTTAATTTTTATTATTTATTTAATAGCTAATTTTATGAGATGAATATTTCATTAATGCAAATATTTATTTATATTTGGGTAGGTATTTGTATTTAAATGAAAGTATTATATATGTCATTCCGAGTTCCTTTTTTCTAAAAAAAAAAACTCACAACAAATGTAAAAATATGTGAATATATAAAATATAGTTATTCTCTTCACATGTTCATATGACATCTAAAGAATTTAACATAGAATACACATGCAAAACACATCTGGTTAGATGACAACAAAAATACAAAACAAATATTGTCTGTAAGGTAATGTTAGTGAGATAAGACTAATTACATGATTGAACCTCATCAAATTGAAACAAATATATACATAATTGCATTTAACTAATAAAATTTTTCATTGACCATGTTCAAAAGTTTGCGTGAATAAGATATATATATGACGATCTACATTGAACATTCACAAAAGAATCTGCAATATTATTTTTTGCTAAGCTTATTATTCAAATCTTTGCTTAAATAAGCAATACTATTTACTATAACATATATTTTTGAAATTGGTAATCACGTGCAACGCACGTGTAAGAAAACTAGTATATATATATATATAGAGAGAGAGAGACAGAGAGAGAGAGAGAGAGAGAAAGAGAGAGAGAGAGAGAGAGATAGGGAGATTAGTTTATGTTCGTTTTACAAGAGATCTTCATTTATAAAATAATACAAGATCTCTTATAAAAATATCATAAAACTAAAAATAAGTTTGTAAAAGACTACACAATAATTTTTAGTGTGTGTGCGTGTGTGTAAAACTTCTTAAATTGAACAACGATAATTTACTACTTTATATAATTTAATGTAAAAATTAAGTCTAATGGGATTTCTTAAAGAGAAAACTAAGAGAAAACGGAACAACAATTTACAACAAGGACTAGATTCATGAATTGAAGAACAATAGAAAATAACAAGATTGAAAAAAGTCCATTTTCTATGATGTAAATTGTGAAGCATAGAAAACTACAAATCAATAATTCTTGACTGCCCACACTAAAAACTACAATAGAAACATGACTAGAAAACCACATATGTCGACATATAGAGTTGGTGAAGAGTGGAGAAAGATCAATCCTCTTGTCATTTTCATACTATTAGGTGGAAACAATAACTTCTTGGAGTTATTGAGAATATCTTCGTTCATGTCCATCTCTTATTCACCATCACATTTGTTCTCCCCGGCCACAACAATAATTTTAGTTTTTCTCCTGATTTCAAGCGGAGGCATAGTTGCGATAATTAGAGAAGCAACAACTCTTGAACGCTTAACGCACTCGAACGAGGAAGATGATGCATTTAAGGTTGATGTTCTGGGCAAAATATTTATTCCTTTTGAAAGTTTGAATTTGGAACTACTATTGCAACTAGCAATTCTACGGTTCGTGGGTGGATCATGGTTGTGTTTACCATAATAGGACACCAAGAAAATGTTCTCATCCTTTGGAATTTTCTCAATTTTTTTCTTTGCTTCGCAGAGTTTTGATGTACTACACTTATAATTCTTGTTATGTCATATACACATAATAATAATCAGGTTTAGTCAACTTTTACATGTTTATACACCATTAATATTTTTTACTACTTATTGTTATGAAAATTGAGAACGGAAGGGAACATAACATTCTATGACATGAAAAAAAAGGTGATGAGAGCAAACCTTGGAAATGGTGAATCTTTGATACGCTTCTGACCGTACTTGCGCCATGTCCATATATCATTTGTGAGTTCCTCTTACAACAATCCTTATCGATTGATTTTTCCTAATTTCAAATCAAAAGTACTAAAGTCAAAACTTTAAGCATACACTCATAAAATGTAATAAAATGAGTGGTTACCTTGTTCTAGTTTGGATCAAAGGAGTCTTCATGGAAAAAGTAAAATTAGGATAAATATTAGCCCCTATATCGAGTTGTTCTTGTAGATCAATCCATTCTTTTGGTGTTGTAGTTGTTGGTAGCACACACACTACTGTTGTTGGTGATGGAGGAAAAGAGATTTGTTGGATAAATTGAGCTGATTGAATGGGATGTAAGTACAACTGCTGGTTACCATTTTGGTTCATGATTATGACCTGATCATCTGATTTTTCCTGGTGAGCAGTTGAATAATCTAAAGAGAAAATTTCAGATAAGTCATTAAAATTACTTATGCCAGGAGCTAAAAGTTCGTCAAAAAAATTTCAAACATCATTTAAAGAAGTCTCCAAGTCTAACTTAGGCCTACAACATTGTCAGGTCTATTAATATTACAACTTCTTATGACTGCACCTATATACCAATCACCATCCCCCTTTTTAGATCTATATATAATAATATCTCGTTAAATGTAAAAAATGAAAATGAGCTTATAAGAGAAACTAAAGATGTTTTCTGCTAAAGCAGAGAGGGAAAAAAGGATCCAAAGAGGGGGTTGACTTACGGAGGAAGTAGATGAGAAAAAGAAACGTTTTAGTGGGTAGGACATTATAAATCAAAGGTTTGGATGAAGAAATGTGAACCAAATTTGCGAATTATTTAGAGAAACTTAAAGGGGTATCTACCTATCCCGACACATCTACATTTACTTTATAGTTACTGTACAATAAATAATTTTTGCTATTTTAGAGTGAGTGACATTTGCTACAAAGGAGAAGTCAAAGATAATCCCATGTACCTTTTATTTAAGATCATACATTTCATATCATATACAAAGAAACTAAGCAAAGTCTATGTCATGACCTGAATTCAGACCGTGAGGAAGCTTACCATAACTCCTCAGTAGGTAAGCGAATTTTTTTTTACGAAAGATAAGAATATAATGATAAAGAAAAAGCGAAAATACGAATAAATATACAAAATAGAACCATAGTATAGAAAAAATATGATACACAATATACAAAAGAAGCCTGGAAGTGCCCAAGAACAACAAAGTAACACAAGAACCAAATCTTTGGACCTGGTGTCACCGGTACAGGAACAACTCAGTACAACAACACTATATATACATGAGAACTAACTAATCAAAATGCAAAATATAAGTCAGACTTATCAACAAGTGTAATGCGATGGAATATAACCTAGATGAAACACAAGGAGCCCTAAAATAACATGGGACTTATCAATAACATACCAAGTAGAAGAATGTAGCCTGGATCTGAGTCAAAAGGTTGTCTGGAATGATACCACGAACTTGTTAGTGTAAAAATAACCCAAAATGTATGAAAACTCATAAACAAAGTATTTTACAACTTTTAAGTCATAAAAACCATGAAAATGTTGTATATTTCATATAAACTCATTTTTCCTTTTTAAAATACGATTCGTCCATTTGGGCTTAACAAGTGGGAAACACTTAGTGAAAATGTAACATCCCGCATATTTCGAAGCTAAGGCCTGAACTATTCTTCATTTGTGTGTAAGGTTGTAGCAGGTGATTATTAAATTGTACTTAGGTTTTAAGGTCAATTATTTAGTGTGAGAATGTATTTGAATATGAATTAAGGTAACTAGAACCTCCTAGCATAAAGTTGAGTTGAAAGATTCCTTACCGATCAAGTTTTGATATAAGATTCTACTTGGGTCAAGTTTAAATGATCATATCTCTCACCACAAAATGAATTAGGTGACCCATTACCTATAAAATGGAAAATATATGAGTCGTCTGTATTACCTCGCAATTTGAAAGAACTAGAATTTGAAAGAAACCATTTATGGAAATAATCAAATTTGGAAAGTTTGACAAGTTAAGCTAAGTATGAGTTTTGGGTCAACTTCAAATGAACATAACTCATAGTACATAATGAGTTAGGTAGGCTACAAGCTACTGTAGGAAATATCTTTCCAACACCACCGAGTTTGCTCATTTTCGAGTTCGTATGAGGGAGATATGCCCATTTGAAGTCGGGTTGTCTAGATAAGGAAAGTCAAAATCGGATTTTTGAAGGATATTATGGTATTTTCCATACCCAATTGGGTTAATTCGTTTTTAGTGAATTAATTAGGGTCTAAGCTGATTTGGTTCAATTTACGCTTTACAAAATTAAGTTAGGGTTTTGAGAGAAGAGAAAAGAAGAGGAGAAAAGAGAAGAAGAAGCAAGGATTCGTCGCGTTCTTGAAGTTAAGCTTAAGGATTGCACTAAGGATTGATCCCTACAAGGTATGTGAGATCACATAGTATTGGGTTCGTTCACCCCCACACCAATCATGATTTACTTCAGCGTATTTGTGTTCTTGAAAGAATAGTTTATGAGTTCTTGATGAATTTTATTGAAGTTTCGTTTGAATCTTGATTTGTTGAGTTTTAGATGAGTTCTTTGGGGGATTTGATGAGACTTAAAGTTGTTTTTGAGTGGATTCTTGTATACTTTGGTTGGGTATTAGAATCTAAGTGTTTGGGGAAGAAACCAATTGAATCTAAATGAATTAGGGCCAAAAAACTAGCAAGAANGTTTTAGATGAGTTCTTTGGGGGATTTGATGAGACTTAAAGTTGTTTTTGAGTGGATTCTTGTATACTTTGGTTGGGTATTAGAATCTAAGTGTTTGGGGAAAAAACCAATTGAATCTAAATGAATTAGGGCCAAAAAACGAGCAAGAAAAATCATCTTTCCAACGCCACTGAGTTTGCTAAATTTCGAGCTTGTATGAGGGAGATATGCTTATTTGAAGTCGGGCTATCCAATTAAGAAAAGTTACCCGAAAATATGAGGGGTATTTTGGTCTTTTCCTTACCCAATCGGATTTAAGCCTTTTTAGTAAGGTTTTAGGAGTCTAAACTGATTAGAATTAGTTTCATTCCCCCAAAAGCATTTAGGGTTTTAGAGAGAAGATTCAAGAGGAGAATAAGTTCATATTTTCAAGCGTTCGTTTAAGAAATTCAAGATTTCGCCAAGAACCTAGTTCTTTGAGGTATGTAAGCTTCCATAGGGTTGGGTTCGTTTACTCACACGCTAATCATGAGTTTCTTTTGCGAATCTATCCATAAATATTGAGCAATTTAATTTCTTGAAGAATTCTTGATAAGTGTTCTTGAAGTTTCCTTATCGATTAAGTTTTGATGTAAGATTCTACTTGGGTCAACTTCAAACGACCATATCTCTTAGAATATAAAGATTTGCGTGGCCCGTAACCTATCAAATTAAAGGTATTTGAATCTACTTTCCAACTCCACCAATTTCGCATCAATCTAATTTCTGAGTAAAAAGTTATGACTATTTTAGTAACCTAATACAGTGCTGTTACGAATTAGACGACGGGAAAACATTAAAAAGCGTCGTTTTTATCTTTTTACCTCTAAGAAAACCCTAAAAGAATTTCTTGACTAATAAAAGACTCAAAACAATCAGATTTTCATCTTTTAATCCATTAATCGCTTCTTTCTCAAACCTTAGGGCATACAACATAACCCACAACATTGAAGAATCCCAACCAGAATTGGAGAATTCTTCATCAAATTGGGGAATTCTAGGGGGATCCATGGATGAATAAGCTATCATACCTTGATTATAAAGCCTTACAAAGCTTGGAAGATTGGAAGAATTTGACCTAGGTTAATCCTCTTCTTCTTTTTCTTCTTGGGTTTTCTAGAGAGAATTTTTGAGAGGATGAACTTGGGGGTTTGATTTGGGTTTTGGGAAATAATAAGGTGAATGGGGAGTTTGGAGGGGGTAAAATAACTTATATAGGTGTATAAAGACAATACAAAACGACCTCACCTAATACTCACTTGAAAAGGAATTTCCCCTTTTACCCTTAATTAGACAGCCTAGTGCCAGGTACCAAGACCACCTTCACGAACCGTCATGGGCACCACGGCCCGTGAAGGTTCCCCTGGTCCCTTGACCAGTAGCTTGGCTACCTTGAAAAATCCAACAAGGTGATGGCAACCCCACGAGCTTTACCACGAGTAGTGGTCTTCACCACTGGTCGTGAAGTAGCTTGTGAAGGTAAGCCAACCTTGGGGAAGCCTTGGCGAGCTACTGCCTCACCACCACGGGTGGCACCATGATTTGTGGTGGCCACCATGAGGTGTGAAGGCTCTCGTGGTCTAGGGCAGTGCCTTGGCAGCTTGGGGCAGCCTTGGCTCTTGCCTTATTTCTTGCCCCTTTGCATTGGCTCATGCCCTCTAGCCTTGACTTGTTGCACCCACACTTAGCCCTAAGTGGCCTACTAGACTACAGGGTGTTACAGCTAGACCTAGGAGCGAGTTTATCTTTTGTGACTTCTTGTGTTGCAATGAATTTTGATGTTCTTCCTGAGAATGCTTGTGAGCCCTTTAGTGTTTCTACACCTATTGGTGAGTCTTTTCTAGCTGAGAGAGTCTATCGTGATTGTACCATTTTCGTTAATCACAAGAGCACTGTGGCTGACTTAGTTGAGTTAGACATGGTAGATTTTGATGTCATTCTAGGTATGGACTGGCTTTATGCATGTTATGCATCAATTGATTGTAGAACCCGAGTTGTTAAGTTCCAGTTTCCTAATGTGCCAGTCTTTGAGTGGAGGAGGAGTTCAGCAGTGCCTAAAGGTCGTTTCATTTCGTACCTTAAGGCGAGGAAGTTAGTTTCCAAGGGTTGTGTCTATCACTTAGTCCAAGTTAATGATTCTAGTGTTGAAACACCTCCTATTGAGTTAGTTCCTGTCGTGAGTGAGTTTCCAAAGGTCTTTCCAGATGATCTACCCGGAGTCCCTCTTGAGAGAGAAATAATCTTTGGTATAGATATTCTTCTCGATACCCGTCCTATATCTATTCTGCCATATAAAATGTCTACAAAAGAGTTGAAAGAGCTAAAAGAACAGTTGAAAGATCTTATTGATAAGGGTTTTATTCGACCAAGTGTCTCACCTTGGGGAGCTCTGGTCTTATTTGTGAGGAAGAAGGATGGTTCTCTTAGAATGTGTATAGATTACCGTTAGTTGAACAAGGTTACTATCAAGAATAAGTATCTTCTTCCGAGAATTGATGATCTCTTCAATCAACTTCAGGGTGCCACTTGTTTCTCTAAGATAGACCTCAGATCTGGCTACCATCAGTTAAGAGTAAGGGAATGTGATATTCCAAAGATAGTTTTCTGGACCCATTATGGTCATTATGTGTTTCGGGTCATGTCGTTCGGTTTAACCAATGCGCCTTCAGTATTTATGGATCTTATGAATATAGTATTCAAGCCTTATTTAGATATGTTTGTTATCATATTCATTGATGACATTCTAATTTATTCAAAGAATGAGGAAGATCATACTAGCCATCTCAGAATAGTTCTCCAAACTCTAAAGGATAGAGAGTTGTATGCCAAGTTCTCTAAGTGTGAGTTTTATCTTGAGTCTGTGGCAATCTTAGGCCACATCTTTTTCGGTGATGGAATTAGAGTTCACACTTAGAAAATAGAGGCAATGCAGAATTGGCCTAGACCTACATCTCCAACTGATATTAAGAGTTTCTTGGGGTTGGCTGGATATTATAGAAGGTTTGTAGAGGGGTTCTCATCTATTTCGTCTCCTTTGACCAAGTTGACTCAGAAAACAGGTAAGTTTCAATGGTCTGAAGCTTGTGATAAAAGCTTCTAGGAATTGAAAACTAGGTTGACTACTACCCAATGTTGACTTTACCAGAAGGTACACAAGGCTTTGTTATATATTGTGATGCATCCAAAGTTGGTTTAGGTTGTGTGTTAATGCAGAATGGAAAAGTTATAGCTTATGCCTTTAGACAGTTGAAAGTTCACGAGAAGAATTATCTAACCCATGATCTAGAGTTGGCTGTCGTAGTATTTGCTTTGAAAATATGGCGTCGTTATCTTTATGGTGTTCATGTGGATGTGTTCACCGACCACATGAGTCTTCAGTATGTGTTTAGTCAGAAAGAGTTTAATCTCAGACATAAGAGGTGGTTAGATTTACTCAAGGATTATGACGTGAGTATTCTCTATCACCCAAGTAAGGCTAATGTTGTTGCTGATGCCTTGAGCAGGTTGTCTATGGGTAGTACCGCCCATGTTGAGGAAGAAAAGAGAGAGTTAGCAAAGGATGTGCACAAACTTGCATGATTAGGAGTTCGACTAATGGATTCCACAGAAGAAGGAGTAGTGGTGATGAATGGGGCTGAATCATCATTAGTGTCAGAAGTGAAAGAAAATCAAGACCAAGATCTTATTTTTCTTGAATTGAAGGAAAATGTTCATAAGAAAAAAGTAATGGCGTTTGAACAAGGGGAAGATAGCGTATTGAGGTATCAAGGTAGGTTATGTGTACCAAGGGGGGATGAACTCCAAGAGAGGATCATGGAGAAAGCTCATAGCTTAAGATATTCCATTCATCCGGGTTCCGCAAAGATGTATCATGACTTGAGAGAAGTATATTGGTGGAATAGTATGAAGAAAGGTATTGATGAGTTCGTTGCTAAATGCCCAAATTGCCAACAAGTTAAAGTAGAGCATCAAAGGTCTGATGGTATGGCTTAGAATATAAAGATTCTAGAGTGAAAGTGGGAGATGATCAATATGGACTTTATTACTGGTTTTCCACGGTCTCGCAGACAACATGATTCCATTTGGGTGGTTGTTGATCGAATGACTAAATCAGCCCACCTTTTGCCGGTAAAGACTACCCATTCAATGTAGGATTACGCCAAGTTGTATCTTCAAGAGGTAGTTAGACTTGATGGAGTTCCAATTTCGATTATTTCATATAGAGGTGCCCAATTTACTGCACAGTTTTGGAAGTCATTCCAGAATGGTTTGGGTTTGATGGTGAATTTGAGTACTGCTTTTTATCCTCAGACAGATGGTCAAGCAGAGCGTACTATTCAGACTATAGAAGATATGTTGAGGGCTTTTGTGATTGATTTCAAAGGTACTTGGGATTATCACCTACCTCACATTGAGTTTGCTTATAACAATAGTTACCACTCTAGCATCCAGATGGCTCTGTATGAGGCTCTTTATGAGAGAAGATACAGATCTCCTATTGGATGGTTCGAGGTTGGTGAAGCTGGGTTGATAGGACCAAACTTAGTTCATCAAGCTATGGAGAAAGTGAAAGTTATTCAAGAGCGGTTGAAAACAACACATAGTCATTAGAAATCCTACACTGATGTTAGGAGAAGAGATTTAGAGTTTGAAGTAGATGATTTGGTATACTTGAAAGTTTCACCCATGAAGGGTGTTATGAGATTTGGTAAGAAGGGAAAGCTTAGCCCCCGGTATATTGTCCCTTACAAAATATCCAAAAGGATTGGTAACATAGCTTATGAGTTGGAGTTACCACAAGAATTAGCAGCGGTCCATCCGATATTTCATATTTCCATGTTGAAGAAGTGCATAGACGATCCTTCACTTATCATACCTACTGAAGATATTGGTATAAATGATAACCTATCTTCTGAGGAGATTTGTGTTCAGATTCTAGATCGCCAAGTTCGCAAGTAGAGAACGAAAGAGGTAGCATAAGTCAAAGTTCTGTGGAGAAATCAGTTTGTTGAAGAAGCTACTTGGGAAGCTGAGGAGGATATGATGAAGAGATACCAACATCTCTTCGAATCCAAAGAAGTTCCAAATTAAGGTACTAATCCTTTTCTTGGCATTTATTTTAAGTTGGCATGTTGTATTTACATTTTGCTTGTTGGATGTTTGAGCTAGATGTTAAATGTTACACCTTAGCCTATTAAGAGTAATATCATTCAAGGAAAAATGTTCCCAAGGGGGAGATATTGTAACAACTCGCTATTTGAAAGAACTAGAAGGAACTAGAACTTAAAAGAAACCATTTTTGGAAATAATTAAATTTGGAAAGTTTGACAAGTTAAGCTTAGTATGAGTTTTGGGTCAACTTCAAACGCCCATAACTCCTACAACAAGATGAGTTAGGTGGGCTACAAGATACCATAGGAAATACCTATGAATTATCATTCCAACACCACCGAGTTTGCTCATTTTTGAGTTCGTATGAGGGAGATATGCTCATTTGAAGTCGGGTTGTCTAGATAAGAAAAGTCAAAACTGGATTTTTGAAGGGTATTATGGTCTTTTCCATACCCAATAGGGTTAATTCATTTTTAGTGAATTAGTTAGGGTTAACTGATTTGGTTCAGTTTACGCTTTACAAAATTAAGTTATGGTTTTGAGAGAAGAGAAAAGAAGAGGAGAAAAGAGGAGAAGAAGCAAGGATTCATCGCGTTCTTGAAGTTAAGCTTAAGGATTGCGCTAAGGGTTGATCCCTACAAGGTATGTGAGATCACATAGTGTTGGGTTCGTTCACCCCCACGCCAATCATGATTTAATTCAGCGTATTTGTGTTCTTTAACGAAAAGTTTATGAGTTCTTAATGAATTTGTTGAAGTTTCGTTTGAATCTTGATTTGTTGAGTTTTGGATGAGTTCTTGGGGTGATTTGATGAGATTTAAAGTTGTTTTTGAGTGGATTCTTGTATACTTTGGTTGGGTATTAGAATCTAAGTGTTTGGGGAAGAAACCAATTGAATCTAGATGAATTAGGGCAATAAAACGAGCAAGAAAAATCATTAATTTTCTCAGGAAAAGGGGTGGGGAACCGCGCCACTCAGAGCGTCCCACATCAGATTCTATAGGATGGGCTCTGGGGATCCACGCCACTCAGAGTGCCCCAACCCAGTTTCTTTGGTTTGCCCTCTGGCGCTCGGAGCCACTCAAAGCGCCAGGGTCGCTAAGCCTGTACCCTTTCCCACTTCTTTTTATTTGAGTTTCCTTGAATCGTACCTAGGTTTCCCAGTTGATTTATAAACTCTAAGGTACATTTAAACATCGAGAGATCATCTATAACATGAGATCATGACCCTTGAATCCATAAATGAAATTCAAGGTAGAGCAAAGAGTCAAGTCAAGAGAGTTCTTAGTATCTTTTCAAAGTTTTGTACAATCATTTTAAACTTGTTTTAAAGGCTTAAGCATTGAGTTGAGAAAGAGAAGAGCTGAGTTCATTTCTTTAAAAATGAAGTATGGGGAGTAAGTATTCCCAAAGGGTAAATGTTTTCACATTTAAGATGAGAGGAAACATTGATATCCAAACGAGTTTTCATGAGTAGTTTTGAGTTCCATCTCTTTTAAGAGACAAGCTTTGTGAGTAATAACCTCAAATCACAGAGAAAGAGTTATGTTTTTAAACATATGAGTTGAGTATATTTTGGGAGTATTATTGAGCACATATATGAGGATGAGTTCATAATAACTCAAGTCTCCATAAACCATGTAGCCATCGTGGGTAGAAATGGTCATACTTTTTAGATGATTCCTTCATGCTTTTTAGCATAGACTAGTGGATCCACTTAGTTGAGACGTTCTATATCCCGGCAAGTTATAGGACAGTTCTGGCAGCGTGGGCGAGACGTTGTATCATCACATAGCTCATTGTGATGGTTGTTGGTTAGAGAAACTCCCATAGAGTTATATTACTTTATTATATATGTATATTGAGTTGTTTCTTATTGTTTTAAATGGTTTATATAAATTGCACCTTTACTGTCGTTTAATTCTGCATTTGAGTTGAGTAAAGCTGAGGTAAGTGTTCTTTCAGAATTCAGTTCAAGCTTATGTTGTGTTTAGTTTTCCCCTCCCATGCTCGTACATTCAATGTACTGATGCCATTTGGCCTGCATCATTTTATGATGCAGATACAGGTAACCAAAATCAACATTCAACGCCTCGTTGATCCAATTGAGCACTCAGAGTCAATTGGTGAGCCTCCTTGCTTTTCGGATGATTGCCTTTTCTATGCTTTTTTTAGTATTTCAGTTGGTAGGATAATTGGGGGTCTTGTCCCTTCATCCCTCATAGTTTTAGAGGATTCATACACGGTTAGCTATAATTCATTTGTCTTTCCATTTTCAGTTGTTTATGTTAAGACATTAAGTTGCCATTTTGGATAGTAGAATGTTTCTTTTAAGACGTTTCAAGTTATTGAATGAGTTATCTTTTGAGATTGTTTCTTATTATTTTAAATCTTTCGCTAAGAGTTAAGTCAGGCCAAGGGTTCGCTTGGGGCCAGCAATGGTTCTCGAGTGCCAGTCCCACCTAGGATGTAGGCTCGGGGAGTGACATCCTCTTTCCAAGACCACAAAGTTTGCCTCATTTAGAGTTTGGAGTAAAAATGTATTATCATTTTACTAGAGACTGTTACATTAGAGGTTTGAGAGTCTATGAACTACGAAACCATTATACGGGCCATAGATTTAATTATGACCCGTACTGTCAAGTCGTAGGAAAAGTTTAGAGAGTCAGAGCTTTAGTATTGCATCTTCTTTGACCAGATTAACTCGATAGAGTGTGCTTCTAGTGGTATGATGAGTGTGAGAAGAGCTGTCAGAAGCTCAAGACCTTGTTGACTTCGACTCCTATTTTGACCTTACCCAAGGAAGGTGTAGACTTCATTATCTATTGTGATGCTTCTAGAGTTACTTTAGGTAGTATTCTGATGCAGAAGGGTAAGGTGATTGCCTATTCCTCTAGACAGCTGAAGATCTATGAGAGAAACTACCCTAATCATGATTAAGAGTTGACAGGCATAATGTTTGTGCTTAAGATATAGTGACATTATATGTATGGATCTGTAGGATATGGACCACAAAAACTGACTCTATAAACTTTTCTTACGACATGATAGTATGGGTCGTAGTTCAATCTACGGTCATAGAATGATTTCAAATTCACAGACAAAAACTCTTATGTGACAGCCTGTGGTAAAATGGTCATAACTTTTTACTCTGAACTTGAAATGAGGCAAACTTGATGGAGTTGGAAACATGACTCATAGACAATCAATTGGATAAGTTATAGGCCACCTAATTCATTTTGTGCCGGGAGATATGATTGTTTGAAGTTGACCTAAGTAGAATCTTATATCAAAACTTAATTGGTAAGGAAGCTTTTAACTCAACTTTGTGCTAGGGGGTGGGGGTCTAGAGATCTTAATTCTTATTCAAATCCATTATCACACAAAAAATTGACCTTAACACCTAAGGACAATTTAATAATCACCCGATATAACGTTACAAGCAAATGAAGAATAGTTTGGGACTTAGCATGGAAATTTGTGGGGCGTTACAATATCTCCCCCTTGGAAACATTCATCCTCGAATGATATTTGAACTACGCATGGAAAGGGTAGGAAATGCTTAACAACCCTATTTAATGTAAAATACACTTATAAACTCGAAACGCTGAAGGAGGGACTGAATTGAATGAGTCATTTAAGAAGAGTTAATACCTTGGACTGGAACTAAATCGGAGGGAAAAAAATGAGGTTATCTCTTCTTCATATCTTCCTCAGCCTCCCATGTAGCCTCCTCTACAAACTAATTTCTCCACAAGATTTTGACTAATGTAATCTTATTGGTTCTCAACTTGCGAACCTAACGATCAAGTATCCAAACGAGAATCTCCTCTTAAGATAGGATATCCTTAATACCAATATTCTTGGTAGGCACAACAAGGGAAGGATCACCCAAACACTTCTTTAGCATGGAAATATGAAGTACCAGGTGTACTGCTGCTAACTCTTGTGGTAGCTCCAACTCATAAGCCATATTACCAATCCAATTGGATATTCTGTAAGGACCAATGTATCAGGGACCAAGCTTTTCTTTCTTACCAAATCTCATAGCACCCTTAATGGGTGAAACCTTCAAATATACCCAATAATGAACCTCAAACTTTAAGTCTCTTCTTCTAACATTTGTATAGGATTTCTAATGACTTTGCGCTATCCTCAATCTCTCTTGAATTATCTTCACCTTTTCCATGGATTGATTAACTAAGTTTAGCCCTATCAACTCATCTTCACCAACCTCAAACCAGCCAATATGAGAACTATATCTCTGCCCATAAAGAGCCTCACAAGGAGCCATCTAAATACTGAAGTGATAGTTCCTATTGTATGCTAACTCTATAAGAGGCAAGTTTTCATCCTAATTACTTTTGAAATCCAACGCACACACTCTCAAGATATCTTTTAAGGTTTGAATAGTGTGCTCCCTTGACCATTTGTCTGAGTATGAAAAATAGTACTAAGGTTTACCTTCGAACCCAAATTTTTTTGAAATGATTTCCAAAACTGAGTGGTGAATTATGCACACCTATATGGAATGATAGACAATGGGACTCCATGAAGTCAGACTATCTCACGGACGTATAAACCGACATAATCTTCTGCTGAATTGGTAGTCTTCATGGGTAAGAAATGGGTTGACTTAGTCATTCGATCTACAATCACCCAAATCGATCATGCTACCTGTGAGATTGCAACGAGCCAGTAATGAAGTCCATATTAATCATCTCACACTTCCACTCTGGAAGAGCTATGTTTAGAGCTACACCAAATGGCCTTTGATGTTCAACCTTGACTTGCTTGCAATATGGGCAATTAGCAACAAAATCTGCAATACACCTCTTCATATTATTTCATCGATAGACTTCTCTCTAGTCACAATACTTCTTTGTAAGACCCGGATGGATCGAATATCTGAAACTATGAGCTTACGTCATGATCCTCTCTTGGAGCTCATCCACCTTTGGAGCACACAATCTAACTTGATATCTCAACATACAATCTCCCCATAGTTCAAAAGTCATTACTTTCTGCTTATGAACATTTGCTTTCAGTTCCAGTAAGATGGGGTCTTTGTCTTCCTTTTCCTTCACTTCTGGCACTGATGACGATTCAGCCCCATTCATCACAACAACTCTACCTTCAATGGAATCTAACAAAGTGAATCCCAAATGTGAATGTTGTGCACTTCCTTAGCCAAATCTTTCTTTCCTTCCTTGACATGAGAAGTACTCTCCATGGACAACCTGCTCAAGGAACCACCAACAATGTTAGGCTTACCTGGGTGAGAGAGGATACTTATGTCGTAATCCTTGAGTAACTCTAACCACCTAGATTAAGTTTCTTTTGACTGAAAATATACGGGAGACTCTTGTGGTCGGTGAACATTCACGTGAATGACATAGAGATAGTGACACCACATCTTAAGAGCAAAAACTACTGCTGCCAACTAAAGATCATCCGTCGGGGTATGGATTAGACACTCTAATTTTAGTATGCTTCTATGAAGCACTTGAATATATGATAAAAATATTTTTATTAGATACTTTCGATTAAAATTTTGAAAATTCTTTTTGCATATGTTCTCAGTCAATAATTAGGTAAATAAATTAACAACATAAAATATGCTACAACCTTTTGTTTTTACATACCAGTCTTAAGTGGAACAAATTTAAAGTTTATTATGACTTATTGAAATTAATACATATAAGTAAACAAGGTATCATACTTTATATGGCTAATTTATTTATATAATGTCGCTTGAAAATTCGTATATTTTTTTTTAAAAGATATAAATTATGAATATTTAATAAGAATACTTTATCGTATATTAAAATGTATCAAAATAGACTTTTAGTTTAAATGCCCAAATAACGGAACTACAACAAGGACTAGATTCATGAATTGAAGAACAATAGAAAATAACGAAATTAAAAAAGTCTATTTTTCTATGATGTAAATGGTTAAGCATATAAAACTACAAACTTATAATTCTTGACTGCCCACACTAAAAACTACAATAGAAACATGACTAGAAGACCACATATGTCGATATATAGAGTTTTTGGAGAGGCGAGAAAGATCAATTCCTTTTGTCATTTTCATACTATTAGGTGGAAGCAGTAACTCCTTGGAGTTATTCAAAGCCCATGAGAATATCTTCATTCATGTCCACCTCTTCTTTACCATCACCTTTTTCCTCCACGGCCGTAACAATCATTTTATTTTTGCTCCCGATTTCAAGCGGAGGCATAGCTGCGATGATTGGAGAAGCAACAACTCTTGAACGCTTAAATCACTTGGACGAAGAAGATGATGCATTTAAGGTTGATGTTTTAGGCAAAATATTTATGCCTTTTGGAAGCTTGAATTCGGAACTATTGTTGCAACTAGCAAGATTTCTATGGTTCGTGGGTGGATCATGGTGGTGTCCACCGGAATAGGATACCAAGAAAATGTTCTCATCCTTTGGGATTTTCTCAATTTTTTTCTTTGCTCTGCAAAGTTTTGATGTACTACACTTATAGTAATTCTTGTCATTTCATGTACACATAATAATAATCAGCTTTAGTCAAACATTACATATGTATGTATACACGATTAATAATTTTTTCTACTTATTGTTATGAAAATTGAGATAGAAGGGAACATAACATTCGATGACACGAAAAAAATGGTGAAGAGAGAAAACCTCGGAAATGGTGAATCTTTGATATGCTTCTGACCGTACTTGCGCCATGTCCATATATCATTTGTGAGTTCCTCTTGCAACAATTCATAGGTAATCCTTATCAACTGATTTTTCCTGATTTCAAATCAAAAGTACTAAATTCAAAATTTTGAACATACGCTCAAAATGTAACGAAATGATTGGTTACCTTGTTCTAGTTTGGATGAAAGGAGTCTTCATGGAAAAAGTAAAATTAGGATAAATGTTAGCCCCTATATCGAGTTGTTGTTGTAGATCAATCGATTCTTTTGGTATTATAGTTGTTTGTGGCACACACGCTACTGTTGTTGGTGTATGGAGGAAAAGAGCTTTGTTGAATAAATTGAGCTGGTTGCATGGGATGTAAGTACAACTGCTAGTTACCATTTTGGTTCATGATTATGACCTGATCATCTGGTTTTTCCTGGTGAGCAGTTGGAAAATCTAAAGAGAAAATTTCAGATAAGCCATTAAAAATAGTCATGTCAGGAGCTAAAAGTTAGTCAAAAGAATTCAAAACATCATTTAGATAAGTCTCCAAGTCTAACGTAGGAGCCACAACATTTTCATGTCTATGAATATTAAAACTTCTTACGACCGCACCTATATCCCAATCATCATCCGCCATTTTAGATCTATATATAATGCTATCAAGTTAAATGCAAAAAACAAAAATAGGCTTATAAGAGAAACTAATGATGTTTTTGCTAAAGCGAAGATGGAAAAGAGGATCCAAAGAGGGGCTTGACTTTTGGAGGAAGTAGATGAGCAAAAGAAACATTTAGTGGGTTGGACATTATAAATCAAAGGCTGGGATGCAGAAAAGTAAACCAATTTCGCAAATTATATAGAGAAACTTAAAGGAGTATCTACCTACCCCGGCACATCCACATTTACTTTGCAGTTAATGCACAATAAATATTATTTTCTATTTTAGAGTTAGTGAGATTAGCAACAAAGTAGAAGTCAAAGATAATCCCATGTACCTTTTGTATAAGATCATACATCTTATATCATATACAAAGAAACCAAGAAAAGTCTATGTCATGACCCGAATTCGGATTGTGATGAAGCTTACCATTACCCCTCAGTAGGCAAGCGAAAAAACAAAAAATAATGAAAGATAAGAATATAAGGATAAAGAAAAACTGAAAACAGGCATAAATTTACAAAATATAACCATAGTATAGAAAAATAAATATGATACACAATATACAAAAGAGGCCTAAAAGAGACCAAGAACGACAAAGTAACACATGAACCAAATCTCCGGACCTGGTGTCACCGGTATAGGAACAACGAAGTACAACAACACTGTATATAGAGGAGAACTAACTAATCACAATGCAAAATATAAGTCAGTACAAAAAAGAGAAAGCAATAAGTCTCTAGATGCAGGAGCTCACCACGATCTGAGTCTGTCACTTACGAGAGATTTGATACTCAATGAGGGTGGCTTGTACTATGAATTGCATCAGAAAAAGATGCAGAAAAGTAGTATGACTATCAAACCACAAGATACTCTATAGGCATCATGAGCCGACCGAGTTCAGAAAGATCAACTATATGAAAATCAACATGACATTTCTAACATTACATTGGATAAGTTCTAAGAAATGAAATCCAATAATCGAGGGAAAATGAAATAATAACACAAGAAAGTGAATAGGGGAACACTGAAGTAAAAGACAGTCACAACACACACAACAAACCAAACATTAGGATGATACGATACAAGAGATGAATGTTGGGAATTAGAAGCTCAGAAGATTACTCGAGTTGCCCAGAATGATACCTCAGACTTATCAACAATTGCAATGTGGTGGAATATAAGGTAGATGAAAGACAAGGACCCCAAAAATAACACATAGGACTTATCAATAACATACCATGTAGAAGAATGTAGCATGGATTTGAGTCAAAGGGCTATCTGGAATGATAACTCGAACTTATTAGCGTAGAAATAACCCAAAATGCATTAAAACTCATAAACCAAGTATTTTACAATTTTAAGTCATAAAACACGTGAATTTTTTTTATATTTCATATAAACTCATTTTTTCTTGTTTTAAAATATGATCCGTCCATTCAGGCTTAACAAACGAGAAACACTTAGTAAAAATGTAACACCCCGTAAATTTCAATGCTAAGGCATGAATTATTCTTCATTTGTGTGTAACGTACTATCAGGTGATTATTAAATTGTACTTAGGTTTTAAGGTAAATTATTTAGTGTGATAATGGATTTGAATATGAATTAAGGTCACTAGAACCTCCTAGTACAAAGTTGAGTTGAAAGATTCCTTACCGATTAAGTTTTGACATAAGATTCTACTTAGGTCAAGTTTAAATGATCATATATATCACCACAAAATCAATTAGGTGACCCATTACATATAAAATGGAAAATATATGGGTCCTCTTTCCAAGACCACTAACTTTGCCTCATTTTGAGTTTGGAATAAAAAGTTACGATCATTTTACCAGAGATAGTCACATAAGAGTTTTGAGAGTCTATGAACTATGAAACCATTCTACGGGCCATAGATTGAAATACGACCCGTATTATCAAGTCATAGGAAAATTTTAGAGAGTTAGAGCTCTACCATTACATCTTCTATAACACCCCGTATCCGAAAATGGAGATTTCAGATTTTTAGTGTTACAAGTGGCACTCACGGACACCATCCACGGACCGTAGATGGACTAACAGTCCGTCATGCAGGTCTGTGGTTCATGATAGAAAACTTCCCCAGAACTCAGTCAAAAAATTTGGCTAAGTCCCGACTCACGGACAGACCCACGATTCGTAGATCAGACCACGTTCCGTGGTCTGTGTCCGTGGATCGAGACTTACCTTACTAGCCTCTGACACAAACTACGGTCGACCAGCACGGACCGTCATTCGATCCACGGTCCGTAGGTCTGACCGTAGATGAGGTTAGCAACTAGTTAGATGAAAAATATTGATGGGTCAATTTCAGATGGTCATACCTTTTAGCAAAAAACGAATTATGTGTCCCATCACCTATGATTAGATAGATAATTGAATTATCTTTCCAATGCCATCGAGTTTTCTAAATTCCGACCTCCGAGTAAAAAGTTATGCTCGTTTTAGTTAAGCCCTGTCGGGCATACTTGACCTACGGACCCAATCGACGCACCGTCGATTGATTGACAGACCGTCAGTCCCGTCTGTCAGTTACTCCAACAGCAGGTAATTCAGGGGTCTTTTGGTCTTTTCCTATTTCACTTAACCCTTAAGATACGTCGTTTAGACCCTAAATCATGAGGTTTTAATCAGTTTAAGCCTAGAAACATAATTAGAACTTACCTTAGTCAAAATCATTAATCAAAACTTAGAAACTTAGAATCAAAAAGGAGAAAAAGGTCAAGAACCCTAGTTCAAGAACGCAGCGAGGTTTCATCAGTTCCAGCCCCGAAATTGAAAGATTTCTTCATAGAATTCGTCACCAGGTATGTTGGATTTCACTAGTGGGTTCCTTTCGCCCATTAGGTCCCTAGAATTCAGTCAGATTATTGATTCCATGATTATGAACATACCTAGGGTTTTTAGAATTTGAACAGATTATCATGAATTAGTTATTTAAATGTTCCAAATCAGATTATCATGTTATTGCTCAGTTTATCGCATGAATTTCAGAACCTATGTATTTCTTTAGTTCTTGAATTACACATGCTAGGTCAGATATTTTAGTATTCAGTTTTACATGCCTCAGTTTATGAATGCATCATTATCAGATTAATTATTGCATTCTCAGTTTGAATGTTCAGTTTCGAGCTATCCAGTATTTACAGAAATTCAGTCATAACCAGTTAACCACTTAATTCATTGGGAGTAGCATAATACCGAGTTGGACTAGGGTTTCAGCGTACCCATATAGTCCCAGAACTACGAGCCACGTAGGTGTAAGTCCCCTCTGTGGGCAACATCAGTTTAGTGATCACGCCAGCATGCCTCTATACCTCTGGCAGGGTATATTGGGTCCTCTCGATGGGGCGTATACATCAGACTCCACATCTAGCTCATGTGGTTTTATGTCGGTTATTAGTAGCTCCCACAGTTCATTCATACTCTTTTGCATTGACCATATTTCAGTATAGTCAGTATTCAGTCTCAGCATGTTATAAATTTGGTCATTGCATCAGTTAGCTCAGTATTCAGTATTTTCAGTATCTATATCATGTTCAGATTATTTCATTGCTTTGTTCAGTTATATGTTATTTCATCTTTACTCTATCCTGCATGCTCAGTACCTTTCAAGTACTGACGCATACATGTACTACATCTTCTGGTGATGTAGGTTCAGGTTCTCAGTATCCAGATCACGCTTAGATCGGTTCCCGATCTTCAGTTCAGCAGCACCAGTGGTAAGTCCTCATTCTTCGAGGACTAGTGACATGTTTATCTTTATTGCTTTTAGTCTTTAGTTTCAGTTTTGCTAGATCTATTTGGGGCATGTCCCAATTTTTCTAGTCAGTTTAGAGGCCTATTTCAGACATAGTTAGATTCAGCATAGTGTTTGAGTTTGATATCTCTTTTGTATTAAACTCTCAGATTTGATATATTCAGCTATAGTGTATGGGTATTCCCCATTTTTTCAGATTTATTTATGATTTAGCTTCCGCATCAATTTATTTTCTTTAGTATGCTCATGATCATGCCAGCAGGGTTAGCTTGGGATCACTTGTGGTCCTAGGTCCCGTGTCCGCGTGTCAGGGGTAGCTCGGTGCGTGACAAATTTGGTATCAGAGCATTAGGTTTAAGCGTCTTAGGATGTCTGAAAAGCCGCACTAGGTAGAGTTATTTTCATGGGTGTGTAGTGCGCACCACATCTAATGAGAGGGAGGCTTCAAAGTGTCTTTAGGAAAAATCTTCATTTTCTTGTTACTCTTATCGTGCGTAAGGTATGATCTAATTCCATTCTAACTCGACGTTCTACGTTTCAGTGATCATGCCTCCCCGTAGAGCTAACGCCAGGAATGCGAATGCCAGGAACGCAAACGTAGCTCCTCCAGTTCCAAATCAGGAAGTCTCAAATGCTAAATTCAGGAATGCCATTCAGATGTTGGCTCAGAGGGTTTACGCTCCTGTGAATGCAAATGGTGGATCAGCAGCAGCAAGGGTTCGTGACTTTGTTAGGATGAATCCTCCAGAGTTCTTAGGATCGCAGACTGGTGAAGATCCCCAGAATTTCTTGGATGAGATCAAGAAGATCCTTGAGGTGATGCAGGTCACTGGGAATGATCGGGTTGAGTTAGCATCTTACCAACTTAAGGATGTACCTCATATTTGGTATACTCAGTGGAAGGAGAACATGGGTACAGATGTCGCTCCCATTACTTGTGATTGTTTCAGGGAAACCTTTCTGGACAGGTTTTTCCCCATAGAGTTGAGAGAAGCAAGAGCCCAGGAATTTATGAACTTTAGGCAGGGTAACATGACTGTCCAAGAGTATGGGATCAAGTTTAAACAACTCTCCAGGTATGCTCCTCACATGGTTGCTGATTCCAGGGCTCAGATGAATAAGTTTCTCTATGGAGTGTCAGACTTAGTGAAAACAGAGTGCTGGAATGCTATGTTGGTGGGAGGCATGAACATCTCTAGGCTCATGACTCATGCTCAGCAGGTTGAGGGTGATAAGCTTAGGGAACAGGCTAAGGAGACTAAGAAAGCAAGAACAGGTAACTACGAGTATTCCCACCAGAAATTGGGTGGTGGAAACAGCTCGCATTTTCAGCAGAAATCTTCCACTCCAGCCTCTTCATCAGCTAGTTTTCCATCCCCCAGGTTCTGTAATGATCAGAAAGGTAGGGCGTCAGGCTCTAAGTCTCAAGGTAGTGTTTCAGGCACCAAAACCTACCCAACTTGCCCGAAATGTAGTAGGAACCATCCGGGCGAGTGCCTTGCAGGTAAGGAAGGATGCTTTGGGTGTGGCCAGTCTGGTCATAGATTGAAGGAATGTACTTCAAGATAAGGTCAAGGAGGAAATAATGGTAGAGCTCAGTCTACAACTTCAACAGCACCAGCAGGTCACCCGACTCAGCAGGGTAACTCTTCTGGTACTGGTGGCGGACAGCGCCAAGATAGGCTTTATGCTCTTCAGGCTCGTCAAGATCAGGAAGATTCTCCTGATGTAGTCACTCGTACGTTACGAGTCTTTGATCTTAATGTTTATGCATTGTTAGATCGAGGGGCTACTTTCTCTTTTGGAACTCCTTATTTAGCAGTCCAATTCAGTGTTAGCCCAGAAACTCTTTCAGAACCCTTCTCAGTCTCTACTCCAGTCAGTGACCCAGTTATAGCAAGATGGGTATACAGAAATTGCCCTGTCACAGTATATTAGAAAGTCACCTCAGTAGATTTTGTAGAGTTACAAATGGTAGACTTCGATGTCATTCTAGGCATGGATTGGTTACATTCATGTTATGCCTCAGTCGATTGTAAAACTAGGATTGTTCGTTTTCAGTTTCCAGACGAACCAATCCTAGAATGGAAGGGTAGTAGCTTAGCGCCTATGGGTCGATTCATTTCTTACCTTAAGGCCAGAAAGATGATCTCTAAGGGTTATCTCTATCATCTAGTTCGGGTTAAGGATTCTAGTTTCAAATCCCCAACTCTTGAGTCAGTTCCTGTAGTCAGTGAGTTTCCAAAAGTGTTCCTAGAAGATCTTCCTGGAGTTCCTCCCGAAAGGGAAATAAACTTTGGAATTGATCTCCTTCCAGATACCCAGCCTATCTCTATCCCTCCTTACAGAATGGCTCCAGCTGAGCTTAAGGAATTGAAAGAGCAGTTGAAAGACCTTCTAGATAAGGGCTTCATCAGACAAAGTATTTCGCCATGGGGTGCACCAGTGTTGTTCGTGAAGAAGAAAGATGGTTCTCTCAGAATGTGTATTTACTATAGGCAGTTGAACAAAGTCACAATCAAGAATAAGTATCCTATCTCCAGGATTGATGACTTGTTCGACCAACTTCAGGGTGCTAGTCATTTCTCAACGATAGACCTCAGATCAGGTTATCATCAGCTTTGAGTCAGAGATAGTGACATTCCGAAGACATCCTTTAAAACTCGGTATGGTCATTATGCATTTGTAGTTATGTCATTTGGACTAACCAATGCTCCTGCAGCTTTCATGGATTTGATGAACACAATGTTCAAGAAGTACTTGGACTTGTTCGTTATCGTCTTTATTGATGATATCCTCGTTTACTCTAGGAATGAGGAAGAACATGCAAGTCATTTGAGAGTTGTTCTGCCAACTCTTAAAGATCACCAGTTATTTGCAAAGTTTAACAAGTGCGAGTTTTGGTTACAATCAGTTGCCTTCCTTGGGCATATTGTGTCTAGTGAAGGAATTCGAGTAGATTCCCAGAAGATAAAAGCAGTGAAACAATGGCCCAGATCTACCTCTGCTACAGATATCAGAAGTTTCTTGGGTCTAGCGGGCTATTACAGACGGTTTGTGGAAGGATTTTCATCCATAGCCTCTCCATTGACTAAGTTAACTCAGAAAAAGGTTAAGTTCCAATGGTCAGATGATTGTGAGAAAAGCTTTGCAGAACTGAAAACTAGGTTTACTACAGCTCCTGTCTTGACTCTACTAGAGGGTTCAGATGGTTATGTGATCTATTGTGATGCATCCAGAGTCGGCCTAGGCTGTGTGTTGATGCAGCGAGGTAATGTTATAGCTTATGCTTCTAGACAACTTAAGGTGCATGAGAAAAATTATCCGACTCATGACCTCGAGCTAGCAGCAGTGGTGTTTGCACTCAAGATTTAGAGACATTACTTGTATGGTGTTCATGTAGATGTGTTCACAGACCATAAGAGATATCAGTATGTATTCACCCAGAAAGAGTTGAATCTTCGCCAGAGAAGGTGGCTTGAGTTCCTCAAAGATTATGATATGAGTTTGCATTACCATCCGAGTAAGGCTAATGTAGTAGTAGACGCTCTTAGTAGATTATCCATGGGTAGTGTATCACATGTTGAGGAAGAAAGTAGAGAGCTAGCAAAGGATGTTCACAGACTTGCTCACCTAAGAGTTCATCTTATGAGCATATCAGATGGTGGTGTAACGGTTCAGAATGGGGCAGAATCTTCTTTGGTAGTAGAGGTTAAGGAAATGCAAGATAGTGATCCAATCTTGCTTGAAATTAAGGGTGCGGTCCACAATCAGAGAGTGGAGGTTTTCTCCCAAAGGGGAGATGGTGTACTTCGCTATCAAGGTAGATTGTGTGTTCCTGATGTGGGTGAATTGAGACAACATATTCTTGCAGAAGCCCACAATTCCAGATATTCTTTTCATCCAGGCGCCACTAAGATGTACCATGATCTGCGGGAAGTCTATTGGTGGACTGGTATGAAAAGAGATATAGCAGACTTTGTGGCTAAGTGCCCCAATTGGCAGCAAGTAAAGGTAGAACATCAGAAACCAGGGGGTATGACTCAAGGGATTGATATTCCTACTTGGAAGTGGGAAGTGATCAACATGGACTTCATCACAGGTTTACCTCGTACTCGCAGACAACATGACTCCATTTGGGTGATTGTTGATAGGGTTACTAAGTTTTGTCACTTTTTGGCGGTCAAGACTACAGGTTCGGTGGAGGATTATGCCAAGCTTTACATTAATGAGATTGTGAGGTTGCATGGAGTTCCTTTGTCTATCATCTCAGATAGAGGTCCTCAGTTTACATCTCATTTCTGGAAGTCATTTCAGAAAGGTCTTGGTACTCAGGTTAATCTTAGCACAACATTTCATCCACAGACGGATGGTCAGGCAGAGCATACCATTCAGACCTTAGAGGACATGTTGAGAGCTTGTGTGATCGACTTCAAGGGTAGTTGGGATGATCACCTTCCTCTTATTGAGTTCGCCTACAACAATAGTTACCATTCCAGCATTCAGATGGCCCCTTATGAGGCATTGTATGGGCGTAGATGTAGATCTCCAGTTGGTTGGTTTGAAGTAGGCGAAGCAGCCTTGATAGGACCAGATTCAGTCCTTGATGCTATGGAGAAAGTGCAACTCATTAGAGATAGACTGAAGACTGCTCAGAGTCGCCAGAAGTCTTATGCAGATGTGAGAAGAAGGGAACTAGAGTTCCAAGTTGATGATTGGGTTTTCTTGAAAGTGTCACCTATTAAAGGGGTGATGAGATTTGGCAAGAAAGGGAAGCTCAGTCCCAGATATGTAGGCCCTTACCGGATCTTGAAAAGGATTGGTAAAGTGGCTTATGAGTTAGACTTGCCAGCAGACTTAGCAGCAGTGCATCCAGTCTTTCACATTTCTCTTTTGAAGAAGTGTGTGGGTGATCCAGCATCCATAGTGCCATTAGAGAGTGTGGCCGTGAAAGATAGCCTTTCATATGAGGATGTACCAGTTGAGATTCTCGATCGTCAGGTTAGAAGGTTGAGAAACAAAGAAGTCGCTTCAGCGAAGGTTTTGTGGAGGAGTCAATCCGTAGAGGGAGCTACTTGGGAAGCAGAAGCAGCCATGAAGTCCAAGTATCCTCACCTCTTTCCTTCTGATTCCATTCCAGCTTGAGGTAATAGATCCTCTTCAGTTTTTCAGTCATTCATGCGAAAATTCAGTCATGGAATCATGTTCCTTCAGTTTGTACTTGCATTTTCAGCGTATTTGCATGTTCTTGGAACTCAGTTCAGTTAGAAATTCAGTTCTCAGTGTTTAGTGGTAGGGATTGCAGCCTTCTCCCTCTATTTCAGCTAGATTAGTCTTCATTAGAGGACGAATGGTCCAAAGGGGGAGATATTGTAACACCCCGTATACAAAAATGGAGATTTCAGATTTCTAGTGTTACAGGTGGCACTCACGGACACCATCCACGGACCGTAGATGGACTCACGGTCCGTCATGCAGGTCCGTGGTTTGTGACAGAAAACTTCCCCAGAACTCAGTCAGAAAATTTGGCTAAGTCCCGACTCACGGACAGACCCACGGTCCGTAGATCAGACCACAGTCCGTGGTCTGTGTCTGTGGATCGAGACATTCCTTACCAGCCTCTGACACAAACTACGGTCGATCAGCACGGACCGTCATTCTATCCACGGTCCGTAGGTCTGACCGTAGATGAGGTTAGCAGCTAGTTAGATGAAAAATATTAATGGGTCAACTTCAGATGGTCATAACTTTTAGCACAAAACGAATTATGTGTCCTATTACCTATATTTAGATAGATAATTGAATTATCTTTCCAACTCCACCGAGTTTGCTAAATTTCGACCTCCGAGTAAAAAGTTATGCCCATTTTAGTGAAGCCCTGTCGGACATACTCGACCTACGGACCCAATCGACGGACCGTCAGTCCCGTCCGTTAGTCACTCCGACAGCAGCTAATTCAGGGGTCTTTTGGTCTTTTCCTATTTCATTTAACCCCTAAGATACGTCGTTTAGACCTTAAATCATGAGGTTTTAATCAATTTAAGCCTAAAAACATAATTAGAACTTACCTTAGTCAAAATCATTAATCAAAACTTAGAAAATTAGAATCAAGAAGGAGAAAAAGGTCAAGAACCCTAGTTCAAGAACGCAACGAGGTTTCTTTAGTTCCAGCTCCGAAATCAAAAGATTTCTCTGTGGAATTCGTCACCAGGTATGTGGGATTTCACTAGTGGGTTCCTTTTGCCCATTAGGTCCCTAGAATTCAGTCAGATTCTTGATTCCATGATTATAAACAGACCTAGGGTTTCTAGAATTTGAACAGATTATCATGAATTAATTATTTAAATGTTCCAAATCAGATTATCATGTTATTGCTCATTTTATCGCATGAATTTCAGAACCCTAGCTATGTATTTCTTTAGTTCTTGAATTACACATGCTAGGTCAGATATTTCAATATTCAGTTTTACATGCCTCGGTTTATGAATGCATCATTATCAGATTAATTATTGCATTCTCAGTTTGCATGTTCAGTTTCGAGCTATCCAGTATTTACAGAAATTCAGTCATAACCAGTTAACCACTTAATTCATTGGGAGTAGCATAATACCGAGTTGGACTAGGGTTTCAGCGTACCCATATAGTCCCAGAACTACGAGCTACGTAGGTGTAAGTCCCCTCTGTGGGCAACATCAGTTTAGTGATCACGCCACTATGCCTCTATACCTCTGGCAGGGTATATTGGGTCCTCTCGATGGGGCGTATACATCAGACTCCACGTTTAGCTCATGTGGTTTTATGTCGGTTATTAGTAGCTCCCACAGTTCAGTCAGACTCTTTTGCATTGACCATATTTCAGTATAGTCAGTATTCAGTCTCAGCATGTTATAAATTTGGTCATTGCATCAGTTAGCTCAGTATTCAGTATTTTCAGTATCTATATCATGTTCAGATTATTTCATTGCTTTGTTTAGTTATATGTTATTTCAGCTTTACTCTATCCTGCATGCTCAGTACCTTTGAAGTACTGACGCATACGTGCGCTACATCTTCTCGTGATGTAGGTTCAGGTTCTTAGTAACTAGATCACGCTTAGATCGGTTCCCGATCTTCAGTTCAGTGGTGAGTCCTCATTCTTCGAGGACTGGTGACATGTTTATCTTTATCGCTTTTATTCTTTAGTTTTAGTTTTGCTAGATCTAGTTGGGGCATGTCCCAACATTTCTAGTCAGTTTAGAGGCCTATTTCAGACATAGTTAGATTCAGCTTAGTGTTTGAGTTTGATATCTCTTTTGTATTAAACTCTCAGATTTGATATATTCAGCTATAGTATATGGGTATTCCCCTTCTTTTCAGATTTATTTATGATTTAGCTTCCGCATCAATTTATTTTCTTTAGTATGCTCATGCTCATGCCAGCAGGGTTAGCTTGGGATCACTTGTGGTCCTAGGTCCCGTGTCTGCATCTCGGGGGTAGCTCGGGGCGTGACATCTTCTTTGACCAGATTGACTCTGCAGAGTGAGCTTCCAGTGGTCTGATGAGTGTGAGATGAGCTTTCAGAAGCTCAAGACCTTATTGACTTCAACTCCTATTTTGACCTTAGCTAAGGAGGGTGTAGACTTCATTGTCTATTATGATGCTTCTGGAGTAGATTAGGTGATTTTCTGATGCAGAATGGTAAGGTGATTGCCTATGCTTCTAGACAATTGAATACCCATGAGAGGAGCTACCCTAGCCATGATTTAGATTTGGAAGGCATAGTGTTTGTTCTTAAGCTATGGCGATATTATATTTATAGATCCATAGGATATTGACCAAAACAACTGACTCTCTAAGCTTTTCTTATGACCTGAAAATATGGGCCGTAGTTCAATCTATGGTCGTAGAATGATTTCATAATTCACGGACAAAAAATCTGATATGACATCCTCTGGTATAATGGTCATAACTTTTACTCCGAACTTGAAATGATGCTAACTTGATGGAGTTGGAAAGAGGACTCATAGGAATTCAATTTGATAAGTTATAGGTCTTCTAATTCATTTTGTGCTGAGAGATATGATTGTTTGAATTTGACCTAAGTATATTATTTTGTCAAAACTTAATTGGTTAGGAAGTTTTCAACTCAACTTTGTTCTAGGGGGTTCTAGTGACCTTAATTCATATTCAAATCCATTACCACACTAAAGAGTTGACCTTAACACCTAAGGAAAATTTAAGAACCACCTGATATACCCTTACACGCAAATGAAGAATAGTTTGGGACTTTGCTTCAAAATTTTTGGGGTGATACAATACCTCCACCTTAGTATCATCCTCGAATGATAGTTAAACTGAGTATGGAAAGGGTAGGGAAATGTTTAACAACCCTATTTAATGTAAAATACATTCATAAACTCGAAATGCTGAAGGAGGGACTAAATTGAATGAGTACTTTAGGAAGAGTTCATACCTTGGACTAGAACTAAATCGGAGGAAAACATATGAGGGTATCTCTTATTCATATCTTCCTCGGCCTCCCATGTAGCCTCCTCAACAAACTTATTTCTCTACAAGACTTTGATTGATGCAATCTCTTTGGTTCTCAACTTGCTAACGATCAAGTATCTGAAAGGCAATCTCCTCTTAAGATAGGTTATCCTTAATACCAATATTCTTTCTAGGCACACTAAGGGCCTATCAAGTCAGCTTCACCAACCTCAAACCAGCCAATGTGAGGTCTACATCTTCTCTCATAAAGAGCCTCATAAGGAGCAATCTGAATACTGAAGTGATAGGTGTTATTGTATGAAAACTCTATAGGAGGCAAGTTGTCATCATAATTTCCTTTAAAATCATATGCACACTCTCTCAAGATATCCTCTAAGGTCCAAATAGTGCGCTCTGCTTGACCATTTGTCTGAGGATGAAAAGTAATACTAAGGCTTACATTCAAAGCCAAACCTTTTTGAAATAACTTCCAAAACATAGCGATGAATTGTGCACCCCTATTTGAAATGATAGACAATGGGACTCCATGCAGTTAGACTATATCACGGATGTGTAAACCGACATAATCTTCTGCTGAATTGGTATTTTTCACCGGTAAGAAATGGGTTGACTTAATCATCCAATCTACAATCACCTAAATCTATCATGCTACCAGTGAGATAGCGACAAGCCAGTAGTGATGTTGATATTAATCATTTCACACTTCCACTCCGTAAAAGCTATGTTTAGAGCTACACTACATGGTCTTTGATGTTCAAACTTGACTTACCTGTAATTTGGGCAGTTAGCACCAAAATCTGCAATACACCTCTTCATACTATTCCGCAAATAGACTTCTCTCAAGTTATAATACATCTTTGTTGAGCCCAGATGGATCGAATATCTAGAACTATGAGCTTCTGTTGTGATCCTCTCTTAGAGCTCATCCACCTTTGGTACACACAATCTAACTTGATATCTCAACATATCATCTCCCCCTAGTTCAAAAGTCATCACTTTCTGCTTATGAACTTTTGCCTTTTGTTCGAGTAAGATGGGGTCTTTGTCTTACTTTTCCTTCACTTCTAGCACTTATGACGATTCAGCCCCATTCATCACAACAACTCTACCTTTACTAGAATCTAATAAATGGACTCCCAAATGTGCAAGTATGTGTACTTCCTTAGCCAACTCTTTCTTTCCTTCCTCAACAAGAGCGGTTTTATCCATGGACAACTTGCTCAAGGCACCAGCAACAACGTTAGACTTACCTGGGTTATAGAGGATACTTATGTCGTAATCCTTTAGCAACTCTAACCACCTCCTTTGTCTGAGATTAAGTTCCCTTTGACTAAAAACATATTATAGACTCTTTTGGTTAGTGAACATCCATATGAATATCATAGAGATAGTGACGTCATATCTTAAGAGCAAAAACTAGTGCTGCCACCTTGAGATCATGAGAGTTTTTGGTTTTAGATTCGAATTCCTTTTGATGATTTGAGGTCCTAAGTTGTGAAATTAAGGAAATTTAGCTTTTGAGTTGACTTTGGTCAACATTCGGGATATGGATGCTTGATGGGAATTGCAAGAGTTCCGTTGGTTTCGAGGGATGATTTAAGGTCTAGGTGAGATCTTGGTTGATTTTTCTATAGGTCTTGAGTTAGTTTTAGCCTTTTTAGGCAATGAGTTAGTTTCTTGTGGTTTTCACAGATGTCGGTTAAAAGATACCTTAGATTCATATTTTGACGGTTCCATTGAGTCTAGATCATCGAGTATAATTGATTTACATATGTGGTATGTGCGCATGTGGTTCTAAATGAACCTGGAGGGTCCTTTTGATGTTTCAAGAGTTGGCTGATGTTTCTAGTGTTGCAGTCCTCGCTCTTGCGAAGGGCCTTCGCTTTTGCAATCTCCACTTTAGCGAAGAGCGGCTCACAAAAATGAGACTATCCTTTTATGCGGGTTTCGCTTAAGCGGACCAGGGCTTGCTTTAGCGAAGGTGACTTAAGTGGAGCCTGGTTCGCCAAAGCGAGGCCTCGTGATTTTTGGGGTTCTCTTAAGAGAACATGTGGTCACATAAGGGACATGTAAAAGGGGTTGGGTTTTTACCTACCAATTTCGGGGTTCAATCCCCATTTTCCATTTTTGAGCTTAGGAAACATGATGATTTTTGAAAGGATTTCTTGTGCTAAATCATTTGGGTAAGATTTTATGATCCTAAAACTTCTTTCCTCTTTGATTATTTTTGGATTTTAACATCAAAATTTGGAATTTTTATTCACAAATGAAAAGGTTTTTCAAGAACTCAAGTTTTAACTAAAATGGAGATTTTGAACTAATTTTGAGTCCTTTGTTCGAAATAATTTTCATCAATGAGTTCCTAAGGCTTTTGAGTAACATTTTTAAGTATTAAATTTAGGATTCAAATCTTAATTTCGGAATTGAGTTTTGAGTTGATTGATCCATTTTTCAAAGTAATTGATGTGGGTATTGTTGTTTACATGGATTTATTGTGAATACTTGATTATTATATATTTTGTGGTTTTGGACATTGGTTGGAAGGGGAAAAATTAATTCTTGGAATGGTTTATTGATTGATTTAAGGTAACTGATCTCCTAAACCTTGTTTTCTATTAGAACTCGTATATTCCCTTTGTTGTTTATGTTTTAGGAGTAATGGGAATGTGATGAAAGATTAATTATCCACTTGATAAATCTTAATGAATAAAAAAGGTTGAAATGAAAAGGCTATGTGATGAACATGATGATGTGAATTGTCTCTTTGTAACCCTTGTTGATTGATTGATGAAATGTTTTGATAGCATGAATGTGGACTTGAATTGCATGAGATGTTGTCTCTTCCATGTGGTGTGATATTACTTGTTTGCATTAATTATTGAACACCGTGATGAGACATGTGATAATTATGATGTCGAGGTCATTTCCGACAAGTGATGCCGAGTTCATTACCGATGAGTGCTATTATGCTGAGGTCATTTCTGGCAAGTGTTGTGATGCCAAGGTCATTTCGAGCTAGTGATATTGTGCCGATGGGAAATAGTTTCGGCTAGTGATATTTTGTCGATGGGAAATGGTTCTGGTGAGAGATTGATTATTCTAATTTGATGCATTTTGATTCTTATGTGTGACTTACTCTTTAATTATGCTTGATGCATTTGTTGTGTGTGATTGATCTACCTCATATTTAGATTGACTCACAAGATTCGTGTTGGTTATTGGATTGTGTATATTGAGCCTTGTGATCCATGTATTGTAGAACTGTTAGGTTGTGCTGATTTTTATGCATGTTGTAGTTTGAGTAGATTCGGTTGGGATAAAAAGAGTATTTGATTTATAGCTAGATGCCTTGTTTATTAGGTTGTTTGTTGGGTACCGTGTTGTTCGTAATCACTCCTTGCTTCTACACTTGTGTAAGTTTCGAGCCCCGTATTGTGTGGTCGTCCTTCTTCTCTTACTTTATGAGGCTTGTCAAAGGACTATTTAGATGTAGATGCTTGTCATCCTGGCGGGCCCTTTTTTCAACCTTTGTTCTATTTGAGAATCAAACGCTGAAACTTGTACTTATTTCTTAATTTCGTACTTTATATATTCATTGGCTTGTACACGTGACAACCAGATTTTGGGGGTTTTAATAGAAAGAATAAGCTTTTTGCTTTATCTTTTTCTTACTTTCTATTTCTGCATTTCTTTCATTTTTGTTGGGTTGAGGCTGACTTGTCTTGGTGGGATTAGACAAGTGTCATCACATCCATTTTTGAGTCATGACTACACGCGCAAGCAGGAGTTAGAAGAACAATTTTTAATGTTGAGCTCTATCGCATGAACATGAGTAAGAAGAAACTGAAAAGTTCCTCAATGTCATAGCTTCCTCATTAATGTGGTGTGCTTCACAACGATAAGGACTCTACTAGACACGACTTCATAGACATCTTAGGACTCTTGAACTCTGTGCTTTGATATCAAGTTTGTCACACTCCGAGCCTACACCTTTGATGTGACCGGCACTTGGGAACCATTGTTGGCTCCCAAGCAAACGTCGGATTGGCTAACTACTTAGCGGAAGATTTGACTCAAGCAAATTAAAAGCTTTAAAGAGAAAACATATAACTTAAATGTCTGAAATATTCATCTAAGAAAAATATAATATTTGCAAAACACTTTAAAGAGAGAACTTATGAAAACAACTCAACTCTAGCTACCTATGAAGCCGCTAAATTTAACATGGACGTCGGGACAAGACCCTCACGTGTAACACCCCGTATTCGAATCAGGCCAAAAATGCAGATTTTGAGAAGTTGCAGGTGCAACTTATGGTCTCCATCCATGGACCGTAGGTCAGACCACGGCCCGTGCTGGTGGTCCGTGATTCACCACTGCAACCCCTCCCCAGCCAAGCTCAGAAAAATCGGCTAAGTCTCGACTCACGGATAGACCCACGGTCCATAGATCAGACAACGATTCGTGGTCTATGTCCGTGGATCAAGACCTCCTTTACCCAGCCTCTGACACAAACTACGGTCGACTAGCATGGACCATCAATCGATCCACGGTCCGTAGGTCTGACCGTAGATGAGGATTAGCAGCCAGTTAGCTGAAAATTATTGATGGGTCAACTTCAGATGGTCATAAATCTTAGAAAAAAATGAATTATGTTTCTCATGACCTATCGTTAGATAGATAATTGAATTATCTTTCCAACGCCATTGGGTTTGCTAAATTCCAACATCCGAGTAAAAAGTTATGCTCATTTTAGTGAAGCCCTGTCGGGCAGACTCGACCTACGGACCCAATCGACGGACCATAGATTGAGTGACGGACCGTAGGTCCATTCTGTTAGTCACTCCGACAGCAGTTAAGTCAGGGATCTTTTGGTCTTTTCCTATTTCGTTTAACCCCTAAGATACGTCATTTAGACCCCAAATCATGAGGTTTTAATCAATTTAAGCCAATAAACATAACTAGAATTTACCTTAGTCAAAATCATTAATCAAAACTTAGAAAATTAGAATCAAGAGAGGAGAAAAAGGTCAAGAACCCTAGTTCAAGAATGCAGCAAGGTTCCATCAGTTCCAGCCCCAAAATCGAAAGATTTATCCATGGAATTCGTCACCAGGTATGTGGGATTTCACTAGTGGGTTCCTTTCGCCCATTAGGTCCCTAGAATTCAGATGAATTCTTGATTCCATGATTATGAATAGACCTAGGGTTCTAGAATTTCAACAGATCTTTATGAATTAGTTATTTTAAAGTACCAAATCAGATTATCATGTTATTGCTCAGCTTATTGCTGAATTTCAGAACCCTAGCTATGTATTTCTTTAGTTCTTGAATTACACATGCTAGGTCAGATATTTCAGTATGCAGTTATACATGCCTCAGTTCTTGAATACATCATTATCAGATTAATTGTTGCATTCTCAGTTTGCATATTCAGTTTCGATCTATCCAGTATTTACAGAAATTCAATCATAACCAGTTAACCACTTAATTCATTGGGAGTAACATAATACCAAGTTGGACTAGGGTTCAGCAAACCCATATAGTCCCAGAACTACGAGCCACATAGGTGTAAGTCCCCTCTGTGGGCAACATCAGTTTAGTGATCACGCCAGCATGCCTCAAAACCTCTGGCAGGGTATATTGGGTCCTCTCGATGGGGCGTATACATCGGACTCCACATTTAGCTCATGTGGTTTTCTGTCGGTTATTAGTAGCTTCCACAGTTCAGTCAGACTCTTTAGCATTGACCATATTTCAGTACAGTCACTATTTAGTCTCAGCATGTTATAAATTTGATCACTGCATTCAGTTAGCTCAATATTCAGTATCTATATCATGTCCAGATTATTTCATTGCTTTATTGCTTTGTTCAGTTATATGTTATTTAAGCTTTACTCTATCCTGCATGCTCAGTACCTTTCAAGTACTGACGCATACGTGCGCTACATCTTCTCGTGATGTAGGTTCAGGTTCTCAGCATCCAGATCACGCTTAGATCGGTTCCAGATCCCCAGTTCAGCAGCATCAGTGGTGAGTCCTCATTCTTCGAGGACTAGTGACATGTTTATCTTTATCGCTTTTAGTCTTTAGTTCAGTTTTGCTAGACCTAGTTGGGGCATGTCCCAACATTTCTGGTCAAATTAGAGGCTTATTTCAGACATAGTTAGATTCAGCTTAGTATTTTGAGTTTGATATTTCTTTTGTATTAAACTCTCAAATTTGATATATTCAGTTATAGTATATGGGTATTCCCTGTCTCTTTATTTTATTTATAATTAGCTTCCGCATCAGTTTATTATCTTTAGTATGCTCATGATCATGCCAGTAGGGTTAGCTTGGGATCACTTGTGGTCCTAGGTCTTGTGTCCGCGTTTCGGGGGTAGATCGGGGCGTGACAAACTTGGTATCTGAGCATTAGGTTTAAGTGTCCTAGGATGTCTGAAAAGCCGCACTAGGTAGAGTCCTTTTCATGGGTGTGTAGTGCGCACCACATCTAATGAGAGGGAGTCTACAAAGTGTCTTAGGAAAAACCTTCACTTTCTTGTTACTCTTATCGTGCGTAAGGTATGATCTAATTCCATTCTAACTCGACGTTCTACGTTTCAGTGAGCATGCCTCCTCATAGAGCTTATGCCAGGAATGCAAACGCAGCTCCTCCAGTTCCAGATCAAGAAGTGTCGAATGATAAATTCAGGAATGCCATTCAGATATTGGCTCAAAGTGTCGCTAACCAGAACAATCAGCGGGTTCAAGCTCCTGTGAATGCAAATGGTGGATCAGCAGCATCAAGGATCCGTGACTTTGTTAGGATGAATCCGCCTGAGTTCTTAGGATCGCAGACTGGTGAAGATCCCCAGAATTTCTTGGATGAGATCAAGAAGATCTTTGAGGTGATGCAGGTCACTGGGAATGATCGGGTTGAGTTAGCATCTTACCAACTTAAGGATGTAGCTCATATCTAATATACTCAGTGGAAGGAGAAAAAGGGTACAGATGTTGCTCCTATTACTTGGGATTGTTTCAGCGAAACCTTTCTGGACAGGTTTTACCCCATAGAGTTGAGAGAAGCAAAGGCCCAGGAATTTATGAACTTAAGGCAGGGTAACATGACTGTCCAAGAGTATGGGCTCAAGTTTAACCAATTCTCCAGGTATGCTCCATACATGGTTGCTGATTCCAGGGCACAGATGAATAAGTTTATGTATGGAGTGTCAGACTTAGTGAAGACAGAGTGTAGAAATGCTATGTTGTTGGGAGACATGAACATCTCTAAGCTCATGACTCATGCTCAGCAGGTTGAGGGTGATAAGCTTAGGGAACGAGCTAAGGAGACTAAGAAAGCCAGAACAGGTAACTATGATTATTCTCAACAGAAATCGGGTGGTGGAAATCGCTCATAGTTTCAGCAGAAGTCTTCGACTCCGGTCCCTTCATCAGCTAATGTTCCATCCCCCAGGTTTCGTAATGATCAGAAAGGTAGGGCGTCAGGCTCTGAGTCTCAAGGTAGTGTTTCAGGCACCAAAACATACCCAACTTGCCCGAAATGTAGTAAGAACCATCCGGGTGAGTGCCTTGCAGGTAAGGAAGGATGCTTTAGGTATGGTCAGTCTAGTCATAGATTGAAGGATTGTCCTTCAAGACAAGGTCAAGGAGGAAATAATGGTAGAGCTCAGTCTACAACTTCAGCAGCACCAGCAGGTCGCCTGACTCAGCAGGGTCACTCTTCTGGTACTGGTGGCGGACAGCGCCAAAACAGGCTTTATGCTCTTCAGGCTCGTCAAGATCAGGAAGTTTCTCCTGATGTTGTCACTGGTACGTTACGAGTCTTTGATCCTGATGTTTATGCATTGTTAGATCCAGGGGATACTTTGTCTTTTGTAACTCCTTACATAGCAGTCCAATTTAGTGTTAGCCTAGAAACTCTTTCACAACCCTTCTCAGTCTCTACTCCCGTCGGTGACCCAGTTATAGCTAGGGTATACAGAAATTGCCTTGTCATAGTCTCTCAGAAAGTCACCTCAGCAGCTCTCGTAGAGTTAGAAATGGTAGACTTCGATGTCATTCTAGGCATGGATTGGTTACATTCATGTTATGCCTCAGTTGATTGTAGAACTAGGATTGTTCGTTTTCAGTTTCCAGACGAACCAATCCTAGAATGGAAGGGTAGTAGCTTAGCGCCTATGGGTCAATTCATTTCTTACCGCCAGAAAGATGATCTCTAAGGGTTATCTTTATCATCTAGTTCGGGTTAAGGATTCTAGTTTTGAATCCCCAACTCTTGAGTCAGTTCCTGTAGTCAATGAGTTTCCAGAAGTGTTTCTAGAAGATCTTCCTGGAGTTCCTCCCGAAATGGAAATCGACTTTGGAATTGATCTCCTTCCAGATACCTAGCCTATCTCTATTCCTCCTTACAAAATGGTTCCAGTTGAGCTTAAGGAATTGAAAGACCAATTGAATGACCTTCTAGATAAGGGCTTCATCAGACCCAGTATTTCGCCATGGGGTGCACCAGTGTTGTTCGTGAAGAAGAACGATGGTTCTCTCAGAATGTATATTGACTATAGGTAGTTGAACAAGGTCACAATCAAGAATAAGTATCCCATCCCCAGGATTGATGACTTGTTCGACCAACTTCAGGGTGCTAGTCATTTCTCAAAGATAGACCTCAGATCAGGTTATCATCATCTTAAAGTCAGAGATAGTGACATTCCGAAGACAACCTTTAGAACTCGGTATGGTCATTATGAATTTGTAGTCATGTCATTTGGACTAACCAATGCTCCTGCAGTTTTCATGGATTTGATGAACAGAGTGTTCAAGCAGTACTTGGACTTGTTCGTTATCGTCTTTATTGATGATATCCTCATTTACTCTAGGAATGAGGAAGAACATGCAAGTCATTTGAGAGTTGTTCTGCAAACTCACAAAGATCACCAGTTATTTGCAAAATTTAACAAGTGCGAGTTTTGGTTACAATCAGTTGCCTTCCTTGGGCTTATTGTGTCTACTGAAGGAATTCAAGTAGATTCCCAGAAGATAGAAGCAGTGAAACAATGGCCCAGACCTACCTCTGCTAAAGATATCAGAAGTTTCTTAGGTCTAGCAGGTTATTACAGAAGGTTTGTGGAAGGATTTTCATCCATAGCCTCACCATTGACTAGGTTGACTCAGAAAAAGGTTAAGTTCCAGTGGTCAGATGTTTGTGAGAAAAGCTTCGCAGAAATGAAAACTAGGTTGACTACAACTCCTGTCTTGACTCTACCAGAGGGTTCAGATGGTTATGTGATCTATTGTGATGCATCCAGAGTCGGCCTAGGTTGTGTGTTGATGCAGCGAGGTAAGGTTATAGCTTATGCTTCTAGACAGCTTAAGGTGCATGAGAAGAACTACCCAACTCATGACCTCGAGCTAGCAGCAGTGGTGTTTGCACTTGAGATTTGGAGACATTAGTTGTATGGTGTCACGTAGATATGTTCACAGACCATAAAAGCCTTCAATATGTGTTCACCCAGAAAGAGTTGAATCTTCGCCAGAGAAGATGGTTAGAGTTCCTCAAATATTTTGATATGAGTGTGCATTACCATCCTGGTAAGGCAAATGTAGTAGCGGATGCCCTTAGTAGACTATCTATGGGTAGTGTAGCATATGTTGAGGAAGAAATGAGAGAGCTAGCAAAGGATGTTCACAGACTTGCTTGCCTAGGAGTTTGTCTTATAAGCATATCAGATGGTGGTGTAACGGTTCAGAATGGGGCAGAATCTTCTTTGGTAGTAGAGGTTAAGGAAAAGCAAGATAGTGATCCAATCTTGCTTGAACTTAAGGGTGCAGTCCACAATCAGAGAGTGGAGGTTTTCTCCCAAGGGGGAGATGGTGTACTTCGCTATCAAGGTAGATTGTGTGTTCCTGATGTGGGTGAATTGAGACAGCATATTCTCACAAAAGCCCACAATTCTAGATATTCTATTCAACCAGGTGCCACTAAGATGTACCGTGATCTACGGGAAGTCTATTGGTGGAATGGTATGAAAAGAGATATAGCAAATTTTGTGGCTAAGTGCCCCAATTGCCAACAAGTCAAGGTAGAACATCAAAAACCAGGAGGTATGACTCAAGAGATTGACATTCCTACTTGGAAGTGGGAAGTGATCAACATGGACTTCATCACAGGTTTACCTTGTACTCGTAGACAACATGACTCAATTTGGGTGATTATTGATAGGGTTACTAAGTCTTCTCACTTTTTGGCGATCAAGACTACAGATTCTGCGAAGGATTACGCCAACCTTTACATTAATGAGATTGTGAGGTTGCATGGGTTTCCTTTGTCTATCATCTCAGATAAATGTCCTCAGTTTACCTCTCATTTCTGGAAGTCATTTCAGAAGGGTCTTGGTACTCAAGTTAACCTTAGCACATCATTTCATCCACAGACGGATGGTCAGGCAGAGCGTACCATTCAGACCTTAGAGGACATGTTGAGAGCTTGTGTGATCGACTTCAAGGGTACTTGGGATGATTACCTTCCTCTGATTGAGTTTGCTTACAACAATAGTTACCATTCCAGCATTCAGATGGCCCCTTATGAGGCATTGTATGAGCGTAGATGTAGATCTCCAGTTGGCTGATTTGAAGTAGGTGAAGCAGCCTTGATAGGACCAGATTCGGTCCTTGATATTGTGGAGAAAGTGCAACTCATTAGAGATAGACTTAAGACAGCTCAGAGTCGCCAAAAGTCTTATGCAGATGTGAGAAGAAGGGAACTAGAGTTCCAAGTTGAGGATTGGGTTTTCCTGAAAGTGTCACCCATTAAGGGGGTGATGAGATTTGGCAAGAAAGGGAAGCTCAGTCCCAGATATGTAGGCCCTTACCAGATCTTGAAAAGGATTGGTAACGTGGCCTATGAGTTAGAGTTGCTAGCAGACTTAGCAGCAGTACATCCAGTCTTCCCTCTTTTGAAGAAGTGTTTGGGTGATCCAGCATCCATAGTGCCATTAGAGAGTGTCGCCGTGAAAGATAGCCTTTCATATGAGGATGTACCAGTTGAGATTCTCGATCGTTAGGTTAGAAGGTTGAGAAACAAAGAAGTCGCTTCAATGAAGGTTTTGTAGAGGAATCAGTCTATAGAGGGAGCTACTTGGGAAGCAGAAGTAGCCATGAAGTCCAAGTATCCTCACCTCTTTCCTTCCGATTCCATTCCAGCTTGAGGTAATAGTTCCTCATCAGTTTTTCAGTCATTCATGCATAAATTCAGTCTTAGAATCATGTTCCTTCAGTTTGTACTTGCATTTTCAGCATATTTGAATGTTCTTGGAACTCAGTTCAGTTTGAAATTCAGGTCTCAGTGTTTAGTGGTAGGGATTGCAGCCCTCTCCCTCTATTTCAGCTAGTTTNTGATTGAGTTTGCTTACAACAATAGTTACCATTCCAGCATTCAGATGGCCCCTTATGAGGCATTGTATGAGCGTAGATGTAGATCTCCAGTTGGCTGATTTGAAGTAGGTGAAGCAGCCTTGATAGGACCAGATTCGGTCCTTGATATTGTGGAGAAAGTGCAACTCATTAGAGATAGACTTAAGACAGCTCAGAGTCGCCAAAAGTCTTATGCAGATGTGAGAAGAAGGGAACTAGAATTCCAAGTTGAGGATTGGGTTTTCCTGAAAGTGTCACCCATTAAGGGGGTGATGAGATTTGGCAAGAAAGGGAAGCTCAGTCCCAGATATGTAGGCCCTTACCAGATCTTGAAAAGGATTGGTAACGTGGCCTATGAGTTAGAGTTGCTAGCAGACTTAGCAGCAGTACATCCAGTCTTCCACATTTCTCTTTTGAAGAAGTGTTTGGGTGATCCAGCATCCATAGTGCCATTAGAGAGTGTCGCCGTGAAAGATAGCCTTTCATATGAGGATGTACCAGTTGAGATTCTCGATCGTTAGGTTAGAAGGTTGAGAAACAAAGAAGTCGCTTTAATGAAGGCTTTGTAGAGGAATCAGTCTGTAGAGGGAGCTACTTGGGAAGCAGAAGTAGCCATGAAGTCCAAGTATCCTCACCTCTTTCCTTCCGATTCCATTCCAGCTTGAGGTAATAGTTCCTCATCAGTTTTTCAGTCATTCATGCATAAATTCAGTCTTAGAATCATGTTCCTTCAGTTTGTACTTGCATTTTCATCATATTTGAATGTTCTTGGAACTCAGTTCAGTTTGAAATTCAGTTCTCAGTGTTTAGTGGTAGGGATTGCAGCCCTCTCCCTCTATTTCAGCTAGTTTAGTCTTCATTCGAGGACGAATGGTCCTAATGGGGAGATGATGTAACACCCCGTATTCGAATCAGGCCAAAAATGTAGATTTTGAGAAGTTACAGGTGCAACTTACGGTCACCATCCACGGGCCGTGGTCTGACCACGGCCTGTGCTGGTGGTCTGTGATTCACCACTGCAACCCCTCCCCAGCTAAGCTCAGAAAAATCGGCTAAGTCTCGACTCAGGGACAGATCCACGGTCCGTAGATCACACAACGGTCTGTGGTCTATGTTCGTGGATCAAGACCTCCTTTACCCAGCCTCTGACACAAACTACGGTCGACCAGCACGGACTGTCAATCGATCCACGTTCCATAGGTCTGATCGTAGATGATGATTAGCAGCCAGTTAGCTGAAAATTATTGATGGGTCAACTTCAGATGGTGATAACTCTTAGCACAAAATGAATTATGTGTCCCATCATCAATGGTTAGATAGATAATTGAATTATCTTTCCAACGTCACTGAGTTTGCTAAATTTTGACATCTGAGTAAAATGTTATGCTTGTTTTAGTGAGCCCTGTCGGACAGACTCGACCTACGGACCCAATCGATGGACCATAGATTGAGTGACGGACCGTAGGTCCATTCCGTCAGTCACTCCGACAGCAATTAAGTCAGGGGTCTTTTGGTCTTTTCCTATTTTGTTTAACCCCTAAGATACGTCGTTTAGACCCTAACTCATGAGGTTTAATCAGTTTAAGCCTAGAAACATATCTATAATTTACCTTAGTCAAAATCATTAATCAAAACTTAGAAAATTAGAATCAAGAGACGAGAAAAAGGTCAAGAACCCTAGTTCAAGAACGCAGCAAGGTTCCATCAGTTCCAGCCCCGAAATCGAAAGATTTCTCCGTGGAATTCGTCACCAGGTATGTGGGATTTCACTAGTGGGTTCCTTTCGCCCATTAGGTACCTAGAATTCAGTCATATTCTTGATTCCATGATTATGAATAGACCCAAGGTTCTAGAATTCCAACATATCTTCAAGAATTAGTTATTTTAAAGTTCCAAATCAGATTATCATGTTATTGCTCAGCTTATTGCATGAATTTCAGAACCCTAGCTATGTATTTCTTTAGTTCTTGAATTACACATGCTAGGTCAGATATTTCAGTATGCAGTTATACATGCCTCAGTTCATGAATGCATCATTATCAGATTAATTGTTGCATTCTCAGTTTGCATGTTTAGTTTCGAGCTATCCAGTATTTACAGAAATTCAGTCATAACCAGTTAACCACTTAATTTATTGGGAGTAGCATAATACCGAGTTGGACTAGGGTTCAGCGTACCCATATAGTTCCAGAACTACGAGCCACGTAGGTGTAAGTCCCCTCTGGGGGCAACATCAGTTTGGTGATCACGCTAGCATGCCTCTATACCTCTGGCAGGGTATATTAGGTCCTCTTGATGAAGCGTATACATCGGACTCCACAGTTAGCTCATGTGGTTTTATGTCGGTTATTAGTAGCTCCCACAGTTCAGTCAGACTCTTTAGCATTGACCATATTTCAGTACAGTCGGTATTTAGTCTCAGCATGTTATACATTTGGTCACTGCATTGAGTTAGCTCAGTATTCAGTATCTATATCATGTCCAAATTATTTCATTACTTTATTGCTTTGTTCAGTTATATGTTATTTCAGCTTTACTCTATCCTGTATGCTCAGTACCTTTCAAGTACTGACGCATACGTGCGCTACATCTTCTGTGATGTAGGTTCAGGTTCTCAGCATCCAGATCACGCTTAGATCAATTCCCGATTTCCAGTTCAGTAGCATCAATGGTGAGTCCTCATTCTTCGAGGACTAGTGACATGTTTATCTTTATCGCTTTTAGTCTTTAGTTTCAGTTTTGCTAGACCTTGTTGGGGCATGTCCCAACATTTCCAGTCAAATTAGAGGCTTATTTCAGACATAGTTAGATTCAGCTTAGTATTTTGAGTTTGATATTTCTTTTGTATTAAACTCTCAAATTTGATATATTCAGTTATAGTATATGGGTATTCCCCATCTCTTCATTATATTTATGAATTAGCTTCTGCATCAGTTTATTATCTTTAGTATGCTCATGATCATGCCAGTAGGGTTAGCTTGTGATCAGTTGTGGACCTAGGTCCCGTGTCCGCATCTTGGGGGTAGCTCGGGGCGTGACACGACGCCCCAAAGTAACTATTGAAATAAAAAATTGGGCCCTCCGAAATGCAAGGAAGACTCATCAAAACTCTCAAAGTGGAAGTGCAAAGTGATCTCAACGAAGTGCCTGATGATCCTGAACACCTGTATCTGCATCATAAAAAATACAGGTCGAATGACATCAGTACATTGAATATACGAGTATGTAATATAGTCGAAGTGAAATAGCCAAATGAAAGGACTCCAATAGATATAAATACATGCTCAACTGCATGTAAAGAAATAAAGTAGTGAAAACATTTAAACTTTACAAATTCTTACTCATCTCTGAATTGAACATATTAAGTGATATGATAAAAATACACTTTTCCTCTATTTGGGAGATTCTCTAATTGACAACCATCACTATGAGCAATGTGATGATACATCTTCTCGGCCACACTATCAGAAATTTCTTATATCTTGTCGAGATATATAATATCTCAACTAAGTGGATCGACTAAAGCTCTGCTTGAAAGCAATAAGGAGTCGTCTAAAAAGTATATTCCTTTACCCATGTTGGCTACATGGTTTATGAGGAATGTGAGTTATCTAAACTGAATACTACTCCCAATATATATATATATATACACACACACACTCAGTCATGCTCAAGTATTAATACTCTTTTTCTGTTTTGAGGTAATTACTCAAAAGATCCTCTTTAAGAGGCAATGTCTCAATTATCTCTAGAAACTCCTTTAAATCTTTATGAAAATCAAAGCTCTCTTTCTCAATGTAAAAATGATACATTTGGGAATTAATTAGTCCCCTCATACTTAACTCAAAATCAATCTTTAAACTCTCATCAAAACTTGTCTTTACTTTGTCATAAATCATTTTAAGACAAAAATGTTTACTTAAAAGGATTCTCAATACTAACTTAGTAATAACTCAACAATATGGTTCATGCTGAAAAATAGACATGAACAATGAACTCACGAATCTCAACGCAAGATATAGTAACTCAATAATCAAGAAGTAGAATTTAGAACTCAATAACGAAATCATCTAAAAAATTATCAAAACTAAGTATGTAACCCTAGATTACTCTTTACTGATAGAATGTAGATGTAGGGCATGAGTACGAACTTATTCTATCAATATGGGTAGTCTTACATACTAGGAAGAATAAAGTTCTTGGAAAAATTGGTGAAATGTAAATGGATTAATTAACACTATTTAAACCCTTAACTAGGAGTAAAAAATTAGTGGTTTAGGCTTAGAAGAGGTGGAAAAAGACTGAACTACTCCTCTTAAAAACTGATGAAAACCTTTTACGGGTCCATTGATGATTCGTGCTTTGATCTACAGAACGTAGATCCCATACGTGGTATTTATATTAAATTTTAAGCATCAAAATTTCATTTTACGGGTCCAATATACGACCCATAGAAATTCCTATGAGTTGTAGATCAAATTTGTAGAACTCATACAACTTTTCAAGCTCAAAAGTCCATTCTACGGGTCCAAACTAAAGCCTCAAGAATTTCCTACGACCGGTAGAATGGATCCGTAGGAATTGGACCACAAAAACTTAATCTCTAAGATTTTACTATGACTTGACAATACAGGTAGTAATCTATCTACGGCCCGTAAAAAGGTGTTGTAGTTCAAAAGCTCGCAAAACTCTAATGTAATAGTCTCTAGTAATTTGATTGTAACTTCTTACTCCAAACTCGAAGTTAGTCTAACTTTGTGGTGTTGGAAAGAGAACTCATAGACATTTAATTTGATAGGTAATGGGTCACGTAGTTCATTTTGTGCTGAGAGATATGCTCATTTACAGTTGACCTAAGTAGAATCTTATGTCAAAACTTAATTGATAAGGAAGCTTTCAACTCAACTTTATGCTAGGAGGTTCTAGTGACCTTAATTCATATTAAAATCCATTATCACACTAAATAATTGACCTTACCGCCTAAGGAAAATTTAACAATCACTTGATACAGCCTTACAAAAAAATTAAGAATAGTTTGGGCCTTAGCTTGAAATTTGCAGGATGTTACATTTCACTAAGTGTTTTTCGCTTGTTAAGCGCAAATGAGCGGACCATATTGTCATGAACCGAGTCTATACCTTGGATGTGGCCAGCACTCGAGAACCATTGTTGGTCCCCAAGCTAACCCTCATCTTGGCTGACTACAAGCAGAAGACTAAGTCAAGCATACATCAGCTTAAAACCGAATTAAATTCATTAAACTCAAATACTCAACTCATAAAGTCAGAAAAATACTCAATATATATACTTATAGTTTGTAAAACAACTCAAAATAAAGTAACTACTGAAAGACTCCTCGACTCCGTCTATCTATGAAGCCTATAATATTACAAAAGAATATCGGGACAAGACCCACGATATCTTAAAACTACTAACTATAAGGTAAAGGTGAAGTCCACCGGAATATAAGAAGGTTCACCAAAGCTAACCGCAATGTAAAATGACATCAAGGAAATGCTTGTTGATGATCTTGAGCACCTAGATCTGCATCATAAAACAATGCAGGTCAAATGACATCAGTATATTGAATGTACGAGTATATGATAAGGTTAGAGTAAATAATTAACTAGTTTGAATGACTGAAAGCAATAACTAACTGAGCTGACCAGGCTTGAAGAAATACTCACCTCAACTCAACTCAATACAAAGCAACCATGATAGATGCAATATTTAAAACATTATAAAATAGGAGATAAAACTTGATGTTGTATAAAAAATATAATAAAATACTCTTTACTCTTATTTGGGAAATTCTCTAACCGAAAACCATCACAATGAGTTACGTGATGATACAACATCTCACCCACACTTCCATAACTGTATTATACCTTGTCGGGGTATAGGACACCTCAAATAAGTGGATCTATTAAGCTCTACTCGAAGGCACTTAGGATTCATCTAAAAAGTATGATCTTGTACCCATGTTGGCATACATGGTTTATGAGGAATGTGAGTTGTATGAACCCATCCCTATATCGGTGCTCAATACTACTCCTAATAATATATACACATTCTTAATGTTTAAAAATATACTCTTCCTCTAGTTTGAGATGATTTCTCAAACTATCCTCTTAAAAGAGGTAACTGCTGTTGAAATATCTTTGAACTCATAACACATTTAGAAATCAAAGTTTCTCTTTTATCAATGTAAAAATTTATACCTTTGGGATTACTTAGTTCCTTATACTCTTAGTCAATTCATACTTGAAAACTCATTCTAAAAAATATATCAAAATCATATTGTGATATGATCATTGATGACTCGGGAAGTCATACTGTATAAACATTGATGGTATATCTAGATACCATACTGCTTGAACATTAATGACATACTCAATTGTCATACTAATCATGTTTTAGAAACTCTTTCTCAAACTCATATTTACTTCCTCAAAAACTCAACTTAAAACTCAAGTTTGGCTTTAAAAAGTTTCTCAAGATTTATAACTCAATTCATAGGGTTCATGCGGAATTATGGACATGAACGACTCAACGCAAGGATCTTAATAGAAATTTGGAAACTCAGTACTCAGATCTCAAGAACTCAAAAACTCACAGATTCAAGAACTCGAAACTCAGAACTCAACGATACTACTCCTCTCAAGAATACTTAATTCATAGAGTTCATGTGGAATTATGGACATGAATGACTCAACTCAAGAATCTCAAAGATAATATATAACTCATTAGTATAACTATTCTCATTCTCATACTTACTTCCTCAGTTCTTAGTTCAAAACTATGGTTGATTTCAAAAGAATTCTCAAATTTGACTCAAAGGCCCCTCTTGAACTTTCCTTTTAGTCTCTCTTTAATTGGAAATGTAATTTAACAGATACTATTAGGATATGTAGGATCTTTAAATGATTATGAAGACTTAAATAGTTAATAGCAAGGAAAGAATGAACACCCAATTCAAAGGAACAGATACGGAACGAAGAGCGGAGAAAAAAGAGGTAGGACGACCCTGGCGTATCGCTGGCGCATCGCACCATCCCCCAAAGTGCTTGGAGTACTTTAAGATGCACTGCTAGCTCATTTCCCAGCTCTCCTAGCTCTATGGGGGCGCATTGCTCCACCCCAAACCCAGGAATCCGACGAATTTTCTTGTTAAATTTCAGGTCCTAACTCGTCTAGAATCGATTGGTTTCTTCCAAACTCTCTTTGATTAGTAAACCCAACACAAATTCATTGAAATCTCACTCAAATTCTATCAACAAACACCACTTTTTTGCAAGACCCTCACCTCAAGAACTCAAAACCTTCATTGATAAAGAATGGGGCTAAAACTCAAGAACTACTCAAGAATTTTCACATAAACGATTTCATGAATGAATTAATGGAAGAACTAAATGATTAGCGTAAGGACGAACAAGTCCATCGCTATGGGAAACCTCACATACCTGGAAAGAACCATGGTCTTGGAGAAACTCAAAGAATCTTGAAGAATGCTTGAAAACCTCATTTTTGTCCTCTTGAAACCTCAATCTAAGAACCCTAAGTGTTTTTAACGTAAATGAGTATTTTAAAATATGATTAAACCCTTAATTAGGTCAGCAAAAATGTGTTAATACAAGTGGGGAAAAAGAAAAGACCAAAATACCCTTTCCTAAAATGAATGGAAAGCCTCAAAAGGAGAGGCTTCACTCAAACGGGCATAACTTTTTACTCAGAATTTCGAAATTAGCAAACTTGGTGACATTGGAAAGAGAACTCAGACACCTTTGATTTGACAGGTCATGGGCCACTTGAATCTTTATGTGTTAAAAGTATGGTCAATTGAAGTTGCCCTAAGAAAAATCTCATAGTGCAACTCAATCGAAAAAAAAGTTTTCAACTTAACTTTATGCTAAGAGATTCTAATGACCTTAACATCTAAGAAAAAACTAGAATCTGTAACACCTCCAATTTGAGAAAATAGAAAAAAAATGCAGCTTTCTAGACCTGGTACAAGAACAACGGAAGCCACCGATGGTCCGTGGTCTGAAAAACGGTCAGTAGGTTGGGTCCGACGTTGGGCACCAAATATTAATGGTCTCTGACCCCACCCACGGTTGACCAAGATGGTCTGTGGTTGGACCTATGGACCGTAGGTGAGGGTCAGAAGCCAATTGGAGGAAATTGGTTGTTGGGTCAACTTCAAATGGTCATATCTTTTAGCAAATAATGAATTAGGTGGCCCATAGTCTATCAAATGAAAGATTATAGAAATTTCATCTTAGAGTAAGAGGTTATGCTCATTTTAGTGAAGTCCTTTCGGGCAGAGCTTGACCGACGACCCCTGCCGACTGTTCGTAGGTCCCTCCATGGATGACCTTCGTCAGCTTTTAAGTTAGGGTCATTTAGGTATTTTTCCTATGAGTTAGGGCCCTTAAACTACGTTGTTGAATGCCTAAACTACGTCATTTTACTCAATATAAGCCTTAATAACTTAGTCAGACATACCCAGAACCTTTATTCTCCAAATCTTATAAAAATTAGAGGAAAAAAGGGAAGCAAGAGGCGCCAGCTTTCCCAAGAACAACCAGAAGGTTTCATTCAAGTTCCAGCCCCGAAATCAAAGGATATTTCCATAGATTTTGTCACCAGGTATGTGGGATTTCACTAGCTGATTCCTTTCGTCCACTAGGTCCCTAGAATTCAGTCAGACTCTTGATTCCCTATATCTTGTTAAGACCTAGGGTTTCTAGAAACTTTAGATATTTGTTGTGATTTAGTTGTTATAGTGTTCCTAATCGAATTATCATGTTTTCTTGGAATAGTTGTTAAATTCCTTGTATGAAACTCAGAACCAATAGTTGTGTGGTTTCTTTTAGTTCATAAAATGCACTTGCTAGGTCAGTAAAATAGATAATCATGCCTCAATTTTCGTATGTCACATTATTAGTATATAATTATTACATTCTCAAATTTTACATGTCAGTATTTTGAGTTATTCAGCATTTCAATATTTCAGTCATAATGTGTCATATACATATTCAGTCGGGAGTAGACTTAAAAATGAGTTGGACTGGGGTTCACCGTACCCATATAGTCCCAGAACTACATGCCCCTGTAAGTTTATAAGTACCCTCACTGGGCATCAGATTTAGTGATCACCCAGTCATGCCTTTATACCCCTGGCAAGGTATATTAGGTCCTCTCGATGGGGCGTATAAATCGGACTTCACGTCTAGCTCACATGGTTTTATGTCGGTTAATAGTAGCTCCCACAGTCAGGCTCTAATGCATTTGACCAAGTTTTCAGTTATATTTCAGTATTCAGTCTCAGCATGTCATGTCATTGCATTCAGTTCATTTCATTTCAGTATATGTCAGTATTTACATTATGTCAGATTATTTCATTGCTCAGTTATACTTTGTTCAGCTTACATATTTGTTCAGTTATATTCTATATCATGCATGCTCAGTACATTCCAAGTACTGACATATTTCATGATGTAGGTTTAGGTCCTCAACATTCAGATCACACATAGATTGATTCTCGATCCATACTCAGCAGTATCAGTGGAGAGTCCTCATACTTCGAGAACAATAGAGATGTTTTCCATTTCAGTATTTTATTTCAGTTCCATTTTTGCTAGGGTTAGCTGGGACATGTCCCATCAACTCTAGGTAGTTAGAGGCCACGCTTTTTTTGTTGTATACCCCCTCCATCCTTCGGAGGTGGAAGAAAGGTACTTTTCATACATAGTATTAGATTCAGCTTTAGTTTTGAGTGAATGTTCAGTATCATTAAACTCTTAGTAGTTTTTATATATTCAGATCAGCATTGGGTATTCCCCATCTTTCACTTATCAATTGATTTATCTTCTGCATAGTATCTTTTGTTCAGTTGTTTAGTATACTTATGATATGCCAACTCAAGGCTAGCTTGGGGTCACTCGTGATCCTAGGTCCGGTGTTTACGTCAAGGGGTAGCCTCGGAGTTTGACAAACTTGGTATCAGAGCATTAGGTTTAAGAGTCCTACGATATCTCAAAGCCACACTAAATAGAGTCTCTTTCATGGGTGTGAAGTGCACCACATCTATGAGGGAAAGGCTACAAAGTGTTTTAAGAAAAAACTTCACTTTCTATGCTACTCTTATCGTGCCTGAGGTATGATCCAATTTCTCATTTATAATCCGTCGTTATGTGTTTCAGATCATGCCTCCTCGTAGAGCTTACACAAGGAATTCTAATGCCCGCAATGCTAATGCAGTTACTTCAGTCCTAGACCTTGAGGTTACGAATGCAGAATTTCAGAATGTGATCCAACTTTTGGCTCAGAGTGTAGCCAACCAGAACAATCAGCAGCTCCAGTTCCTACTAACACAAGTGGTGGATCAGTGAATGCTAGAGTTTGAGATTTTATTAGGATGATTCGCCTGAGATTTTAGGGTCGCAAGTTGGTGAGGACCCACAGAACTTTATTGATGAGGTCAAGAAAATCTTTAAACTGATGCAAGTGACTGGTAATGATAGGGTTGAGTTGGCATCCTACCAGCTTAATGATATGGCTCACATATGGTTCACTCAGTGGAAAGAAAACAGAGGTGTGGATGTAGCTCTTATGACTTGGGAGTGTTTCACTGAAGCTTTTGGACAGGTTCTTCCTGAGAGAGTTGAGGGAGGCTAACGCTCAAGAATTCATGAATTTGAGGCAAAGTACCATGTCAATTCAAGAGTACACACTTAAGTTCACCCAGCTCTATAGGTTTGCTCCACACATGGTTGCCGATTCCAAGGTACAAATGAGTAAGTTTCTATATGGGGTATCCAACTTGGTGAAAACAGAGTGCAAGAATGCTATGTTGTTAGAGGATATGAATATCTCTAGGCTTATGACTCATGCTCAGCAGGTTGAGGGGGATAAGCATAGGGAACTGGCTAAGGACAGCAAGAAAGCTAGAATATGGAACTATGAATATTCTCAGTAGAAATCGGGTGGTGGAAATTGCTCACAGTTTCAACAGAGATCTTCAGCCCCAACATTTTAATCAGCTAGTGCTCTATCCCCCAGGTTTCGATAGGATCATAAAGGTAGGGCATCATGCTCTAAGTCTTAACGGAGTACTTCAGGTAACATGACCTACTCGACTTGTCCAAAGTGTGGTAAGAACCATCTGGGCTAATTTCAGGATGTTTTGGGTGTGGTCAGTCTGGCCATAGGTTGAAAGATTACCCTTCTAGCAAGCAGGGGCAAGGAGGCAACAATAATAGGGCTCAGTCTACAGTTCCAGCAGGTTGCCCAACTAAGCAAGGTGCTTCATCTCGTACAGGTGGCGATCAGTGCCAGAACAACTTATATGCTCTCCACGCTCTCTAGGACTATGATGATTCTCCTGATGTGGTCACTGGTATGTTACGAGTCTTTCATTTAGATAGTTATGGATTGTTAGATACAAGGGATACTCTTTCCTTTATAACTCCCTATATAGCAATAAACTTTGGTATCAATCCAGAAACTCTCTCAGAACCCTCCTCAGTCTCTACTCCAATTGGTGACCCAGTTATAGCTAGACGGGTATACAAAAATTTCCTTGTCACAGTCTCTCAAAAATCACCTCAGCAGATCTTGTAGAGTTAGAAATGGTAGATTTTGATATCAGTCTAGGCATGAATTGGTTACATTCTAGTTATGCCGCAATCGATTGTAGAACTAGAATTATTCAGTTTTAGTTTCCAAACTAACCAGTCTTAGAATGGAAAGATAATAGCTCAGTACTTGTAGGTCGATTATCTCTTACCTTAAATCCAGAAAGATGATCTCTAAAGGGTACATCTATCATCTTGTTGGGTTAATAATTCAAGCTCTGAAATCCCAACTCTGGAGTCAGTCCCAGTAGTAAATGAGTGTCCAAAAGTTTTTCTAGAAGATCTTCCTGGAGTCCCTCCTGAAAGGGAAATCGACTTTGGAATTTATCTCCTCCCAGATACCCAGCCCATTCAGATTCCTCTTTACAGAATGGCTCCAGCTGAGCTTAAGGAATTGAAAGAACAGCTGAAAGACCTTCTAGATAAGGGCTTCATCAGACCTAGTATCTCTCTATGAGGTGCTCTAGTGTTGTTCGTGAAAAAGAAAGATGGTTCTTTTAGAATGTGCATCGACTATCTTCAGCTGAACAAAGTCACAGTCAAGAATAAGTAACCTATCCCCAGGATTGATGACTTGTTTGACCAACTTTAGGGTGCTAGTCATTTTTCAAAGATAGACCTCAAATCTGTTATCATCAGCTCAGAGTCAGAGATAGTGACATCCCAAAAATAGCCTTCAGGACTCGGTATGGTCATTATGAATTTGTAGTTATGTCATTTTGACTAGCCAATGCTCCTGCTGCTTTCATGGACTTAATGAACATGTTGTTCAAGAAATATTTGGACTTGTTCGTTATCGTCTTTATTGATGATATCTTCATTTACTCTAGGAATGAGGAGGATCATGTGACTCATCTGAGAGTGGTTCTGCAAACTCTAAAAGATCGCCAGCTATTAGCTAAGTTCAGCAAATGTGAGTTTTGGTTGCAATCAGTTGCTTTCCTTGGTCGTATGGTATCTAGCAAAGGAATTCGAGTGGATTCTCAGAAAATAGAGGTAGTGAAGCAATGGCCCAGACCCACCTCTCCAATAGATATCTGAAGTTTCTTAGGTTTGGCTGGTTACTACCGGAGATCCATTGATGGATTTTCATCCAAAGCTTCCCCATTGACCAAGTTGACTCACAAAAAAGGTTAAGTTTCAGTGGTCAGATGAGTGTGAGAAGAGTTTCTCAGAACTGAAAACTAGGTTGATTACAACTCCCGTTTTGACTCTACCAGATGGTTCAGATGGTTATGTGATCTATTGTGATGCATCCAGAGTCGACCTAGGTTGTGTGTTGACGCAGCGAGGTAAGGTTATAACTTATGTTTCTAAACAACTTAAAGTATATAAAAAGAACTACCCAATTCATGACTTCGAGCTTGCAGCCATATTATTTGCCCTAACGATTTGGAGACAATACTTGTATGGTGTTCACATAGATGTGTTCACAGATCATAAAAGCCTCCAGTATGTGTTCACCCAGAAAGAGTTGAATCTTCGCCAGAGGAGATGGCTTGAATTCCTCAAAGACTATGATATGAATGTGCTTTATCATCTTGGTAAGGCAAATGTAGTAGTCGATGCTCTCACCATAATGTCTATGGGTAGTAGTCGATGCTCTCAACATATTGTCTATGGGTAGTGTAGCACATATTGAGGAAGAAAAGAAGCAATTATAAAAAGATGTTCACCGGCTTGCTCGCCTAGGAGTTTGCCTTACAGACACATCAGATGGTAGTGTGATAGTTCATAATAGATCAAAATCTTCATTGGTAGCAGAGGTTAAGGAAAAACAAGATAGTGATCCTATACTACTCTAGTTGAAGAGTGCAGTTCATCACCAGAAAATTGAAGTTTTCTCCTAAGGGGAAGATGGTGTGCTTCGTTACCAGGGTCGCTTATGTGTTCCTAAAGTGGGTGAGTTAAGGCAAAAAATCCTTATAGAAGCCTATAACTCCAAGTATTCTATTCATCCAGGTGCCACTAAAATGTACCGTAATCTGTGGAAAGTCTTTTGGTGGAACGGCATGAAGAGGGACATAGCAGATTTTGTGGCTTAGTGTCCTAATTGTCAACAGGTTAAGGTTGACCATCAAAAACCCTGAGGTATGACCCAAGATATTAACATTCCTACATGGAAGTGGGAAGTGCTAAACATGGACTTCATTACGAGCTTACCTTGTACTCATAGACATCATAACTCCATTTGGGTAATAGTAGACAAGTTACTAAGTCTGCTCACTTCTTGGCTGTCAAAGACTACAAATTCAGCAGAGGACTACGCTAAACTCTACATTAATGAGATAGTCAAGTTACATGGGGTTCCTTTTTTTATCATTTCAGAAAGAGGTCCTCAGTTTACCTCTTATTTCTGGAAATCGTTTCAGAAAGGTCTTGGTACTCGGGTGAATTTCAGCACAACATTTCATCCACAGACGGATGGTCCGGCAGAGTGTACCATTAAGACCTTAGAAGACATGTTGAGAGCTTGCGTGATCGATTTCAAGGGCAGTTGAGATGATCACCTACCTCTCGTAGATTTCACCTATAACAATATCTACCATTCCAGTATTCATATGGCTATGAGGCATTATATGGGCGTAGGTGCAGATCTCCAATTTGTTGGTTTGAAGTAGGTGAAGCAACATTGATTGGGCCAAATTCGGTTTATGAAGCTATGGAAAAAGTTCAGCTCATCAGAGGTAGACTTAAGACTACTCAGAGTCGTCAGAAGTCCTATGTAAATGTAAGGAGAATGGACTTAGAGTTTGAGATTGATGATTGGTTTTTCTTGGAAGTTTTGCCTATTAAGAGGGTGATAAGATTTGGCAAGAAAGGGAAGCTCAGTACTAGATATGTAGGTCCAGAATCTTGAAAAGGGTTGGTAAGGTAGCTTAAGAGTTAGAGTTGCCAGCAAAACTAGCAGCGGTTCATCTAGTCTTTCACATTTCCTTGTTGAAGAAGTGTGTGGGTGATCGGGCATCCATAGTACCATTAGAGAGTGTGGCTGTGAAGGATACTCTCACTTATGAAGAGGTGCCAGTTCAGATTCTTGACCATTAGTTTCGTAGGTTGAGAAATAAAGAAGTCGCTTAAGTGAAGATTTTGTCAAGGAGTCAGTCCGTAGAGGGAGCTACTTGGGAAGCAGAAGCAGCCATAAAGGCCAAGTATCCTCATCTCTTTCCTCCCAATTTCGTTTCAACTTGAGGTAATAGTTCCTCTCCAGTATCTCAGTTTACTCTTGCGTAAATTCAGTCTTAGTATCATATTCCTTTAGTTGTTCTTGCATTTCAGCATATTTGCATGTTCTTGGAACTTAATTCAGTTAGATATCAGTTTCTAGTACTTAGTGGTAGGTATTGCAGCTCCTACCCTCCATACACAGCTTGTTTAGACTTCATTTAAGGATGAATATTCCCAAGGGGAAGATATAGTAACACCTCAGATTTGAGAAAATAGAAAAAAATGCAGTTTTCCAGACCTAGTGAAAGAACCACGGAAGCCACCAATGGTCTGTGGTCTGACACATGGTCAGTATGTGGAGTCCGTCATTGGGCACCAAATATTTATGGTCTCTGACCCCACCCACAGTCAACCAGGACGGTCCGTGGTTGGACCGTAGGTGATGATCAGCAACCAATTGGAGGGAATTGGTTGTTGGGTCAACTTTAAATAGGCATATATTTTAGCATAGAATGAATTAGGTGGCACATGACCTATCAAATGAAATATAATTGAATCCTCTTTCCATCGCTACCAAGTTTGCAAAAATCTCATCTCGGAGTAAAAAGTAATGCTTGTTTTAGTGAAGCCCTATCGGGCAGAGCTTGACCTACGACCCCTATCGACGGTTGGTAGGTCAACCGATGGTCCGTAGGTCCCTCCGTGGATGACCTTCGTCATCTTTTAAGTTAGGGTCATTTAGTTATTTTTCCTATGCATTGGGGCCCTTAAACTACGACGTTTAATGCCTAAACAAAGTCATTTTACTCAGTTTAATCCAAATAACTTAGTCAAACATACCTAGAGCCTTTATTCTTCAAAATTCATCAAAATTAGAGAAAATAGACAAGAAAGAGGCACCAGCTTTCCCAAGAACAACTAGTAGGTTTCCTTCAAGTTTCAACCCCAAAATGGAAGGATTTTTCTGTAGATTTTGTCACCATGTATGTGGGATTTCACTAGTAGATTCCTTTCGTCCACTAGGTCCCTAGAATTCAGTCAGACTCTTGATTCCCTATATCCTGTTTAGATATGGGGTTTCTTGAAAACATAGATATATTTTGTGATTTGGCTGTTATAGTGTTCCTAATCAAATTATCATGTTTTCTTGGAATCGTTGTTAAATTCCTTGTATGAAACTCAGAACCCTAGTTGTGTAGTTTCTTTTAGTTCATGAAATGCACTTGCTAGGTCAGTAAAAAAGATAATCATGCTTCAGTTTTCGAATGTCAGATTATCAGTATATAATTGGTACATTCTCATATTTTGCATGTTAGTAGTTTAAGCTATTCAGCATTTCAGTCATAATGTGTCATATACATATTCAATTGGGAGTAGACTTAACACCGAGCTAGAATAGGGTTCGGCATACCCGTATAGTCCAGAACTATGTGCCCTCGTAGAATTATAAGTCCTCTTAATGGGCATCAGATGAGGGATCACGTCAGTCATGCCTTTATACCCCTGGCAAGATATATTGGGTCCTCTCGATGGGGCCTATACATCAGACTACACGGTTAGCTCACGTGGTTTTAGGTCGGTTAATAGTAGCTCCCACAGTCAGACTCTAGTGCATTTGACCAGGTTTTCAGTAGTATTTCAGTATTCAGTCTCAGCATGTCATATCATTGCATTCAATTCAGTTCATTTCAGTATTTACATTATGTTCAGATTATGTCATTGCTCAGTTATGCTTTGTTCCGCTTACATATTTGTTCAGTTATATTCTGTATCATGTATGCTCAATACATTCCAAGTGTGGACGCATACTCTGCTCTACATCCTTTCATGATGTAGGTTCAGGTCCTCAGCATTCAGATCACACGTAGATCGGTTCTCAATCCATACTTAGTAGTATTATTGGTGAGTCCTCATACTTCATGGACAATAGACATGTTTTCCATTTCAGTCTTTTATTTCAATTTCAATTTTGCTAGGGTTAGATGGGACATGTCCCAACAACTCTAGTCCGTTAGAGGCTTTTTCAGACATAGTATTAGATTCAGCTTTAGTTTTGAGTGAATGTTCAGTGTCATTAAACTCTTAGTAGTTTTTATATATTCAGATCAGTATTGGGTATTCCCCATCTTTCAATTATCAATTGATTTAGTTTCCGCATAGTATCTCTTGTTCAGAAATTTTAGTATTCTTATGATATGCCAGCTCAAGGTTAGCTTGGGGTCACTCGTTATCCTAGGTCCCGTGTTTAGGTCAAAGGGGTAGCCTCGGGAATTGACAGAATCAGTAAGTACAAATCTTATTCACCATAAAAAATGAATTTAGTTTTAATCTTAGAAATTTTTGGGATGTTACAATATCTCCCCCTTGGGATTATTCGTTCTTGAATGACGGCTGGACTGAGAATGGAAAGGGGTTAATCTTACTATATTCAAGCGTAACTCAAAATCACAAAGTACTTAACCAGTCCATGGGCTTCTACTAACCACTCCTTATAAGAATTTCTCATTCTCTCGTCACTTCTACCAACAGAACTTTCATGCATTATTACCATGAATTGACTTATTACTCATCGTAAAACCTTATCTCCTTTTTCCTCTACATTTATAACATTAGATTGAATAAACATACCATCAGTATCACAATAGGAAAATAAAAATCCTCTTCTCTATCATCACACCACTGCTATCAACAACACCACTCTCAACTAAAATGGATCACTGAAAGAAATTTAGGATGAAAGATCATAAGCATGATTCATTCGAGAATTCTGATATAAGAATATGCATGACATAACATTATGTTGCTCTCCATTGAGACTAAATCGTGTATTTGCGATACTGAACATACCATGAGACAGTAATACTTATATNGATCACTGAAAGAAATTTAGGATGAAAGATCATAAGCATGATTCATTCGAGAATTCTGATATAAGAATATGCATGACATAACATTATGTTGCTCTCCATTGAGACTAAATCATGTATTTGCGATACTGAACATACCATGAGACAGTAATACTTATATAAATAGGTTCATATCATGAGGCTGCTATCCATAACTTTATGGAGTAAGATTGAGATCAGTGCACTAAATTATTTGCCCCTCATTCTGTGAACTGAGCATAGATGTGAATATATCTGAAGTGTATGAGCATAGGTAATAGACACAATTCTGATGTTAGGAATATCAACAAGATGTTGTAATAACTGGACTTGAGTAATACGCAAGAGTATGAATGGATTGATGTACCTCTAAAACTCATTCGGAAAACATCACTATCTCATCCTCAACACTTGAATTGGTTTCTCATCTTATTATGTCCCCCTTAGGTCTGAGGCTGACACTTTGAAGTTATGGATCTATTCCATTATGTCTAAGTTGGTCTACATTCCTTTTTCACTAATACTCGGGAAAGACTTATCTCATAGCTACTGAACTCTCCATAAGCAGGTACTAAAACTCCTTCTAAGACCTCTTTCTAAGATACTTCTCTTGACCTCTTATCATTGGCTTATAAGGTCGTTTCATCTAACTATTTAAGGAAACAAATAATTCATACATCAGCCTATTCTACATTGACAACTCAAATATACTATCTAGGCACACATGGAAAATCATTTACTTAATTAGAACCTCATCTAATTACATACAATCTCGGGTACACCTCTTAATGCTCTCGTTACTCTTATGACTTAGCCACACTTCACTACCCTTATCTAAAAGTTAAGATCTCATACTTTTACCACTCATATTCATTTCAACTAACATCTCAATTCCTCGCATACTCTATGACAAGTCTACCAGATCAGATCTCAAAACTAACATCATCACCCTCATGTTGCCATTGTTTTAATTACGGCACTCATCTCAAATCCAAGCTTAATGTTTATTACTAATCCCTGATATCAATACAATTTCTCGCACACTCTACTAACTTATGAATACTAGATAAAATTAAGAAACACTCGCCCACTAAGATCTCATGACAAGTAGTCAATCGTTACCTCCCAGTCTTCATACTTACAATTTATCGTCACACTTCCTTTCACAACTTAAGTGTTATTTACCCACTATACATCATTGCCTAATTAATTATGTAACCCTCTCAATATTATAAACTTTCCCCTCAAAAACATAAGCCTACTTTAGAGCTATCACCTCATGAATACTCCTGCTCTTCTATTGAACACCTACACTTGGTCGTTATAACACAATGAAACCTAACCATACACTCTTTTCTGGTTAAAGTATACTCTAACTCATCCTAACTAGTAACTCTTCCTCTATCCTCTATCATGAACTCTATACAATATTATTATTCCTTAGTCTAGTCACAAAGGAAAACTCATCATTAAAACTTACTGGGTGCATGACGACAACAACATAGCTTGCCTTATCACTATCTCCCTTTCTTAGATTACTGAACCTCTGCATGCATTCTTCTAACTTTGGGCACTTTTACTAGTACTGCTTATAATCTCATAACTCACACTATCTTTTCGGGTGAAAACTGAACCTAAGCTCTACAACCTCCTCCGAGGGATCTCAACTAACACAAGGTTTAGAGAAGAGAGTGCATCTCGCTTTTAGCTCTAATGCACTATTCATATGGATAAGAATACATTCTTTCAAATATGAACACTTAAGCTCACTCACGGGAGTCGCTATAGCCCCTCTACAGTCTCATGACATTCTCAAGACTTTTGCTAAGAGTAACTCATCGATAAGGATTTGGGCTTTGCTTTTAAACTACCTTGAGCATGAGGGGTAGTTTAAATGATATGAGAAACACAAAAGTTTGAATGAGTTCCTTATGACATAGTTCTATTGCATGATTTTAAGTATGAAACAAGGGAAACTTTTTTTAAATGTCTATATTCTCTCATTTATAGAAGTGGGTCCCTCACAACCATAAATAAGATCCTACCAACATGGCTCCATAGACACTCTAGGACACTTGAACTCTGTGCTCTAAGACCAAGTTTTTCACGACCAGAGTCTATAGCCTAGACATGGCCGACACTCGAGAACCATAGTTGGTCTCCACGCGAACCCTCATCATTGCTGACTACAAACAGAAGACTAACTCAAGCATACATAAGCTTAAAACTAAATTAAATTCTTTAAACTTAAATACTCAACTCATCAATTCTGAACAATACTCAATAGATATACTTATAGTTTGTAAAACAACTCAAACGAAAGTAAATACAAAAAAAAACCTCGACTCTGTCTATCTATGAAGCCTCTACAATTACAAAAGGATATCGAGACAAGACCCACGACATCTTAAAACTACTAATTGTAAAGTGAAGTCCTTAAGAATATAAGAAGGCTCACCAAAGTTGACTGGAATGTCAAATGACCTGAAGGAAACGCCTGTTAATGATCCTGAGCACCTTTATCTACATCATAAAATGATGCAGTTCAAATGAAATCAGTGCATTGAAAGTACGAGTATGTGATAAGGTTAGAGTAAATAATTAACTGGCTTGAATAACGAAAAGAAATAACTAACTGAACTGACCAGGCTTGAAGAAATACTCACCTTAACTCAACTCAATGATAGATACAATATTTAAAAAATTATAAAACATGAGAAAAAACTCAGTGATGTATCAAAATACAATAAAATACTCTATACTCTTATTTGGGAGATTCTCTAATCGACAATCTTCACTATGAGCTACGTGATGATACAACGTTACATTCACGCTGCCAGAACTCTTTTATACCTTTCCGGGGTATAGGACACCTCAACTAAATGGATCCACTAAGCTCTATCCAAAGGCACTTAGGATACATCTAAAAAGTATGATCCTTTACCCATTTTGGCATACATGATTTATGAGGAATATGAGTTGTCTGAACTCATCCTCATATCGGTGCTCAATACTACTCCCAATAATATATATTCATGCTAAATGTTTAACTTCTCATGAAAAATCTTTGAACTCGTAACTCATTTAGAAATCAAAGTTTCTCTTTTATCAATGTAAAAACAGATACCTTTGGGGTTACTTAGTTCCCTTATACTCGTACTCAATTCATACTTGAAAACTCTTTCTCAAAAATATACCAAAATCATATTGTGATATGATCATTGATGACTCGGGAAGTCATATTGCATAAACATTGATGGTATATCAGATACCATACTGCTTAAATATTGATGGCATAGTCGATTGTCACACTAATCATGTTTTAGAAACTCTTTCTCAAAACTCATCTTTACTTCCTCAAAAACTCGATTTAAAACTCAAGTGTTGTCTTTAAAAAGCTTCTCAAGATTTATAACTCAATTCATAGGGTTCATGCGGAATTATGGACATGAACGACACAATTAAGGGATCTTAATAGCAATATGGAAACTCAAAACTCAAGGACTAAAAGATTCAAGCACTCGAAACTCTGAATTCAACGATACTACTCCTCTCAAGAATGTTGAATTCATAGAGTCCATGCAAAATTATGGACATAAACACCTCAACTCAAAAATCTCAATGACAATATATAACTCACGAATATAACTTTTCTCATTCTCATACTTACTTCCTCAAGACTTAGTTCAAAACTATGGTTGATTTCAAAAGAATTCTCAAATTTGACTCAAATGCCCCTCTTGAACTTTCCTCTTAATCTCTCTTCAATTTGAAATGTAATTTAAGAGATATGATTAGGATATCTTGGATCTTTAAATGATTAATTGATACTTAAATAGTTAACATCAAGGAAAGAACGAAGACCCAATTCAAAGGAACACATACGGAACGACAAATGGATAAGAAAGAGGCCGGACGACCCTGGTATATCGGTGGTGCATCGCGCCAGCGCCAAAAGTACTGGGAATAATTTGGGGCGCACTGCAGGCACAATTCCCCAGTCTTCCTGGCGCTATGGGGGCACATTGCCCCATCCCGGACCCAGAAATCTGATGAATTTTCTTGTTAACTTTCGGGTCCTAACTCGTCTAGAATCGATTGGTTTCTTCCAAACTCTCTTTGATTAGTCAAACCAGCACAAATTCATTGAAAATGCACTCAAATTCTATCAAAAACACCATTCATTCTTAAGACCCTCACCTCAAGAACTCATAACCTCTATTGATAAAGAATGGGGCTAAAACTCAAGAACTACTCAAGAATCTTCACATAAACAATTTCATGAATGAAATAATGGAAGAACTACATGATTGACGTGAGGAAGAACAAGTTCATCACTATGGAAAGCCTCACATACATGGAAAGAACCATGTTCTTGGCGAAAATCAACGAATCTTGAAGAACGCTTGAAAACCTCGCTTTTCTCCTCTTGAAACCTCACTCTAAAAACACTAAGTGTTTTGAACGTGAATGGGTATTTTAGAATTTGATTAAACCCTTAATTGGGTCAGGAAAAACGTGTTAAGATAAGTGGGGAAAAGTAAAAGACCAAAATACCCTGTTTTAAAATAAATGGAAAGCCTTAAATGGAGAGGCTTCACTCAAATGGGCATAACTTTTTATTGGAAATTCGAAAAATAGCAAATTTGGTGGTGTTGGAAAGAGAACTCAGAGACTTTTTATTTGATAGGTCATGGGCCACTTAACTCTTTATTTTTTAAAAGATATGGTCAATTTTGAAGTTGACCCAAGTAAAATCTCATAGTGCAACTCAATCAGAAAGGAAGTTTTCAACTCAACTTTATGTTAGGGGATTCTAGTGACCTTAACATCTAAGAAAAATTAGAATCACTTGGTACAAATCTTATTTACCATAAAGAATGACTTGAGTCTTAATCTTAGAAATTTTCGGAATGTTACACGTTTTTTAAAATAAGAAAAATGAGCTTATGGAAAATACAACGTTTTCAGGGTTTTTATGACTTAAAATTGTAAAATACTTGGTTTATGAGTTTTAATGCATTTTGGGTTATTTCTACGTTTATAAGTCTAAGGTATCATTCAAGGCAGCCCGTTAACTCAAATCCAGGATACATTCTTCTACATGGTATGTTGTTGATAAGTATTATGTGTTATTCTAGGGGTCCACTGCTTTCATCTGGGTTATATTCCACCGCATTGCACTTCTTGATAAGCCTGAGGTATCATTTCAGGTGACTCGAGGTATCTTCCAAGCTTCTACTTCCCAACATTTATCTCTTGCATCGCATCATCCTGATGTTTGTGTGTTGTTTGTGTGTTATGACTGTCTTGTACCTCAGTGTTTCCATATTCACTTTCTTGTGTTTTTATTTCCCTCGATTATTGGCTTTCATTTTTAGAACTTATCCATTGTAATGTTAGAAATTTGTGCCTCTTCATATATTTGATCTTACTAAGCTCGGTCGACTCATGATGCCTACTGAGTCTGTCGTGGTTTAATAGTCATGCTACTTTTCTACATCTTTTTTTGACTCAACTCTTAGTACAAGCCACCCTCATTGGGCGTTGAATCTCCCGTGAATGTCACAGACTCGAATCGTGGTGAGCTCCTAGCATCTAGAGACTTTATGCTTTCTCTCTTTTTTACTGACTTGTATTTTGTATTTTTATTAGTTAGTTCTCTTATATATATATAGCATTTCTGTACTTAGTTATTCCTGTACGGTGACACCAGGTCTGGGGATTTGGTTCTTGTGTTACTTTGTCGTTCTTGGTCACTTTCAGGCCACTTTTGTATATTGTTTATCATATATATTTTTCTATTCTATGGTTCTATTTTGTATCTTTTTTCCTATTTTCTTTTTTTCTTTATCGTGATATACTTATCTTCCATAAATTATTTTTTTTTGCTTGCCTACTGATGGATGATAATTTTCATCACAGTCTGATTTCAGGTCATGACATAGACTTTGCTTAGTATCTTTGTATATGATATGAGATGTATGATCTTAAACAAAAGGTACATGGGATTATCTTTGACTTCTCCTTTGTCACTAATCTCCCTCACTTTAAAATAGAAAAAAATATTTATTGTGCATTAACTGCAAAGTAAATGTGGATAGGCCGGGGTAGGTAGATACCCCTTTAAGTTTCTCTATATAATTTGTGAAATTGGTTCACTTTTCTTCATCCCAGCCTTTGATTTATAATATCCTGTCCACTAAAACGTTTGTTTTGCTCATCTACTTCCTCCATAGGCCAACCCCCTTCTTTGGATCCTCTTTTTCCTCTCTGCTTTAGCAAAAAACATCATTAGTTTCTCTTAAAAGTTCATTTTTATTTTTTTGCATTTAACTAGATATCATTATATATAGATCTAAAATGGGGGATGATGATTGGGATATAGGTGCGGTCGTAAGAAGTTGTAATATTAATAGACCTAACAATGTTGTAGCTCCTAAGTTAGACTTGGAGACTTCTCTAAATGATGTTTGGAATTCTTTTGACAAACTTTTAGCTCATGACATGACTAATTTTAATGGCTTATCTGAGATTTTCTCTTTAGATTTTCCAACTGCTCACCAGGAAAAACTAGATGATCAGGTCATGCTGATGAACCAAAATGGTAACCAGCAGTTGTACTTACATCCCATTCAACCTGCTCAATTTATCCAACAAAGCTCTTTTCCTCCATCACCAACAACAGTAGTGTGTTTGCCACCAACAACTACAACACCAAAAGAATGGATTGATCTACGACAACAACTCGATATAGGGGATAACATTTATCTTAATTTCAGTTTTCCCATGAAGACTCCTTTGATCCAAACTAGAACAAGGTAACCACTCATTTCGTTACATTTTATGTACATACGTTCAAAATTTTGATTTTAGTACTTTTGATTTGAAATCAGGAAAAATCAGGCAATAAGGATTACCTATGAATTATTACAAGAGGAACTCACAAATGATATATGGACATGGCGCAAGTACGGTCAAAAGCATATCAAAGATTCACCATTTCCAAGGTTTGCTCTCTTCACTATTTTTTCATATCATAGAATGATATGCTCCCTTCCGTTCTCAATTTTCATAACAATAAGTAGTAAAAAATATTAATGGTGTATACACATGTAATATTTGACTAAACCTAATTATTATTATTATGTGTACATGACATAACAGGAATTACTATAAGTGTAGCACATCAAGACTCTGCAAAGCAAAGAAAAAAATTGAGAAAAGCCCAAAGGATGAGAATATTTTCTTGGTGTCCTATTCCGGTGAACACAACCATGATCCACCCACGAACCGTAGTAATCTTGATAGTTGCAACAACAGTTTCAAATTCAAGCTTCCAAAAGGCATAAATATTGTGCCCAAAACATCAACCTTGAATGCATCATCCTCCTCATCCAAGCGTGTTAAGCGTTCAAGAGTTGTTGTTTCTCCAATTATCACAACTATGCCTCCAATTGAAATCGGGAGCAAAAATAAAATGATTGTTGCGGCCGTGACGGACAAAGGTGGTAGTAAAGAAGAGGTGGACATGAATGAAGATATTCTCATGGGCTTTTTGTAACTCCAAGGAGTTACTGCTTCCACCTAAGAGTATGAAAATGACAAGAGGAATTGATCTTTCTCCCCTCTCCACCAACTCTTTATGTTGACATATGTGGTCTTCTAGTCATGTTTCTATTGTAGTATTTAGTGTGGGAAGTCAAGAATTATATCTTTGTAGTTTTCTATGTTTAACCATTTACATCATAGAAATATGGATCTTTTTCAATTTCGTTATTTTTAATTGTTCTTCAATTAAGGAATCTAGTCATTGTTATAAGTTGTTGTTCCGTTTTCTCAAATAGTTCTCTCTTTAAGAAACCTCGTTTGACTTAATTTCTACATTAAATTATATAGAGTAGTAAATTATCATTGTTCAATTTAAGAAGTTTTATACACACACTAAAATTTATTTTGTAAATGAAGATCTCTTGTAAAACGAACATAAATAATTATCATAAAAGAGGTGCAACTAAGAGTTTTGACGCAATGCACGTGTGAAAACTAGTATAAGTTTTTATGAATAGTGGATATAAACTTTCTTATGATTACTACTGAAAGTTAGCCAATCATAAAATCTCTTAGTTACACCTTTAAATTGTAACATCCCGAAAATTTCTAAGTTAAGACTCGAACAATTTTTCATTTGTGAATAGGATTGTACCGAGTGACTCTTAATTTTTCTTAGGTGTTAAGTTCAATTCTTGAGTGTGGGAATGATGTTGGATATGAATTAAGGTCACTAGAATCCCCTAGCACAAATTTGAGTTGAAATCTTTCTTACTGATTGAGTTCAATATAGGACTGGCAGGGGGACCGGGTCAGCCCGACCCAACCCGCGATCGATTCGAGAACCGGCTCGCCGGACTCAGTCCCGTCCATTTTTGCGGGTTGGGAGGGGTTCGGGATAGGGGACCGGTTAGGGGCCGGTTCACCCTTTGGGCCCGGTCGACCCGGCCCGGATGAACCGGCCGGTTCGCGGGATCCCCTAACTTTTTTTTTTTTGAATTATATCCGTTGGGCAATAGCTAGTGGGCCCCCCCAACGGATTTATTCACTGTTTTTTCCCTTCCCCAACACCCCCTACCACCCCACTTTTAATACTTTAATTTAAACTCTCAAGTTATCATAAATACACTTTAACCCACTTTTAATATTATAAATACCCCTCTATCCCTTATTATTTCTTACAAAATCATATTTTATCTCATCTATTTTTTATATCCTCTCAAGTCTCAATCTCAAGTCTCAATTTTTTATTCCATTTAAGTCTTATATTATATCATAATACATATATTTCAATTTTAAATTTTCATAAGATATATCATAATATATATAATTCTCATAATTGCTATCAAATATTGGAGTTCCAAATTACAAGTTACAACAAACTACAAGCTTCAAGAATCAGTTATAACGTGCTTCAAGAATCAGTTATAACGTCTGCTATTAATGCAGACGTTTGGTACATTCGTTTCATAATATTTATATTTTATTTTTCGTCATTAATTTTTGTGTTATTATTATTTTTATATTATACTTTACATGTAATTAAATATGAGTTCTAACAAAAAAGATACCGGTAAAGGAAAAGAGAAAGAACCAAGTGGCATTAGTAGATTATTTAATTTTA
>NC_064283.1:23858031-24046323 GCF_019186545.1 Solanum stenotomum
GTCCCATCCCCCCAAAACCCGTCCCATCCCATATATATAGTGGGACGGGATGGGACTTATTTTTGTCCCCCCAATCCCGGTCCTGGCCAAATCCCCCCAGCACCGTCTCGTCCCCCAGTCCCCGTCCCCGTGCCCTTGCTAGCCCTAGTTCAATATGAGATTTTTCTTGGGTCAACTTCAAACGATCATAAATCTTAGCACATAAAGAATTAGGTGGCCTATGACCTATCAAATTAAATAAAGATCTTTGAGTCCTCTTTCCAACTCCGCCAAATTTGCTTCATTTCGAGCTTGCAGTAAAAAGATATGTCTGTTTTAGTAAAGCCTTCTTTTTAAGGCATTTAAATCGTTTTTAGATGGGTAGTTTGGTTTTTAGATGTGAAAAGGTGTCAGCTTTTAATATAATATAAAACACACAAACAAACAAACAAATAAATATAATATAAAATACATAATGTATTCTAAATTGGGTATTTGAAGTTAGGGGTATTATAATAATTTAACATTCAAGTTAGAGAGTTCATACTTTTAAGGTATACATAACATAATATAAACAAATAGATATATAAGTTTCCCGTTAATATTAGTGGGAAAAATGAAGCAATATTTGACTTGGTCATCAGTTATGATCAACATTGATAACATATATACCTATATACAATATAAACAATCATAGTGTATACATAATATACATACTTATCCATATTTATTAATTAGATGGCCGAATAATTTTTACCTAATTTTCACTTTAATATTAGTGGGAATAATGAAGCAAAATTTGAGTTGGTCATCAATATGATTAGTATTAGTTTTTTGGGGGGTGTTCTAGTTTGATAGAGATCCGTATGTACGGATCAAGAAAAAATGAATCTCTATCCACTGAACAAGAAAAAAGATTGGACAATTTACAATCTTTAGGCTCAACTTAATTTTTTCAGACTCTCAACTTTACCGTGTGAAAAGTAAGCAGCGATTCTATTTCATTTTTAAATCCCAACATCACAAAAGGCTTCCATATTTTTTGGTTTCGCACCCGGTGTCCAGTACCCACATTAAAGTCCAACTAAATCCAAATTTACGCCGAAAAGTCTCACATTTGAAGTCCGACTAGATCCAAATTTGCGGGTAAAACACTCTCTAACAAAGGCAGCTTTGTAATCAGGGGGACTTAAAACCCGAGCCCTCTGGTTTAGAATAGATGAGTATACCACTCCACCACAACCCTTGTTGGTCTCAGAAGACTTCCATTATTAGAACATAAAATGTCGTCCATCTCACGGTTCGTAAACAATCTCCACACCAGCTGGGGTAAAAAGGAACTCCAAAATCCCACTTCATCTAATTCATGATAATAAGACCTTCACATTGTTTATGATGATAACTATATCATCCATTACAGAACACCTCACTACAACCAATAATCGTTTCCAATAGCTGGAGAACTCAAGATATTAGATTATTAGAATAGGAAAAGAGTAAAAAATATCCTTGAGGTATGACAAAACGGCTCTAAAATAGTCACTTTCCACCTTTTGGTCTAAAAATACCCTCAATAACCAACCAACAACAGTTGTTTCCAATAGCTTCAGAAACAAAACAATGTGATACGGCCTGCTTCAAGACCTGTCACATTGCTCATCTGAAAAGGGCCTTTTACCAAAAAAATATTGAGTAGAATAGAGTGGCCACAAACGTTTAACATTTGCTGTACTCATAGAGAATCTCCTGCCAAATGAAACACATTTACATTTCTGAACTGAAAACACTCGAGAAAAAACAAAAATGGAACACAAGTAATCTGTGGCCTGCAATAAAACTAGCCACAAACTGTATGTATTGATATATTATATAAGATTGTTTCTCCATATGTCCTAACTAGCATGGTGAATAAGTAACTTGAAGATTCATGATCCCAATACAAAAGCATGTATCTCAGCCCAGCTAGAGGCAGTATAGAGAACACCAGAAAGTCCCGTCCAACTTGATGAGTCCAACACAGTGTACATCTTCTGTTTCTGGACAACACCTGGAAAAAGAGGAACAAAAGAAACACCAAAATGATTCCCCACCCTCCTCAGACTTGAGCTCGAACCAAGCACAATGCCAACATCTGCTTCCAGCAAGCAAAGTAAGTCACCAACTGAATCCCCTATATATACTGTCAGATTCTTTTTGTCGTTGCGACAGTTCATTAGAATTTTACTAAAAGCTTGAACCTTGTCAATGGGTGATTCAACTTTCTTAACAATTTCACCAGTAGATAGAGATTCTTGAAATATCAACTCATTGGCATGTATATCTAGACCATCTATGCCCCCTGTTCAACACAAGACAGCAAATAGATAACTTATTTATAAACCAAAAAGGCAGGAAAAAATTTAACATCTCACTGGAAACTAAAAACTGACAAGAATTGCATAATTACAAATGAAAAGGGAACTGTCAACTAAGACCAACCATAGCAAAAATAAAAGAGAGCTCATGTGATCGATGATCTTTGAGACCCAACTAAAGATTATAAGCACACTAAAACTTCTCTTCCAGACTAAGAGAAGAAATCATTGACAATGTTAACAACTCTAGTAGACTTAAAAGGAAAAGATAACTCAAAAAGGGAGGAGAACACATGACACAAATAAGAACAGGGGAAACCAAGGTATATTTGAAAAACAAGGAATGATCAACTTTTTCCTCCACTCTTTTTCCATTTCCCCTTCCTTTCTTCTTTTTCTTTAAGAAAGTTGTTTCCTTTCCCATGGTACAAGAAAAGGATAGCGGGTGGAAGCAAATTGGCATGACAAAGAGGGACAAATGTCACTTAGCATCCAAAAAACATTCAGCAAATTTTCTAGCATATCCAGGTGCAACTAAGAAATAAAAAGACATTGAAGTAGTCATGAAAAGGTAGGCAGACCATAACAATCAACTTGACAACAATAATATTCACAGATCTAGCATATACAACTGAAACATGATGATTAGTGCACATATGTTCAAACTGAAGTTCCATTTTACTAAGTTGTCATTATCAATGAAATACCTGATGAAAAGGAAGACCTAATAAGGTCACCACACCAGCAATAGGAGAGGACATGAATGTCTGCATTCAGACTTTCATTTCTTATTATGCTCTGGAAAAAGTCGGTGCAACCATCCTGGAGAATCAATTGCTGCCCAGCTCGTTTAATGTCTTCAAGGTTCAGACCTTTCAGTACCCCAGATTCAACTACCCTACTATTCGCCCTTTTCTCAAAATCAGAAAGTTGCTCAACCGTTCTACAGAGTCTTCCGTAATCAAATTTTTCCGCTGTAAAAGTAAGATTCTTAGAACAGTTCATCCCAGCTGATCAGCAATATTATGACATAGGGAGGTTGGAAAACATCAAAAGATTAATTAAACAGTGTTACCTTTTTCAGTAAGTAATATCTTCTCTATACATTGCTCATACTCTTCCGTGTACTGCTTAGAGAGATCTCCCCATGCATTCTTTAAATCAGCCAACGACATCCTTGAAATTTGATTCTCTGGCTGATTTTGATCAGATTTTGGTGCTGTTATAATTGCAATTTCAGCCAAGATGGCAGAAGAATCAACAATCGTGCATGTCAAATCAAAATCAGAAAATATTGTTAGCCGCTGTTCCGCAGGGTTGTGATCTTTTGACAAAGGGATGATAGCTTTCTGAACAAGTGGCTGGGCTAAGAAGAACTGGATTTCAAGTTTCATTGCTTGATGATAAAGCTTCTCAATAATGTCAAGCTCCTCGCCTGTCAAAGTGACACTCAGTTTATCCAACAAGTCCTCTGTCTGTAGAGCTGATGCCTATTATTCAATAAACAAGATATTTCAGTTCAGTTAAGTAGAATGTGTGGTATGTCATAAATATCTTTCATAAGCTGAATTCATCAGTTTGACGAGAATGGAATAAACAGCCACAAACCTGGAAACCTTCAGAGGCATAACTGTCAATCCACTTCTGGTATGGATGATTTTTCTCTCCCTCAAGAAACACTTGCAGCTCATTACCAATGTAGGCATAAAGTCTCATGCAAGGTGTCATAGCACCTAGAGTATAAGCAGCCAACTTTGTTTTCTCAAATGGAGTGGCAAGTTTAGCAGCTTTTACCCCTTCAACCTTTCCTGAAGCTGTGGCTAATAAGAAATCTGTGTACTTGGCCGTTGCAGGGTTAATAGTGCACTCCTTGACCAGATCAATGCCCCACTCCTACAGAAGTGACTGTGAGATTATTTATTTTCCCAAGCAAGAAGATAATTTTGTGTGCATAAAGAGAGTTTCTAATGTTCTTTGATACATAGGTCATAAGATACAATATCGAAATCATTAAGGGGTCATTTGGTAGGGTGTATAAAAATAATGCTAAATAGAGTGTATTAGTAATGGTTACATTAATTATGCTAAATAAAGTGTATTAGTAATGTTTGCATTAATTATGCTTGCATTATTTCTTAAGCATTGCATATTTTTTTAAAACATACTCTCTCTGTCCCTAATTACTTGTCCACTTTTGAATTGACACACCTATTAAGAAAACAATGATTGACATAGTGAGTTTACCATTTTATCCCTATTAATTATGAAGTGGATGAATTAAAAACTTAAGATTTTCAAGAAGTTCTACCTTTTTCAAAGTAATTAATTGAGGGTATAATAGGTAAAAAGAATTTGTCCTTTCTTGATTTGTCAAAATGGACAAGTAATTAGGGACAACTACAAAAGGAAAAGCGAACAAGTAATTAGGGACAGAGGGGGTATTTATTTACAAAGATACCCGGAAAAGATGTAAAAAAAAAGGTTTTGAGGGGTAATTGGGTCTTTAACCATGCTAATGCATGCATTAAATCCTCCTGCATTACTAATACCATGGATTTCCATGTATTACTACTACACTCCTCAATACACAATTGAGTGTATAACTAATACTTGCATTAGTTATACATAGGTTGAAAAAACGTACCAAACAAGGTACTGCTAACACACAAATGCATTGCTAATGCATGTAGTATTTCTTTTAATACACTCTACCAAACGATCCCTAACGGTTAACAACAGTTCCTATCACTTTCAGTAACCGCACATCTTAACTTCCTTGACAAATTAGTTATGCTCCAGAAAAATAATGAGAATTTGTTTTACAAATAGAAATCAAGATTTAACACAATATGTAGCTCTCATATGTGCTATGTGTAAAGTACTAAGCTATATAATAAATTCGGACTATATATACATCTAGGCAGCTCAAAATATTAGCTATTGTGAATCCACAATGATCAACCAGTTGAGCATTAACTATGGACATCGTGCCATTTCTAAAGTAAAGCAGGAAATGTCTTGGGAAATCAAGAAGCTTGCCATGATAGTACAGAGAAACTAACAGTCTGCTGATAGTGCCATTGGTCCATTCATTCAGAATTTCCCTCTCTTGTCCTTTCTGCAACTGTATCCCAACAGCATATCTTATTCATTATTAGCAACAAACTCACAAGAATACCAAAATGCATCGATTATTCATCAGCATTAAGTCTTCCACAATGCATAACCAATTTTAAACACAGGTCCTTCACATCTCATTAACTTCAGGCAGACCTTGGATCTCCCTTCCAGGCTTAGTTCAAGTTTCTACGGCTCAGCAGCAGCTTCTTGGGCTGGGCACCAGTTTGAGGCTGTTCCCGATGTAGTAATGGTACCCACTGCTTCTTCAGAGAATCTGCCTGTTTGTCGCTTGCGGCCTGGGCGGCTCGTTAGGTATGAATATGTCAGATACCTCTGACTCAATTGGTGAAATAGTATCTCTTCCCAAAAAAGCATGTTTTTTTATTTACCAACGCACAAAAGAAAATATTTTGTAGCGAATGAACAAGATATTGAGGAATTGTTCCTACGTAATCAGAATTATTGACCACATAATAGGGGAATCTTGTGTTCCAACAGAAGCAGAAGTGATGTGAATTATTCAACAATCAAAGTCGATTTTCTTTATAAAAAGCTATCAATGAACTTCTATCTTGGTTCACCGAGCCTGTTGGCATGGTGTTTTGTCCGTTGATAGTGATCCAAGGGAAAAGTATCCCATATAACTATGGTTTATGCTCATTTCAATTTTCAAATGCCTTTGCAGATTTGAGGTTTCTCCGCCCAATCATGTGTTGTAGGCTAAGACAAAGTTATTTTCTCCTTAATATTAAGAGTAAAATTTTCCACATAAGCTTAAAGGACATTAACAACTGAGACAAAATGCTCTCGGGCACTTTTTTCGTGGCTTGTCAGTGTTGAATCTTTTTTTAAGTATAATCGCTTTTCAGGGGAGAAGTTTTCTGTTTTTTCTGGCTGGAATTTCAACAGATATGGGTTAAGAAAGGATTTTTTATAATGCAGGTTCTAAATCCTATGACATTCAGGCTCAGAAGTATGGTTCGATTGGATCAAATGCAGCAGAAATTTAATGAGACAGTTACTATTAGCATTAATGTCATGAAGTGGTTGGTGTTGGTCTTCTTTGCAGAAACAGAAGAAAAGTGGAAGACGATAAAGAGATGGAACATGAAGGACAATTTCTGAGTTTTTTATCACTCTTAAATCCAATGAAAGTGGGAAGTACATAAGCATTCAGGAAGCAAGTAAATCTATTCTTATTACACCAGCGGGATCCTTTAAAGAAGGTTGGGGGAATATTGCCCAAAAGTTTATAACTATATCAATGAGACAAACAGAGTGAAGAACTCCCTCCCTGGCAGAAACAGACAAACAGAAACCGCGTACAAAGCAGCCTCAAAAACAGCAGATGGATAACTAAGTAGACAAAAATGTCACAGATAACAGCAAGAAACAACAAAATATCTGTAACAGGGGGTTCAGCCAGGCCAGCATCAGATTTGCTCAGCAGATGTCAAGTTGGAAATTTTCAATTGCCACCAAAAGAGACGCCAAATTTGAATGATGTGAGGAAATGGGCCTGAAGTTGTACCATACACTAGGGAGATCAAGGATATATATGATGGAGACAAAGGTCAGGTAAAGACTGTGGGAGGAGACTCAGAGCATTTTTCAGTTTCAATAGGGTTGCATCAAGGATCATCCCTTGGCCCATTTTTATTTGCCTTGGTAATGGATACATTGACGCGGAAAAATTCAAGGTGGATAGTCATGGTGTATATTATTTGCAGATGACATAGTTATGGTTGACAAGACTCGTGGTGGTTTTAATGCTAAATTGAAGGTTTGGAGACAGACTCTGGAGTCTAAAGGGTTCGGATCGAGCAAGAGTCAGGACAAAGAGCAGATACTTGGAGTGCAAGTTCAATGACGTGACTATTAGGCAGATGTGGAAGTGAGGCTTGATACACATGTCATCCAAAAGAGAGGATGTTTCAAGAATATTGGATCTATTTATTATCCAAAGGAATGAGTTTGGTCATGATGTCACCCATCGTATTGGTGCAGGGTGGACGAAGTGGAGGTTCGCATCTGGAGTCTTGTGCGATAATAAGGTACCACCAAACCTTAAAGGCAAGTTCTGCAGAGTAGTGGTTAGACCGGCTTTGTTGTATATCGCGGAGTGTTGGCATGTCAAGGACTCTCATGTTCAGAAGATGAAAGTTGTGGAAATGAGGATGTTGCGATGGATGTTTGGGCATACTAGGAGAGATAGGATTTGAAATAATGATATCCGAGACAAGGTAGGAGTGGCTTTGGAGTAGGACAAGATGCAGGAAGCGAGACTGAGATGGTTCGGGATCGTGAAGAGGCAATGCATGGATGCCCCACTGCAGAAGTGTGAGAGGTTGGCTATGATGGTTTCAAGAGAGGTAGAGGTAGACTGAAGAAGTATTGGGGAGAGGTGATTAGACATGACTTGTTTCAGCTTACCGAAGACATGACCTTTAGACAGAAGGGTGCAATGTGTTATCTTGTTGTTTGTTCATATTAGTACTCGTAGTATTGCTCCTGCCGTTTCTTGGCCTTCGATTTCTTTACTACCTATTGTTTCTTGTACCACGATTATCGTATTGTTCTGTTGTAGTTTCTGTTTTGTTGTTATAGGTTGTTTTTATTATTATCTATTGTTTCTTGTGCATTCGTTACTCCTTTTTGGGACTGCTTTAGACTATTTTTCCTTAAGTGGAGGATCTATCTGAAACAGTCTCTCTAACTCTGAGGTAGGGGTGGGGTAAGGTTTGCATACACTCTACCCTCCCAAACCCCACTTTGTGGGACTAAACTGGGTAAGTTGCTGTAGAACTTATATATTTTTAAATGAAAGACAAATTTTATACTAGTATCTTACTATTAAGATGTGCATTCAGATTCAAACATCTAAATCTTAATGCACATCTTAATATTTAGATCTGTATTCATATCCAGATGACTTAATCTTAATGTAAATAAATAAAGCCTAACAATACTAACAATGTAAAAACAGAAAATCTACCATGAATTCTATGTCATTTGCAATTGCTATTTACACCAAAAAACAAGTATAGAGACACATCTGTACTTAATGCTAATTACAGGTTCACTTTTGCTTTCAAAAATTCAACCACTCTTTTCCTTCCAAAAAAACCGCCAGACAAATAATCTAACATTGAGTTAATATCAGCTGCAATATCCTTCCTTAATCAGAAGTAAAGACTCTTTAAACATCTAAATAGAAAGAGAATTTGCTCTACATTACAGACAATCAAGGCCAACTGTGCTAGCAGTGACACTCCGTCACCTGACCACTATTTACTTCACTTATACAGCAGATCATAACAAAATCAAATAGGACAACTAAAGTACATTTAACTTTGTAAAGAGTACCATAACATCCATCAAATCAAAAAGAAAAAGACATTGTTTTCTTTGCTAGTCAAACTATATTGTTTTCTTGACAACTGATATGCCCACTGAGCTCTCCTCGTATACCACACCCTCATTTACCCAAGATGTATAAGTATAATACACTGGAAACAATATTTTAAAGAACTACAAGATAGACTGACAACCACATTTTTCATTGAGACCTCAAACTCCCAACATAGACAAGATATCTTTAGATCAACAAGATCATTCACACCTTACGTCAAACAGATCTTAGATAGTCAACTACCATATGCATCCAGAGATAGTTTTGTGCTAATTAGGTGTATCCTCACAGTATGCCAGTGTATACCAAAAGTGTAGAAAATTGTCAGATTTAGAAAACCTGTAGTTTTAGTTAACCACTAACTTGCTTTAGAGACAATTGTTTTCAAGAGAAGTAATATTTTTACATCGAAGTTCTCCCAGGCAGCAAAATCCCTATAAGTTTCAAGATAAATGACCTAGTTGAGAGATATAAATGTACTCACTTACATGGATGGTACTGATAAACTAAGGGTCTGTTTTTTGTTGGGACATGCAATTTGGATTTTAAGTTGTATTTTTTGCTCATAAACATAAAAAACCCGTAAGCTGTGAAAATTTTTAACAAAATTACCCCAAATCTTTATAAAATCTTACCAAATAAGCAAACATTCATAACAAAAGTATAATACACTACCACAAAGTTATTTTTTAAGAAAATAGAACATTTACTGATCGAACTTTAGTTCAATAAAATTGAACATGAGTTGTAGTGTACTACTCTTTAATATAATCCTCTCCCACATAGTATGGACAATCTCCTCTCGTTGTGCATGCATTTCTCGATATAAATGGTTTAAAGGTTGGTAAGAGTAATAATATCAACTAAAAACTGGTATTGGTTGGTGAGAATAATGGTTATATCCGACATAAATGGTTTAAAGTTGGTAAAAATAATAATATTCAACTATAAATTTGGTAGGTAAAAGTAATGGTTATTCCGATATAAATGGTATAAAGGTTGGCAAGAGTAATAATATCAATTATAAATTTTGTTTACATATGAAATAAATGGTTGGCAGATGTAAAATGGTGGATTTTTCTATTACAAAATATAAACTTGTGGGTCAATTTTTGTATTTGAAATATATGAAATCATAATATAAAATTCACAAATCAAGCTTTCTGGAGAATTTGGGGTTTCATCTCATGATTTAAAATAATGAGATGAAATCGCATGTCCAAATATTGATTTCATCTCATGATTTCAAATTACGAGATGAAATCGCATGTCCGAATGCCTACTAAGAAAGAAAATTATGCATATCACATTCCTTTGCAACGAGCCTAATCAAGATCAACTGAAAGGCAAATGTATCCATGGTTAGCAACTTAGCGAAAGCTCATGCCATTAGAAACCTGATTAGTTTTTCGGTTGCAAAAGAAAATGAACAGACAACATAAATGGTTTAAAATCCCACATCCCTTTGGCAGTTCATTCAAAACAAGGTTTTTAGGTAAATGACTCAATTTGATAGTCAACTATATCTTTCGGGAGATGTCCCTACTGATACTCAACTGGAAAAATATTGCAAAGAAGTAAAAGGAAATTTGTGGGCAAGGGCACATGGCAATCCTAATCACCAAATGGACAGGGAGAAACTTGAATTTAAAGGAAAAGAGACTCATATCTTACTTCTAGAACTGCATCATGCATTTTTAGTTCATTCACAATATTCTTCCGCAGTTCACTAATGCCAACCTTCGCATCGTCATCATCAGTACACACTTCTGCTGCTTCATACCTGCAATTTGTTTCATTAATATATATATTACTAACAAACCTCTTAGCACAAGAAATGGAGAGGAGGGGGTTATTACACGGCCAACAAATCCCATGAAAAGCAACCCCGAAAATCTATCATTTTTGCGAACTCTAGAATTTTTAGCAATAACAAAGAGCATTAAAACCACTAGACCCCAAAACTCCCACATCTCTAGCAAAAAAAGGTTGCATAGAAGAAATTCATTAAAAGAAAAAGTACATAGAATCCATTCACCAAAAGAGACCTAAAAATGAGGGTATAAGGAACACTCATTTTTACTCCCTAAACTATGGGTAGGGGATTACCTCACCCCTGGGACTTGACTGAATACCCAGACTTCTGGCAAAAACTTAAGCACCGAAATAACTGATAATCCGGAAGAAAATACTTCAAAGAAAATAAAAAAATAAAAAAAACTATACTCCTTCCATCCCAATTTATGTGAAGAATTTGACTGGGCTTGGAATTTAAGAAGGAAAAAAAGAGACTTGAAACTTGTGGTCTGAAATAAGTCATAGAAATTTTTTGTCTATAAATTATCTCATCAAGGGTGAAATGGGAAGTTTGAAGTTAAGTTGTCACTAAATATAGAAAGATGTAATTCCTTTCTAGACTGTCTAAAAAGGAAAAAATATCATATAAATTGAGATGGAGGGAGTACCATATAGTGGAAGGTAAAAGGAATCCCATAAAAATAAGAGAGCAAACAAAAATTTAAACAAAAGAGCAAGAAACATGATGTTCTCGTAGAAGTTTTGAGTTCATACTTGTCGAAAAGAATCAAGACAGATTATTGACTTGTCCTTTTAAAATTACATCTAGGATCAAAGAGGAATTAAAGGTTGATTACAAGAAAAAAGCCGAAGAAGCAGAGTATGAAAAGGCAATTCGATTAATGGTTGTTTTTTGAATCCTTTTCTTTCACTTAACTGGAAAAAACACTGTTTTCATGTAAATTTTTCCCCTCCACATCTTTAATGTTTTATTTTACCTGAACATACCGATATTTTAGCAGACATTCCCAATGACTTTAAAAGGGTAAAGTAATTCACTTGTCATACCCAGGCTGTACATTGGAAATCACCCAAGGAATAATGAATTTCTTACTTCTTGTACAATTTGGATAGAGATTTGTATTACTACTTCTAGTACATTTGACCAACTAACAAAATTAAGATACTCTTCAATGAAAATGGACTAAGCCCATAGTCATTCAAATGTTAGAATGCCATTCTCTTTCACTTTATCTGGTAATTCCCATTTCTTTCATAAAAGTCGAGAAACATAAAATCCATCACAAAAATCCTTCGTCTAGAGAGAAAAAGAAACAGTTATACAATAAAGGAGGCTGTTCTCTTGATTTTCGTTACGAATGGAAATAAACTGAGTACTTCTAGAAATAAAAATGAAACCCCCAAATAAACACAAACGACAATGTCATGAATATGACGTTAGTAACAGAATTATTAGGGCTAAGTCTAATTTAATCAAGCCAACCAAGTCCTGTGAGTTCTTGTAATTTTTAATTCCAGTATTTGCCTATAAGTCCTTTATATTTTTGGCATTGTTAGTAACTGGCTAGGTGACGTGTCCAAATCCAGTACTTCTACGAAATAACAATGAAACCCCCAAATAAACACAAACGACAATGTCATGAATATGATGTTAGTAACAGAATTATTAGGGCTAAGTCTAATTTAATCAAGCCAACCAGGTCCAGTGAGTTCTTGTAATTTTTAATTCCAGTATTTGCCTATAAGTCCTTTATGTTTTTGGCTTTACGTGTCCAAATCCAGCTGCAGATTAGTCCTTTTTATAGTTGTTGTACAGGTTTATCGAAATATCCAATTTCCTTCTCTTCTTCTATCCTCTTTTTCCTTCTTTCTCATTTCTGCATTTCACGATTGAAGCTTGTAAAGATATGACACCTGGGAGTAACTCAACCTCAAAAGCTAGCTCATGAGGGGAGGTTTGTCCAAGTCCATATAAGGAGACCAAATTCTCATCTCTCTACCGATGTGGGACATCTTAACACTCCCCCGCACGCCCTGATCTCAACTGGAGCATGAACACTTTTAAATGGGGGTCCATCATCGGTGAACAACAAATTGGGATGGGCCTGACTCTGATACCATGTGAGAAATATAGGAAAAGAATATTATTGAATTGTTGTCGTTTCTACATTATTACATTGAGACCCTATTTATAGACACTAGAATACAATCCTTTACCAAGTAGGATACTATTTACTATTCCTATTTCTATTTGTATTCCTATTCCTATTCTTATTCCTATTCTAAATAGAATTGTATAAACCTATTCCTATTCTAATAGAATTGTAAAAAACCTATTCCTAACACTCCCCCTCAAGCTAGTGCATACAATTCATGTACCTAGCTTGTTACAAATGTAATTAATACGAGGACCGATGAGGGACTTGGTGAGATATCTGCAAGTTGATCAGTCGACTTCACAAAATTGACAGTCAACCTCAATGTGCTTAATCTTCTCATGAAATACTGAATTTGATGCATAATGCCGATAAAACACAGAGTGATAAAATTACAGTGTTGACTTCCCAAACCAAACTTGCAAAGACTATTTTAGACCATAGAGTGACTTACATAATCGACATACAAGGCAACTAAACTCCCCCTCAGCAACAAAGTGCTCAAAATCTAGTATAAAGTGTATGGATCATGTTGGAATCAATAGATGAGCCGATATTAAACACCGAAAAAACTAGCTGGAACATGCTCATATGCCGGAGTATTAGATTTGATGGCTAAAAGTGGTCACAATCTAAGAAATAAAATTATATGGGTAGGGTGGAATGATGTCACGACCCAACTAAGTGAAAATGAGTTATGTTTCAGTCCATATGAGTGATAAGGCTGATGTCTGGTTCAACAGCCACATCCTAGAACAAAAGGGCACCAATTGATTTTTGTTTGCACAGAAGTATGTCAGAGGTTTGGTAATGTGAGACCTTTGGATATTGTTGATGAATTCAACAACAATAAACAAACTGGTAGTATTGATAGCTACGAGGAAAAGTTTGATGAACTTAAGTCTTATATGCTATTGATAAACCCTCTTTTGAACAAAACTCACTTCATTGCTTGCTACAAGTGGTCTGAAACCAGAAATAAAGCCACTAGTTGGTTTAGCAAACCCCAAAACCCTCTTGGATCCTTATGAACTACCAAAATCTTATGAAGCTTGTTTTAAAGCCCTCCAAGGAACCACTACTCTCATGATAGCCCAATATCCTCACAACCAAGCCACTTCTTCCAGAGCAATTGTACCTCACCAAGGACCTTCAACCCAACCTCAATCCAACAGCGCCATTGTTCCTTATCGATCTACCAATACAAAAACACAAAACTTTTGTTTCTAGACCTAGGGTTCCCTTCAAACCAAACCCCACCAATGAAGCCCTCAAAGAAAGAAATCTATGTTACTGCCACGAAGCTTATTTTCCTAGCCATCAATGCAAACCTAAGACATTTCATGCTCTTACTTAGGAAGGAGAGGACCGGAGAAGTTGAGGAGCAGGTCATTCATGAGGAGGGTGAAGTCAGTGGTGAGAAGGTTGAAAACACTGAGGACGAGAAACCTACAGAAGAAGAGGGTAGGATATCCATGTGTGTTGCGATGGGGGTAACCATCTCAAACCTTCTACTATCACAATTTTGGGTTATGTACAGAAACTGCCTTTGATTATACTGATTGATAGTGGTTCAACTCATAGTTTTGTGACCCCTCAAGTGGTCAAGGCTTTAAGATTGTCTGTAGTCCCTTGTTTTATTAGGATGAAGGTGAAAGTAACTAATGAAGAGGCTATGCATACAAAACATTGTTGTTCAAATTTTTTGTGGCAAATGCAAGAAGAACAATTTTGTTTTGACATTAGATTGTTGCAAGTTGGTGGATGTGATTTGGTGCTAGGTATGGACCGGACAGATGTGTTTTCCCCGGTTGTACTAAGTACTAGACCACACAGTCTGTCCCAGTGTTGTGAAAGGCGCTCGCCTTTCGCCAAAGGCGATAAGGCGAGGCGAGGCAAGGTGAGGCTGTGTCGCCTAATTGTTGTGAGGCGAGGCGAAGTGAAATAGGTGAGACATGGCGACAATAAGGCGATGGCGATGGCGATGGCGAGGCGAGGTGGTAGCGCCTCTTTTCTTTTTTTAAAAAAAAAAAGGTCTGACTTGATAATATTAGTGAAAAACTCAAAATTAGGGTTTTCTACAATCATTGCGACATTGCGACCTCTTCTACTCAGTCGCGAGTCACGACTTCTTCTATTCTACTCTTATCCTTTGCGCAAGTCGCGTCTGCTTCCAGGTATGACTACGAGACCTCTTCTTTTTCTTCTTCTTTTCAGTTTTTCTCTGCTTCTTCTTCTTCTTCTCATCTTCAGTCAGTTCTCTTCTTCTTCTTCTTCTCTTCTTTTCTTCTTTTCAGTTTTGCTCTACTTCAGTTTCTTCTTCATTCAGTCAGTCAGTCACTATGCTCTGTTTTCCCGTGGTAGTGAACAATAATTGACTGCTCTGTTTTGTGCTCACTGCTCTATCTATATTAAAAATAAATAAATTAATCCTTCTATAATTATTTCTTCCCTACTTAATTTAGTTTTATACTAATTAATATAGTATTTATTTGTTCATACATAGTGAATTCAATGGCGTCGGATGCTAGCAAAAAGTGGGACATTGGATGGATATTTATATATGCAATTAAATATTTTTAATTTTTGGTATTAATTGGCGCCTCAATTCAAAAAGGTGTGCGCCTCGCCGCGAGGCGAGGCAGGCCCTTGTCACCTTTCGTTGTAGGTTAATCACATTGTTGGGTTATCAGGATGAGAACACACTCTTCCCAACCGAGGGTGAAAAGCTACTGAAATTGTTCAACAAACACCTTAGTGGGACAGATGTTGTTTGCACCATTGGTAGCTACAATGGATGATCGAAGGCAGCAGGTCCCTCAAGAGATAACAATTTTGTTATAAATCATTTCAAGAGGTCTTTGATGAACCAAAGAAATTGCCTCCTAACAGGACTTGTGATCACAACATTCCATTGTTGTGAGGAGCCCAACGTTTCCATTTAAGACCTTACGGGTATTCCTTTGACCAAAAGAATGTAATTGAGAGCATTATTGATGATATGTTAGCTCTCAAACTGTAGTACCTAGTCATTCATGCTTTGCATTACCTGCCCTACTTTTTAAAAAGAAAGAAAGTACTTGGAGATTGTGTGTTGACTATAGAAGGTTGAATTCATTAACTGTGAAAAACAAATATCCCATCCCCGTGGTGGAAGATCTTCTAGATGAGTTGAATGGGTCTAAAATATTCTCTAAGGTGGACTTAAGGTCAGTGTATCACCAAGTGAGAATGAGAAGGGCGGATGAACATAAAGCTGCTTTTAGGACCCATCATGGATTGCGGCAATTCAGAGTAATGTCATTTGGCCTAACTAATGTCCCCGTCACTTTTCAATCATTAATGCACCAAGTCTTTGGAGCATATCTCAGGAAGTTCATATTACTCTTTTTTATGATATTTTGATTTACAGTGCATCATCAAATGATCATGTGAAACATTTAGAGATTGTGTTACAACTGTTGAAGGAGAATAGGTTGTTTGCCAAGGTGTCCAAGTGTGCTTTAGGGCAGAAACAAGTAGAATATCTTGGGCACATCATCACTAGAGAAGTGGTCAGTAATGGAAAATTGGCCCGGACCAGTTTTTTGGGAAGCGAGAAGCGGAAAAAAGTGACGAGGGCTCGCTTCACAGAAGCGTGAAGCGAAGCGCACGCTTTTTTCAAATAAAGCGGTATTTAGTATAAAGATAAAAAATATTAAATAACTGAATAGAGGTAACATATTCTTAGATTAAAAGGTAAATAGATAGTCAATAATCCTCATAAGTCATAACATTTAAAGAAAATACATAACTAAATCACAAAGGATCAAACTCCTATTCTTCATTGTGATATTGAATAAGAAAATACAATTTACTACAATCAAAAATAGAAGAGTAACTCAGTAACAGAACAGCAAAAAAACTAAGGAAAATAAATATAGAGACGGAACAGAGCAGCAGCCAGCAAAAAAAAAAAAAAAACAGAGCATAGCATTACAAACAGAGGAACAGTAACTCAGTCACAACAACAAAAAACAAAGGAAAAAAAATATAGAGACAAAACATAGCAGTAGCCAGCAAAACAAAAAAAAACAAAGCAGCAGTGACCAAAGAGAAGAAGAGAAGAGGAAAAAACAGAAGAGCAGTCGACCAAAGAGAAGAGAACTAACCTGTAGTGTGTAGCAGCAGTCACAGCAGTCGACCAAGGAGGAAAAATAATTGGAAAGATGTTGCCCTAGTATATTTACAGAAATTTCAAAAAAAAACTTGCATAAATTTTTAAAAAAAACCTAACTAGCACTTATTTCATTTAAGCGAGCTTTTCATTGGCTTTTTTTAAGCGCACTTCTCACTTCGCCTACTGAAGCGCTTGCTTTTTCAGCAGCACAGTGCTTGCGCCTCACCTCGCTTCACGCTTTAAACGCACCTTTTGTCGCTTTTCACAACACTGGCCCGAAGATAGCAATCTGAAGGAGTTGAGGGGATTTCTTATTGCATTGATCAGCAAGCCTTTAACTTCATTACCAAAAAAGGGCATTTTCTTGGAGTGATGAAGCCACTGAGGCACTTCAGGAGCTGTGAATTGCTATGTCCTCTGTACCAGTCTTGGCCTTACATGATTTTGGTAAACCATTCATTGTAGAAGTTGATGATTGTGGAACTGGAGTTGGGGCAGTCCTCATGAAAGACAAGCAACATATTGCTTATCTCAGTAAAGTACTGAGCAAAAAGCGGTCAAGGCTTATCAACTTATAAGAAGGAGTTGATTGACTTGCTTATGGCAGTGAGGAGATGGAAACACTACCTCCATCCTCATCACTTTATTACTAAAACTGACCATTTAAGTCTTAAGTTTGTGCAGGATTAGAAATTTTTCACTTCATTACAGCATAAGGGCATACCAAGCTTATGGGGTTAAAATTTAAGAAATCCATTACAAGAATGGTGTGGAAAACACGGCTGCAGATATCTTGTCTAGGGCATACACAGAAGTTAATTGCAGTGTTATCAGTCATATGCCGCCTAAGTGGATAGAGGAGATCCTAAGCAGTTATGAAAGAGAACAAGAAGTTGTCCAGTTGTTAACTCAACTTCATCTAGATACTGCAGCTATAGAGGATGTTGCTATACAAAATGGTTTACTAAGGTTGCAAGGCAAGACTTGAGTTAGAAATGGTAGTGGACTAAGACAACAATTGGTGCAACAAATTCATACTTTTGGTCTTGGTGGACACTCTGGAGTCTCTACTTCAATACAAAGGATCAAACTATTATTCTATTGGCCTTCAATGTTAACCGATGTTCAAAGGGTGGTATTAGAATGTGAAGTTAGCCACAGGAACAATGTTTATAAACTACATGGGTTGCCTAGTACTATATTGAGTGATAGAGATAAAGTGTTCCTCGGTATCTTTTTGAAAAGAATTTTTCAAAGGTTTGAAGAGAAGACTGAAGTTTAAATCAGCATACCATACCCAAACTGATGGGCAAACTGAAAGGGTCAACAAGTGCCTGGAAAATTATTTAAGGTGCATCTGTGGTAACAAACTAGGTGAAGAGTGCAAGTGACTGGTCTTGGCTGTATATTGATATAATTCCAATTACGATTTAGCTACCAAGATGTCTCCTTTCAAGATCTTATATGGATATGACCCTCCACAACTCACTTTTGAGTTGATATCTCAATCCAAAGTGGTTGCAGTGGTTCAATGGTTGCAAGAAAGGCAGGTGATGGCTAAGGTTCTAAAAAGAACCGGATGTTGGGAGACTAGGTGTATATTAAGTTACAACCATATATGCAAACTTCTATTGCCTTAATTTGAAACTCACTTCCAATTATTATGGGCCCTACAGTGTGATCAAGAAGATCAGTCACTGTTGCTTATGAATTGTAACTTCCTCCCACATCTAGAATTCACCATATCTTTCACATTTCCAAATTGAAGGAAAGGATAGGGTCCAATGTAGTTCCTACTAATGAGACTCCAATGTGCCATCTAACCAATTGTCATTCTGGATCACAAAATAGTAAAAAAGGGAGATGCAATTGCAACACAAGTGTTCGTGCAATGGGACAATTTGCTCCCTCAAGAAGCTATTTGGGAGACTACAATTTCCTAATTTTAAGTCATTTAGATCCTGTGAGTTCTTGTAATTTTTAATTCCAGTATTTGACTTAAGTTCTTTATGTTTTTGGGTTTATTAGTAACTCTATCCAAATCCATCTATGGAGTTGTTGTACTGTTTTATCGAAATATCATAAATGAAATATCAAATTTCCTTCTCTTCTTCTATCTTCTTTTCCCTTCTTTTTCATTTCTGCATTTCAATTAATTGAAGCTCATTACTGCTTCATTCGTGACGCAATGCTACTTATTTCACATTTACTCAAATGCCATATCCCCAGTACCAAAAAGAAGAATAATACACATACTTACTGAAACATATTCTACAAACAATTATAATTTAAAACACCAATGAAAGATTATAGTACCAGAACAAAATCGAACAAATACTGAAACATTTTCTCGATAAATTTATTAATCTAATTAAAAAAAGAAAAAAAGAGAGTGAAAGTACTGACCCTTGAACGAATGCCTTGAGAAAGTGAACATCCTGCGCAATGTAATGGCGGAAAGTATCAATATTCAGAGTTCCAGAAGCCAAGCAAACGATAAAAGGAGTGTAAAGTGCAAAAGTAGACTCTTTCTTAAAATTGATCCAACACCTCCTCGCTACACCCACACTTTCCTCAATCGGCGACGCCATTGTAGGAGGAGTAATCGCCGATCTCAAATAGTGAGAGGGACGAGAATAGAATCGGAAAATCGAGTTGGAATTGAAGAAATTGAATACTGGATTTGGAATTGGTAGCCTAAGAGGCGATAATAATAATAATAAGGAGCGCATATATATATAAGGCAGGTAAATTATAATTGTAAGTGTTTGTAGTATTCTACTTTGAACATGTATAATATGGATGGAAAGGGAGGATTTGTTGGTGTTTTGGTGATTTGCCACTCGGAACAAGGAGTTTCTAAAAGGGTCAAGACAAAAACTACAATTTTTTGTTGTTAAAATAACCAGTCTTTGATTAAGTTGAATAATTGTGATAATTATGTGTATGTATGTACAGTGTTTGATCCTTTGAAGGACTTCTGGAACTTAGGTTTATGTAATGTAATGTCCTAAGTTTGTAGGGACAGTTGTTGTATTAAGCAAGATAGTCTATGCAGTATGTAATCTAGTTCCACGTGGAAGTTCAATAAGATTGGTAAGAGTTTGAGAATTCAGAATAGTGAATATTTATTTTGTACACTAATTTACATTTTTTTTAAAAAGAGAATATTTGAAGATATGAATATTTAGTTTGAATATATGAGGGTTTGAGAGAAAATACAACATTACCTGTCAAACCCCAAAAACGTACGTGATGATACATATTTATCTCCATCAAGACTAGTCAGCATCAACCCAATAATACGAAAGAAATGTGAAAAGTAAAACAAGAATGACATAAAAGCGAAAAATTTATTCATTCTAAAACATAACCCAAAAACCTGTTTATCAAGTGTACAAGTCACTATTGTATAAAGTGCGAAATTGAAAGATAATTATAAGTCTCAGACCATCTCCAACCCCAATAGAACAAAGCATAAAATAAGGAACAAGATGGCCCACTAGGATGACAAGCAGCTACCTCTGAAAGCCTTGGATATAGAATAAGAAGATCGGGTCCGGGCTCGAAACCTACAAAAGTTTAGAAATAAGGAGTGAGTACCAACCAACACGGTACTCAACAAGCAACCTAATAAACAAAGCAAAACTCGCTAAAAACGAGTACTCCTTTCATCCCAATCAAACCTCTTCAAACTACAGCATGCATAGAAATCAGAACAACCTAACAGTTCACAATCACCATTTTAGTTTAGAATTCAAGTTCTTGAAAAACCTTGCTATTCGTCAATCAAAATCCCAAATTTGGATGTTAAAAATTCATAAATAATCAAATGAAAATGAAGTTTTAGGGTCACAAAACCTTACCCAAATGATTTAGCACAAGAAATCTCTTCAAAATTGCCTCCAAAGATTTTACAAAACTCAAAATGGAGAAAATAGATAAAACCCCGAAAATGGCAAGCATAAACCTTCTTTGAAGACGCTTAAGCGAACCCCGCAAAACTAGGGGTCTCGCTTTTGCGAACCAGACAGCGCTTAAGAGACCGTCACTAAATTGAACCCCGCGAAAGTTTGGCCTAATCACACCTTTGCTAAAGTGAAGGTTGCTAAAGCGGAATGTCTATCACAAAACCAAAGGGTACAAAACCTAGGTACCAAAAAAATGAGTCAACTCTCAAAACATCGAAAGAATCCTTGAGATTCATTCGAAACCCTGTACACACAAACCAAATATGCAAATTAACTATACTTGACGTTTCGGACTCAATGGAACCATCGAAACATGAATTTGAGGTCACCTATCGAAAATGTGAAAGTTTCAAGAAATGAATGCAACGCCTAAAAAGGCTAAATCAAGCTTGGGACCTCTGAAAATTCAACCAAGACCTCACTGAGGCCTAAATTCATCCCCCCGAATCCAAACGAACTCTCAGAATTCCAATCCGAGCATCCAAACCCTGAATGTTGACCAAAATCAACCTATAGGCTAAAATCTCAATAATTACCAACTTAGGACCTGAAATACTCAATAAGACTCTAAATCTAAAACCTACAATTCTCTTAAACTAATTTCCACATTTCAGGATTGATAGAAGACGAAATTTCATTCCGACACTTGAAACTCAAAAAGACACCGAAAACCACTTTTTAACAACTTTAGCATTTCAAATTCCAAAATTCTCAAAATTCACAACTTTTAACTCACAACTCGAAACCAATTTTAAAACTCATTCAAAAGTGACTCTAGGCCAACATAGGGAGGGGTAAAATGGTAATTTTTTATTGAAATTCAAAAATAATCGACCGAGTCATTACATTATTGTAACACCTCGAAATTTAATAGCCTAAGCAAGGGTCCAAGTGAGTGGTCACAAACCAAAAATTTAGCCTTAGCACCCTCCACGAAGATGCTCACTTACCGTGAAGGGCACCACGGCTCGTGGTGATGCCCGTGGACCCTAGGCAGAAGCTAGCCAATGGAGGCTCACCTCCCACGAGCACCATGATGGTTCATGGTGGGAACCACGGCTCGTGGTGGTGCCCGTGGAGGTGAGGCAGTGAGCCCTCCAAGGCTGCCCTAATGGAGACCTTCCCCACGAGACACTTAACGGCTTGTGAAGGACACTACGAGTCGTGGGAGAGGTCTTGGACATGAGTTGGGTTGGGTTTGAGGGGCTAAGTTGTGGCAAGCCAAGCCACTGGTCAAGGGACCACGGCCTCCGCCATGGTTTGTGAGGGCCACCACGGCTCGTGAAGCTAGGCGTGCTGGTGGTTTGACAGTTTTTAGTTCAGGGGTTTTTGGGGCTTTTCCTGTTTTAATTGAATTAATATTATGTCGTTTTACCCAAGCCTAGGAACCCTATATAAGTTATTTTAACCTTAAAACTCACCCATTCAAGTCATTATTTCCAAAACCCAAAAGAAAATCAAAGTTCTTCCTCCGCAAAATATTTCTCTCTCTAAAAACTTGAAGAAGAAGAAAGTATTCAAGATAGGGTCTAGGTCAATTCTCAATTCCTCCATTGAAGATAAGCATTTGGATTTGAGGTATGATAGTTTTTATCCATGGATTCCTTCCATTCATGGAGTTCCCAAATTTCCTCTATTTCAAAGTTAGAATTCCCCAATTGAGTTAGGATTTTCTTTAATTGTCATGGGTTCTTTTGATTATTGGTTTAAATGACTGGATTAAGATCTTTTATGCATGAATTGATAAAATACTATTATTTTGTGATGATTTCCCCATGAACCCATGTAACCCTCATGTTTTAAAGTTATGAATCATATGATGTGATATTTTGATTGTAAAGGAAGAGTTTTATGAAATTGAGCATGTATTGCTAGAATTACATTATTTTATGATGAAATCCATATATAACCCATGTTTTCTAAGTGTTGATGATTGAAAGTGGGTTTTGACCTTGAAAAGTAAATTATGGACTTATGTATTTTCGTATGAAATCTATGCAAATGTTTTAAGGATGCTTTGAGAGTAAAGTATCAATGATGATGATCATGATGTGTTATTGAAAGGATTTTCTCATATACACATAAGAGTAAGATGTGAAAGATTTTCTCACATAATAAGGATTCTTAAGTTGAAAGGTTTTCTCACCTAATTGAGTTAAAGATTAAGAGCTATCCTAATGAAACTAGCTTTGATTGGTTATTGAAAGATACCTTTCTATGGATGATGACTTAGCTTGGATTGGCAAGATGACGTGCCTTTCCATGGATAATAACAATGAGAAGAAATGACTATTCCGTGGGATTTATGCTTAGCACCGAGAGGATATTAAGATGGAAGCTCTCCCGTGAGTAGAGGTCGGGTTTCTAGAAGCAATCTCCTCATCCCTTACCTATGTTCCACCATAGGATGATTGTATAGATAGAAATTAGCTAGTGGATCCACCTAAGCTAGAAGTTCATGGTTCCACCTTGACAAGTAGGACAACCCTTTTCGGTGTGGGAAACACTAAGATCATGTTATAGCTCAAATGGTCTCTATGACAGTTATGGCTAATCCCCCACATTAATAATGAACTAAGGTTACTTCAAGAAGTATCGCATGTGAGTTAAAAGGTTTCAAAGATGATGTTAGTTTGCATTGACCATGGTTTTATGACTTATGTTTTCTAACTCTCTTATATCATGTTTTAGCTTGGTCAATTGCATGTGATGAAATGAAATATCCTTTTTTAGCATGATTTTTATGCATAGCTATCATACATGGTACATTGTTTTTTACTAACGCATACTCTTTCCTACATTTTCCTAAATGTAGGGTTCAATAGTCAGGGTCATCAGTCTCGTGGCTAGTGGTTGTTTTTCAAGATTCCCAAGCTTTGGTGAGTCCTCATGCTTTGAGGACGGACTTTCATTATTTAGTTCCTTTTCTTGTATTTCACTTTTGGACATGATGTATGGGCTAGAACCAATTTTATTCTATTGTATTAGATGGCTAGAATGAGACAAATGTTTTAGACTTCCACTTATCTTTTATAAAAACTATTGAACTTGGACTATTGTTTTACTCTTATTGTTCTATTTCTTATGTTATGAGAGCTAAGTGGCTTGTATGGGGTTCTTCGAGGTTCTATACACCATGTTACATCTAGGGAGTACCCTTCGATCGTGGTAAACTTGGTATCAGACCACAAAGTTTAGAATGGTCCTAGGATGTCTCATAAGCCACGTCTAGTAGAGTCTTGTTCATAAGTGTGAAGTGCGCCACATTTATGAATGAGAGGCTACAAGATGATTAGGAAACTCCACTTTTTTCATTACTCTAAAGACATGCGATAGAGTTTAACTCTATAAAGTATCTCTCCTAATCCTTATCTGATGTTCTATAGGATATGGCTACCCGAAGAGCTTATGCTAGAAAGAATGTGAGAGAGACTGAGGAACAAGAAACTCCTGCCCAAGCTCCTCAAGTTCCAGTCGATCGTTTGGCCGAGCAAGTAACTAATGTGGAGTTTAGGGCAATTTTTCAAGTGTTGGCTCAAGCCGTGACGGCCCAAGCCAGTAGGGAGGTTGCGGTTCCCGTCAACCCAAATATGGGAACGACGACATCTAGAGTGAGGGACTTCACTAGGATGAATCCTCCGGAGTTGCATGGTTCTAAGGTTGAGGAAGATCCTCATGCTGAGGTCTACAAGGTTTTAATGATCATGAGAGTGACGTTGGTGTAAAATGTGGAGTTGGCCACTTATTAACTAAAAGGTGTGGCTCAAATTTGGTTCAACCAATGGAAGGAAGGGAGATCGAAAGATGCGGGTCCTCTTGATTGGGAGAAGTTTAAGGCCGCTTTTCTTGATAGGTTCTTTCCCCTTGATATGAGGGAAGCCAAGGTGCTTGAGTTCATTAACCTTCGACAAAGAAGTATGAGTGTGAAGGAATATGTTCTAAAGTTCACTCAATTATCTAAATATTCTCCAACAATGGTTGTCGATTCAAGGGGTAGGATGAGTAAATTCATTTCAGGTGTGTCCAAAATGATAGTTAAAGAGTGTCGTACCGCTATGCTCATTAATGCCATGGACATCTCTTATCTCATGGTTCATGCACAACAAATTAAGGAGGAGAAACTTAAGGAAAATCCTAGAGAGGTAAAAAGGGATAAGACCGGAGATGGAAATTTCTCTCATACAAAGTCCGATGGACATGGTCATCCTAGATTTCGACAAAGGTTTTCCAGTCAAGGTTCCTCTAATGCTCCTCCTAATTTTAACAAAGATAGGGTGTCTAACCCTAAGCCTCAAGGAGGTAATTGTAGTGTATCTTCATTGCCTAGGTCTACTTGTACTAAGTGTGGAAGGAAGCACGAGAGTAAGTGTCTAGCTGGCACGGATGGTTGGTTTGGTTGTGGTAAAAATGGTCACAAAATGAGGGATTATTTGATGCTTACGGCTAAGGGAAGAGAGGGCAAGCAAGATCCTCCTAGTGGTTTGGGTCCCAATGCTCCTAAGCAAAACCGATTTTATGCACTTCAAACTTGTGTTGAGCAAGAGGGTTCTCCCGATGTGGTTACCGGTATGTTGAAAGTTTTCCAACTTGATGTTTATGCTTTACTTGATCCCGGTGCTACCTTGTCTTTTGTGATGCCATATGAGGCTATAACGTTTGATGTTCTTCCGAATGTGTTGTTAGATCCCTTTTTTGTCTCTACTCCTGTTAGTGATTCTATTGTGGCTAAAAGGGTCTATAGAAAGTGACTTGTTTCCTTGTCCCATAGAGTTACTCTTGTTGACTTGGTAGAGCTTGATATGTTAGATTTTGATGTTATTCTTGGTATGGATTGGCTGCACTCATGTTATGCTTCAATTGATCGTAGAACTAGTGTAGTCAAGTTTCAAATCCTGAATGAGCATGTCCTAGAGTGGAATGGAAGAAATTCTATGCCTAAGGGTCAGTTCATCTCTTGTCTTAAAGCTAGAAGGATGATTTCTAAGGGTTGCATTTACCATCTAATTAGGGTGAGGGGTGTAGATTCTGAAATCCCCACTCTCGAGTCGGTCCCCATTGTTGATGAGTTTCTAGAAGTGTTCCTAGAAGATTTACCCGGTATTCCTCCCGAGCGGGAAATAGACTTCGATATTGACATTTTCCCAGATACTCAACCTATTTTTATTCCTCCTTACCATATGGCTCTGACAGAACTAAAGGAGTTGAAAGAATAATTGAAAGATTTATTTGATAAGGATTTCATCCGACCAAGTATCTCTCCATGGGGTGCTCCACTTTTGTTTGTTAGAAAAAAAATGGTTCTCTTCGTATGTGTATTGACTATCGTCAGTTGAATAAGGTGACCATTAAGAATAAGTATCCTCTTCCAATGATAGATGATTTATTTGACCAACTTCGAGGAGCAAGTTATTTCTATAAGATTGACATTCGGTTGGGTTATCACCAATTGAGGGTAAAAGAAGATGACATTCTAAAGACGGCTTTTCGAACTCGGTATGGTCATTATGAGTTTTTGGTAATGTCGTTTGGATTGACTAATGCCCCGGTGACGTTTATTGATTTGATGAATATGGTGTTTAGACAATACCTTGACATGTTTGTGATTGTGTTCATTGATGATATTTTGATCTATTCGAAAAGTGAGAATGATCATGTTGATCATTTGATAATCGTATTGCAAGCTCTTAAGGACCAACAACTCTTTGCAAAGTTTAGCAAATGTGAATTTTGGTTAAGGTTTGTAGCTTCCCTTGGTCATATTGTTTCAAGCAAGGGTATTGAGGTAGATACTAAGAAGAGAGATGCGGTCAAGAGTTGGCCTAGACCTTTAACTCCTTTGGATATTAGAAGTTTCTTGGGTTTAGCCGGTTACTATAGAAGGTTTGTTGAGGGATTCTCTTTGATTGCCTCTCATTTGACGGCTTTGACTCAAAAGAAGGCTAAGTTCATATGGTCTGAATTGTGTGAAAAGATTTTACAAGAGTTGAAGGATAAACTTACTTCTGCTCCGGTGTTGACCTTTCTGGAAGGGACAGATGGCTTTGTGGTTTATTGTGATGCCTCGAGAATTGGGCTAGGATGTGTGCTTATGCAAAATGGGAAAGTTATTGCCTATGCCTCAAGGCAACTTAAAATTCATGAGAAGAATTATCCAACTCACAACCTTGAATTAGCGGCAGTCGCTTTTGCCTTAAAGATTTGGAGGCACTATTTGTATGGAGTTCATGTAGATGTGTTTACCGACCACAAGAGTTTGTAATATGTGTTTAATTAGAAAGATCTAAATCTTCGCCAAAGAAGGTGGCTCGAGTTATTGAAGGATTATGAAATGAGTGTTCTTGATCACCCCGATAAAGCTAATGTGGTAGCAGATGCTCTTAGTTGGTTATCTATGGGTAGTGTTGCTCATATTGAAGAAAAAAAGAAAGAGTTGGTCTAAGATGTTCATAGATTGTCCTGATTAGGTGTTCAATTAGTGGACTCCACCAAGGGTGGTGTTATGGTTCGCAATGGGTCTGAATCATCTTTTGTGGCGGATGTGAAAGCCAAGCAAGGTCTTGATCCAATTTTGGTAGAATTGAAAGAAGCAGTGCTTAAGAAATACGTTGAGACTTTATCCCAAGGGGGAGATGGTGCACTTAGATATTAAGGCCGTTTATGTGTTCCGAATGTTGATGATTTGAGGGAACAGATCTTGTCAGAAACCCATAGTTCACGGTATTTCATTCACCCAGGAGCCACTAAGATGTATCGTGATTTACGGGAGGTCTATTGGTGGAATGGAATGAAGAAGGATATTGCGGGATTTGTGGCTAAGTGTCCAAATTGCCAACAAGTACAGGTTGAGCATCAGAAACCGAGAGGTTTTTCCCAAGATATTAGCATTCCTACTTGGAAGTGGGAAGATTTGAACATGAACTTTATTGTTGGTTTGCCTCACACCTGGCAACAACATGATTTGATTTGGGTGATAGTAGATCGAATGACGAAATTGGCTCATTTACTTCCTGTTAAGGTTTTTTATTCGGTGGAGTACTATGCCAAGATGTACTTGAGAGAAATGGTAAGGTTGCATGGAGTGCCTTTGTCCATTATTTCCGATCGTGGTACCCAATTCACTTCTCAGTTTTGGAATTCATTCCAAAAGGGTCTTGGTACTCGTGTTAAGCTTAGTACGGCCTTTCATCCCGAAACCGATGGGCAAGCAGAGTGTACTATCAAAACTTTGGAAGATATGTTAAGATCTTGTGTGATTGATTTTAAGGGTAATTGGGATGACCATTTGTCATTGATTGAGTTTGCTTATAACAATAACTATCACTTGAGTATCGTTATGGCTCCATTTGAAGCATTATATGGTTGGAGGTGTAGATATCCTATAGGATGGTTTAAGGTGGGTGAAGTTGCCCTAATAGGTCCCGAGTTGGTACATGAGGCCATAGAGAAAGTATGACTTATTAGAAAAAAAGGTGAAAACTGCCTAAAGTCGGCAAAAGTAATATGCCGATGTGAGAAAAAGGAATCTTGAGTTTGATATTCATGATTGGGTTTACTTGAAAATCTCACCCATGAAGGGTGTAATGAGGTTTGGTATGAAAGGGAAGCTTAGTCCCTGATATGCAGGCCCTATCAAATTTTGAGACGTGTTGATAAGGTTGCTTTTGAGCTAGAATTGCCAAATGAGCTGGCATCGGTGCATCCGGTTTTCCATGTCTCTATGCTTAAGAAGTGTGTTAGAGATTCCACATCCATAATTTCCTTAGAAGGGTTGGGAGTTGATGAAAGTATTTCTTATGAGGAAGTCCCGGTTGAGATTTTAGACCGGCAAGATAAGAAGTTGATAAACAAAGAAGTTGTTTTCGTAAAAGTATTGTGGAGGATTCATTTAGTTGAGGGTGCTACTTGGGAGGCCGAGGCCGATATGATGTCCCAGTATCCTCATCTTTTTCCTTCTATTCCTACTCTAGCTTGAGGTAATGAGTTCCTCTTGGTTTGTCCTTTGTTTTGGAGTCATGTGTTTTATGTGTTTCCATGATTTCCTTATGTTATGCATGTTCGTGAAAAACTTGTGTTTTGAACAAAGAAAATGAGTTTACATGATTGATTTTCCTCATGTTGTTGTGCGTTGAGTGTGAGTTGCCTATAGACTTCATGAGATGAATTGATGAACATGCTTTAGCTATGCTTGTTGAGAACGAATTGCATATGTAGAACATGATTTTAGCTTGGAGATGGTAGTTCCTCCTTGGACATGAGAAATTTTGAAATTTCATGCATATTGGTTTGTTAGGTCTAGTTCGTACCTTCCTTAAGATGTATTGAGTATGTTTAGCTTGGAGTTGATGTTTCCTCCTTGGTTTTTGTGAAATTTGATGAGATTGCATGCATGATGGGCTGCTAGTATTGAGTCTTTTTCTATCAAGAGATGTCTAGAATCTCATTCGAGGACGAATGTTCCCATGAGGGAGATAATGTAACACCTCGAAATTTAGTAGCCTAAGAAAGGGTCCAAGTAAGTGGTCACACACAAAAAATTTAGCGTTGGCACCCTCCATGAAGATGCTCACTGACTATGAAGGGCACCAGGACTCATGGTGGTGCACATGGACCTTAGTCAGTAGCTAGCCAAGGGAGGCTCACCTCCCATGAGCACCATGACAGCTCGTGGTGGACACCACAACATGTGGTGGTGCCCGTAGAGGTGAGGCAGTGAGCCCTCCAAGGCTACCCAAATGGATACCCTCGCCACGAGCCACTTGACGGCTCGTGAACACTACTACGGGCTGTGGGAGAGGTCGTGGACATGAGTTGGGTTTGAGGGGCTATGTGGTGGCAAGCCAAGCCACTGGTCAAGGGACCACGACCGCCACCACGATTCGTGAGGGCCACCACGGCTCGTGAAGCCAGACGTGGTGGTGGTTCGACAGTTTTTAGTTCAGGGGTTTTTGGGTCTTTTCCTGTTTTAATTGAATTAATATTATGTCGTTTGACCCAAGCCAGGGACCCCTATATAAGTGGTTTTAACCCCAAAACTCACCCATTTAATTTATTATTTCTAAAACCCAAAAGAAAATCAAAGTTCTTCCTCCCCAAAATATTTTTCTCTCTAGAAACTTAAAGAAGAAGAAAGGATTCAAGTTAGGGTTAAGGTCAATTCTCAATTCCTCCATTGAAGATAAGCATTTGGTTTTGAGGTATAATTGTTTTCATCCATGGATTCCTTCCATTCATGGATTTCCCAAATTTCTCTATTTCAAAGTTAGAATCCCCCAATTGAGTTAGAGTTTTGTTCACTTGTCATGGGCTATTTTGATTATTTATTTAAATTATTGAATTTTGATCTTTTATGCATGAATTGATGAAATACTAGGATATTATGATGATTTCCCCATGAACCCATGTAACCCCCATGTTTTCAAGCTATGAATCATATGATGTGATATTTTTATTGTAAAGGAAGAGTTTTATGAAATTGAGCATGTATTGCTATATTTACATGAATTTATGATGAAATCTATATATAACCCATGTTTTCTAAGTGTTGATGATTGAAAGTGGGATTTGACCTTAAAAGGTAAATTATGGACTTATGTGTTTTCTTATGAAATCTATGCAAATATTTTAAGGATGCTTTGAGAGTAGAGTATCAATGTTGATGATTATGATGTGTTATTGAAAGGATTTTCTCATATACACATAAGAGTAAGATGTGAAAGGTTTTCTCACATAACAAGGATTCTTAGTTTGAAAGGATTTCTCACCTAATTGAATCAAAGATTAAGAGCTATCCTAATGAAACTAATTTGGATTGGTTATTGAAAGATACCTTTCCATGGATGATGACTTAGCTTGGATTGGCAAGATGACATGCCTTTCCATGGATAATAACAATGAGAAGAAATAACTATTCCATGATATTTATGCTTAGCACGTAGAAGATATTGAGATGGAAGCTCTCCCATGAGTAGAGGTCGGGTTTCTAAAAGCATTCTCCTTATCCCTTACCTATGTGCCCCCATAGGATTATTGTCTAGATGGACATTAGCTAGTGGATGCACCTAAGCTAGAAGTTCATGGTTCTACCTTGGCAAGTAGGACAACCCTTTTCGGTGTGGGGGACATCGGGGATCATGTTATAGCTCATATGGTCTCTATGTTGGTTAAGATTAATCCCCCACATTAATAATAAACTAAGGTTACTTCAAGTAGTGTCGCATATGAGTTCAAAGGTTTCAAACATGATGTTAGCTTGCATTGACTATGATTTTATGACTTATGTTTTCTAACTCTCTTACATCACATTTTAGCTTGGCCAATTATATGTCATTAAAATGAAATGTCCCTTTTTAGCATGATTTAAATGTTTTATGCATAGCTATCATACTTGGTACATTGTTTTGTACCAACGCATACTCTTTCCAATATTTCCCAAAATGTAGGGTCCGGCAGTCAGGGTCATCAGTCTCGTGGCTAGTGGTTGCTTTTTGAGATTCTTGAGCTTTGGTGAGTCCTCATGCTTCGAGGACGGACATTCGTTGATTAGTTCATTTTCCTAAATTTCACTTTTGTACATGATGTATGGGCTAGGCCCAATTTCATTCTATTGTATTAGATGGCTATAATGAGACAAGTGTTTTAGACTTCCTCTTATCTTTTATAAAAAAACCTATTGGACTTGGACTATTGTTTTACTCTTATTGTTCTATTTTTTATGTTGTAAGAGCTGAGTGTCTTGTATGGGGTCCTTCGGGGTTCTATACGCCATGTTACGTCTAGGGGGTACCCCTTGGTCGTGACAATTATCCACCACTAAAAATCATGTTTGCCATCGAACATAAAACTAAAGAAAGTACCTAAAGCCTCGAAAANTCCTCTTATCTTTTATAAAAAAACCTATTGGACTTGGACTATTGTTTTACTCTTATTGTTCTATTTTTTATGTTGTAAGAGCTGAGTGTCTTGTATGGGGTCCTTCGGGGTTCTATACGCCATGTTACATCTAGGGGGTACCCCTTGGTCGTGACAATTATCCACCACTAAAAATTATGTTTGCCATCGAACATAAAATAAAAGAAAGTACCTAAAGCCTTGAAAAACTGAGGATATCGGGAACGCATATCAGATTCTATATCTTAAGTCGCCTCACCAACTAAGCGATGCTTCCACTGCACCTTCACTAAAGCAATCTCTTTAGTCATAAGCTTTTGGACCCGCCTATCTATTGATGTATATAGGCTCCTCTTCAAAGAAACTTCTGGACCTAACACAACTGAATCAAGCAAAAGCACATGAGACTCATCCGGCATCTACTTTCGAAGCATGGAGAAATGAAACACATGATGTACCACTGACAAGCAAGGTGGCAAGGCCAACTTATAGGCCACCTCTCCCACTCAGCTCAAAATCTCAAAAGGGACAACACATCTAGGGCTAAGTTTTCCCTTCTTTCCGAACCTAATCACACCCTTTATAGGTGACTCCCGGAGCCAAACATGATCACCCTTCATAAACAATAGGGCTCTAACTCTCCAAATGACATAGATCTTCTATCAACACTGGCATATCAACAGTCTACGCTGAATCATACGGACCTACTCGATAGCATCTCTAAGCAAGTTTAAATCTAAAGAGTACATCTCGGTTGAATTGAACCAACCGATCGGAGATCTACACCATCTTCCATACAACGCCTCATGGGGTTATCTGAATACTATAGTGATAATTGTTGTTGTATGAAAACTCTTCTAAGGGAAAATATTGATCCCATATAGCACTAAAATTAATTACACAAGCTCTAAGCATATCGTCTAACACATGAATCCTCTGCTCGGACTGACCATTTGTCTGAGGGTGAAAGGTTGTACTCATATCTAATCGAGTGCTCAAACCATGTTGCGTAGCCTTCCAAAAATGTGAAGTGAACAATGAACCTCGATCAAAGACAATTAAAACAGGTACTCCATGTAGTCGCACAATCTGACTGATATAACGTTGGGCTAACTTCTCCACCATATACTTAACCCGAACCAGGATGAAATGAGACTCCATAGTGATTCGCTCTTATTCCAAGTAGGAATAGGCATCCTCTTGTTGGAAAGTCAAGCATCTTGACACAAAGTCTGTAGTATCTCTCTTTATGCCACATTACCAATAATGCTGACTCAGATCATGACATCTTCATCACTCCCGGATGAATGAAATATCATGAACAATAATCCTCCTCTAGAATCAATCTAATCAACTCGCCCACCTTGGGCACACAAATCATGCCTCTGATCCTGAAGACTCCATCAGAATCAAGGATAGCCTTTTTATCTTCCCCTCTCAACACTTTGTCTTGAATGAGGCACAACTTCTCATCATCAAATTGGTGCTCACGGATCTGCTCAACTAAGGAATAACAGGTCTCTATGAAAGGTTTTATACCACCACTCTTCTCAGAAATATGTAATTAGACGAGACTATTGGCTAATCTCTAAAAATATGTTGCCAATGGTCTCTACTCAACACTGATAGTGGAAAGACTCTCCATACTTCCTACTAAAAGCATCAGTCACCACATTGGCCTTTCCTAGATGGTACAAGATGGTGATATCATTTTTATTTAGTATCTCAAGTCATTTGCGTTGCCTCAAGTTCAGATCCCTCTGACTAAGGATTTACTAAAGACCCTGATGATTTATGAAAATCGGACAATATACCCATACCAATAATGTCGTCATAGCTTAAGCACAAACACTATAACTTCCAACTCCAAATCATGAGTAGGGTTTTTATTATAATGAGCCTTCAACTGTCTAGAAGCATAGATGATCACATTACCTTTCTACATCAGAACACCACCTAACCTAACTCCAAAAGCATCACACTATATAGTAAAGTCCATACCCTCATCGGGTAGAGTCAAAAGAGGAGCTGATGTCAACAAGGTCTTGAGCTTTTGAAATCTACCCTCACACTCATCAAACCACTGGAAACTCACACTCTGTCGAGTCAATCTATTCAAAGAAGATGCAGTAGTAGAGAAGCTCTGAACAAATCACCTATAATTGCTCAAGTTCCAGAAAATTCCAAATATCGGTAACTGAAGTAGGCCTAGTCCAACCTCTAACTACCTCAATCTTGGTTGGATCCACCTGAATACCCTTCTTGGACACCACATGTCCCAAAAATGCAATATAATCCAGTCAAAACTCCTACTTCGAGAACTTGGCATACAATTTCTCTTCCGCAATCTCTAGAACATCGTCCTCAAGTGCCAAACATAATCCTCCTCAATCTTGGAGTACACCAAGATGTTATCAATGAACATTATCTGTAACACCCATAAAAAATTCTAAGTTAAGACCCGAACTATTCTTCATTTACGTGTAAGGTCGTATGTGTAAAGTTCAATTCTTTAGTGTGGGAATAATTTATTACGGTCACAAGAATCCCCTAGATCAAAGTTGAGTTGAAAGCTTCCTTACTGATTAATTTTTTATATAACATTCTATTTGGGTCAACTTCAAACGTTCATACCTCTTTAAATATAAAGAGTTAGGTGGCCCAAAACCTATCAAATTAAAGGTATTTGAATATTCTTTTCAACACCACTTATTTTGCATTAATCCAAGTTCCGAGTAAATGGTTATGATTATTTTAGTGACTTGAAACAGTGCAGTGACGAATTTGCCGACGAAAGAACATTAAAAAGGGTCATTTTGTCTTTTTACCTCTATGAAAATCCTAAACGAATTTCTTGACTAATTAAAGGTCCAAACCAATCATATTTTCATCTCTTGATCCCCCAATCTCTTGTCTCTCAATCCTTTTCAAGATTCTTCTTCAAGGTAAGTCCTTCTCCAAGAATTTCATTCTTTCCAACTCAAATTCCTTCATACAATTATGGATCATTAATGAAAATCATAATTCTTGTCCATAGAGTTTTCAAGAAGCTAATTCAAGAATCTCAAGAAAGGTGTTCTTGATTGTTCTCCTTCAAGCTAGTGTTTCAAGTCTTCCAATCAAGTTCTTCTTCAAGAATCTTCAAGAACTTTGTTCTTCCAGGTATGTAAGGCTATTCATAGTGTTCCAATGAATTTCTATCCCTTATCTCTCAGCTCAGAAGGGAGAACATCTAAGCAAAAAATAGAAAAAAGTGCATGGATTTCAATTGGAGGAAAGTTCTTTCTTACGCCCTACATCTAAATTTAGTCAATAAGAATTAAATCAGTATTCTACTCAAAGATCTATGAAATTCTAAATTCTAATTATATTCTTATTCTGAGTTCTAAATTTTTAATTATGAGATTATGATATTTTATATATTGAGATTATTGGTTTGTTGTTCATGTTTATATTTCATATGAACCCTAGTTGATGATATTTTCTTGAAAGTCTTTGTGCATTTATTTTCATGCATTAATTTTTATGAATTTTAAAGTGAGTTCAAGGGTATTTTAAAGTATATTTTGAGAAGAGTTTCAGGGAATAGAAATGATTTCAAAAGTATGATTTTTACATTGAGAAAAGAACTACGATTCATGATTAAATTGAGTATGTCATCAATGTTTAAGCAATATGGCATCTAGATATGCCATCAATGTTTATATAGTAGGACTTCCTGAATCATCAATGATCAAATCATAATATGTTTCGGATATAGTTTTCATGATTACAACCTAAATACAGGTTATTTCAAGAGTTTTAAGAGAAATTAATGGTTCTGGATGTATGATTTTACATTTTAAACAAAAGAGCACTATTTTCATAAAAGTACAAAGAGTTTTCAAGGTTTCAGAAAGATTCAATACAACTTTAGTTACCTCTTAAAGAGGCATTCTGAGAAATTATCTCAACCTAGAGAGTACTTTTACATGAGCATTTAGTTGCATTTTGGGAGTAATATTGAGCATCAATTTGGGGTAAGAGCTCAGATAACTCAAACTCCATAACCTACGATGCTAGTGTAGATAGGATCGTACCGCAAGATAGGAGACTCCTTACCTACCTCAAGAAGGTTTTTAGTAGATTCAGTAGTTCGGTTGTGTCCTCTACTCTGGCAATGTATAGGGATGCTCTAACAACGTGGATAATATGTTGTATCATCATGAAACTCATAGTGATGGTTGTCTGTTAGAGAAACTCCCCAATAAAGTAAAGTGTGTGTATATATATATATATATATATATATTTCAGTTCAGTATTTACTTTTAATACATCCTCACAATAAGAGCTTAAATGATTTTTCATCGTGAATTATACTATATTTTAGTTGAGTTACCTTCCAACTTTCAGTTTAGTTATTTTTTATTCAGCTATATTACATTACATACTCGCACATTTAATATATTGATGTCATTCGACCTGCATCTTTTTATGATGCAGTTACAGGTGTTCAAGATCATCAATAGCACTTTGTTGAAATCACTCTACTGCAACTAGCTTTTGGTCCTGCATTCATTCCTGAGGACTTCAAATTTACTTTCTAGTTAGTAGCTTTGAGATGTCGTGGGTCTTGTCCCAACATCCTTCTTTAATAGTAGAGGCTTCATAGATAGACAAAGTCGAAGTGTCTCTCAGTATGTATTTTCTTTTAATGCCTTTTTACAAACTATAAGTATTGTTATTGAGTATTTTCCAAACTTTATGACATGAGTATTTGAGTTTAACGGATTATATTTTGTTTTGAGCCTATTAGTACTTGAGTAGGTCTTCCCCTAAGTAGTCAGTCAGGCCAAGGGCTCCCTTGGGGACCAACAATGATTCTCGAGTACCAATCACATCCAGGGTGTAGGCTTGGGGAGTGACACTATCACAAAAGAATCAAAATACAGTCGAAATTGCATGTTCATCAACTCCATGAACGCTGCAGGGGCATTAGTCAAACCAAAAGACATTACAAGAAACTCATAGTGCCCATATCGAGTCCTGAAACCTGTCTTAGGGATATATGATGCCCTAATCCTCATCTGATGATAGTTGGACCTCAAATCAATCTTAGAAAATAAAGATGCTCTCTGAAGCTGATCAAATAAATCATCACTGCGAGGAATAGGATACTTGTTCTTCACTGTCACTTTGTTCAACTGTCAGTAGTCAACACATATCCTCATGGTTCCATCCTTCTTCCCCAAGAATAGAACTTGAGCACCCCCATTGAAACACATTAAGGAGAATGAACACCTTACTCAACAAGTCCTGCAACTGATCCTTAACCTCTGATGGATCCATGCGATAAGGAGAGATAGAGATGGGCTTAGTGCCCGACTCCAATTCAATAGAAAAATTGATGTCCATATCCAGATGAACACTTGGAAGAACAATAGGAAAAACATATGAAAACTCTCAAACCATGGGCACAAAATACATGGGAGGTGGCTAAATATTAGTATCTAGAACAAAAGCCCAAATATGACAAACACCATATATTAACCAATCTTTGAGCTTGAATGAAAGAGATAAATTTGCTAGGGTAAGAACCACTAGCACCCGTCCACTCAACTCTCGGGACATACGACATCGCTAAGATCAGAGTCTTAGCATAACAATAAAGAATATCATGATGCGGGGAAAGACAATCTATATCCAAGATATTATCAAAGTCCACCCAAGTGTCATACCCATCCAAACAAACAAGACATAATCGATACACTCGATCCACCACTAAGGACTCACCCACTGGTATAGAAATATGAATAGGCACATGTGTACTATTACACATCGTATCAAATCCAACAACAAAATAGATAGGCATATACGAGAAAATAGACCCTAATCAAACAATACAGACGCAGGTTGATGGCGAATTGGGATGATACTTGTAATCACAACATAAAAAGTCTCGGCCTCACGCCTCCCTAGAAATAATAATATTTTCCCTCTCAACCACCACCAGTATATGAGTAGTACCTCAACCTCCGCATGGTTGAGTTGTAGCACCCCTACTAGAAGCCATGCCGCCTCTATCAAACCGACCTCTACCTTGACCTTGTGCGTAAGTATTTTCGATATTGATATAGTATATTCTAATTCTGGAGAAACTTCTATTGAAGAGGATGTGTTGCAACTTGAATACAATCAAGAATTGATTGGTACGAATGATACATTACCAATTGTCCCAATGTTTGGTGATCAACCAGTAGATGTATTTGATAGTGGAAATGTTCTGATCATTACGAACAGATCTCAAAAGGAGATAATGGTGGATTAGATATACATGGACAAATCGACGTTGAAAGATGTGATGGAAAAGTATTCAATCGACAAAAGGTTTAAATTCTTGGTGGAGAGGTCAAATTCTATTAGGTAAATTATCGTTTAATTTGTTTCAATTTAAGTGTATTGATTTTATGTTTGCAGATGCAAAGCAAAATTTAAAAAAAAAATTGTATTCGCAGTTATACACTTGTATGCAAATCTAAAGAATGCACATGGTTGATAAAAGCCTCAAGTATTAAAAATTCAAAGATGTTTAGAATTATAGTTTTTAACTCTGAGCATCCATGTCCTTTAAAAGATAGGGTACATTCAGAATGTCGTGCAACAAGTGGATTGATTGGAGGAATAGTTTCACCTAAATTGAGGAATCACAACAGGAAGCACACTTCATATGATATCATGGATGACATTAGTTGGACTTGGGTAATGATATTGCCTACATGTTGGCATGGCGAGCAAAGAAGGCATTAGAATCGATAATGGGGCAACCAGCTGTATCTTATGGAAAGCTGTCTGCATACTTTTATACTTCGAACAAGACGTTCCCTAGTTCACATATTTGAATCAAGAAAACACCTGTGAATGAATTTTTGTATGTATGACAACATGGGAGAGTGGTAACTGAAAGGTTATGGTAGGTAAGGTATGCGTGTAAAAATGAGTAGTCATAACCGCCATAAACTTGGGGAAATGGGGTGAAAGAGTAGTCACCATCTTGTTGGATAAGGGTAAAGTTGGAAAATTTTGTATGTTTAGTCACTAAAATGTGGCATTCCAACAAAGATGGTTGAGGAAGAGAAAGATGAGCTAAGTAGCAACAGCGAAGCAAACACTACCAGGCGCCACCATACCGAGCAGTCCACAACATTGATAAAACATTAGCACCTCGATCGGCGCTATCTCTTTGATTAATCTTATGGGCAGTCTCTGCCAACCACTAAATGCACGACTGCAATATAATTATAAATATGAATATATGAAGAATTGAGCCTTGTTTGGCTTCCTTGATTGTGTAACTTTAAGAAATGACTATAGTTTTAGGGTTATTTAATTGGAATAGCTATAAGTATGATATTTTAAAAAAAATTGCTACACTTTTGTGTGTCAAAATGGTTGTAATCCATGAATATTTCATTTTTTTAAAATACAAAAATACATCCAAATTAAATTTCCCATTAAATAAGGCAGATTTGTTAATGTAACTGCCATTACTTTATTTCAGCCCTTAAACCCCTTAATTTGGCACTTAAAATTAGCGATAATCACATTATGACCACTACCCTCTAGGTTTCTCAGCAATTTAAAATTATAAAAAGTATGTTTAATCTTTCTTCTTCAGTTTACGCCTAACAAAATTCAATTTCATGGAAACTATCGCAGTGTTAATCTAGCATTCAATAAAATAGAGCGAAGAGAATTGCTATGTAGAATATAGTATTGACGGGATAGTGGTGAAGGAATATGCTTCATACTCTGAGTTAGTTTATTTAATTTCAGTACAATTGAACATCGATCTTACAGAAAAATGTATGAAAATCAAATACAATGTCGAAGGTAACGACATGCCTATGAAATACATAACGATATGGGTGTGCGTGTATATGTTCAGTTGAAAAGGATCAACACTCAATTTAGAATATATCCCTTGTGTGTAAGTATTTTCGATTTTAATATAGTATATTATAATTCTGGAGAAACTTCTATTGAAGGGGATGTGTTGCAACTTGAATACAATCAAGAATTGATTGATACGAATGATACATTACCAATTGTCCCAACGTTTGGCGCTCAACCAGTAGATGTATTTGATGGTGGAAATGATTTGATCATTACGAACATATCTCAAAAGAAGATAATGGTGGATCAGATATACATGGACAAGTCGACGTTAAAAGATGTGATGGAAAAGTATTCAATTGACAAAAGGTTTAAATTCTTGGAGAGGTCAAACTCTATTAGGTAAATTATTGTTAAATTTGTTTCAATTTAAGTGTATTGATTTATATTTGCAGATGCAAAGCAAAACTAAAAAAAATTAAATTGTATTCGCAATTATACACTTTGATGGCAATCTAAAGAATGCACATGGTTGATGAAAGCATCAAGTATTAAAGAGTCGAAGATGCTCAAAATTAGAGTTTTTAACTCTAAGCATGCATGTCCTTTAAAATATGGGGTACATTCAGAATGTCGTGCAACAAGTGGATTGATTGGAGGAATAGTCGCACCTAAATTGAGAAATCACAAGAGGAAGTACACTTCGAATGATATCATGGATGACGTTAGATTGGACTTGTATATTGATATTAGCTACATGTTTTCATGGCGAGCAAAAAAGAAGGCATTAGAATCGATAATGGGGCAACCATCTGCATCTTATGGAAAGTTGCCTGCATACTTTTATACTTTGGACAAGACGTACCCTGGTTCACATATTCAAATGAAGAAAACACTTGCGAATGAATTTTTGTATGTATGACAATATGGGAGAGTCGTATTTGAAATGTTATGGTAGATAAAGTACGCGTGTAAAAATGAGTAGTCATAACCGCCAGAAGATTGGGGAAATGGGGTGACGCAGTAGTCACCATCTTGTTGGGTAAGGGTAAAGTTGGAAAATCTTGCATGTTTAGTTACTGAAATGTGTTATTGCTACAAAGATGGATAAGTAAGAGAAAGAGGAGCTAGGTAGCAACAACCAGGCAAACACTACCAGGCAACGCCATACCGAGCAGTCCACAACATTGATAAAACTTGTGCACCTCGATCGGCGCTAGCTCTTTGAGTAATCTCATGGGCAATCTCTGCCAACCACTAAATGCACGAATGCAATATAATTATAAATATAAATATATCAAGAATTGAACCTCATTTTGGCTTCCTTAATTGTGTAACTTTAAAAAATGACTATAGTTTTAGGGTTATTAAATTGAAATTGCTATAAGTATGATATTTTTTTAAAAAAAAAGCGACACTTTATGTGTCAAAATGGTTGTATTCCATGAATATTTCATTTTTTAAAAAATACAAAAATACATCCAAATTAAATTCCCTACTAAATAAAGCAGATTTGTTAATGTAACTATCATTCCTTTATTTCAGCCCTTAAACCCCTTAATTTGGCACTTTAAATTAGCGATAATCACATTATGACCACTACCCTCTAGGTTTCTCATCAGTTTAAAATTATAAAAATTATGTTTACTCTTTCTTCTTCAGTTTACGCCCAACAAAATTCAATTCCATGGCAAATATCACAATGTTGATTCAGCATTTCAGAAAATGGAGCAAAGAGTATTGTTATGTAAAATATAGTATTGACGGGATAGTTTCGAAGGAATATGCTTCATACTCTGATTTAGTTGATTTAATTTTGATACAATTGAACATCGATCTAACAAAAAATGTATGAAAATCAAATATATTGTTGAAGGTAACGACATGCCTATGAAATACGTAACGATATAGGTTTGCGTGTATATGTTCAGTTGAAAAAAACCAACATTCAATTTGGAGTATATCCCTTGTGTGCAAGTATTTTCGATATTGATATAATATATTCTAATTCTAGAGAAACTTCTATTGAAGGGGATGTGTTGCAACTTGAATACAATCAAGAATTGATTGGTACGCATGATACATTACTAATTTTCCCAGCGTTTGGTGATCAACCAGTAGATGTATTTGATGGTGGAAATGATTTGATCATTATGAACATATCTCAAAAAGAGATAATGGTGATTCAGATATACATGGACAAGTCGATGTTGAAGGATGTGATAGAAAAGTATTCAATCGACAAAAGGTTTAAATTCTTGGTGGAGAAGTCAAACTCTATTAGGTAAATTGTTGTTAAATTTTTTTCAATTTAAGCGTATTGATTTATGTTTACAGATGCAAAGAAAAACTTAAAAAAATAAATAAATTGTATTCGCAGTTATACACTTGTATGCCAACTTAAAGAATGCACTTGGTTGATGAAAGCGTCAAGTATTAACAAGTCGAAGATGTTCAGAATTAGAGTTTTTAACTCTGAACATACATGTCCTTTAAAAGATGGGGTACATTCAGAATGTCTTGCAACAAGTGGATTGATTAGAGGAATAGTCACACTTAAATTAAGGAATCACAAGAGGAAGTACACTCCAAATGATATCATGGATGACCGTAGATTGGACATGGATATTGATATTAACTACATGTTGGCATGGCGAGCAAAAGAGAAGGCATTAGAATCGATAATGGGGAAACCAACTGCGTCTTATGGAAAGTTGCCTGGATACTTGTATACTTTGGACAAGATACACCCTGGTTCACATATTCGAATGAAGAAAATACCTGCGAATGAATTTTTGTATGTGTTTATATCATTTCATGCTTTTATAAAGGGGTTTGATCATTGTAGGTTGATTGTTATTAGAGACGCCAGCCACGTCAAATCAGCATATACTGGTGCATTCGTATCAGCCATTACTTTAGATGGAGTAGGTATTTTAGATACAAAATTACATTATAATTTTATTTTATTTTTTAACACTTTTTATACATTATAATAGGAAATGTATTACCTTTGGCGTACAGAGTTATTGATTCAGTAAATGATGTTGCTTGGACATGGTTCTTTGAACAATTCGAAGAAGCTTATGGGGAAAGAGATAGTATGTGTATGGTATCTGATCGAAGTTAAAGCATAATAAAGGTTGTATCTAGAGTATACAACAATATTCAGCATTACGCCTGCATATGTAACTTGTGGGTTGATGTATGCAAACAAATTCGAAAATTAAATAAGCAATTGAGTGAAGTATTCTACACTATGGCAAAAGTGTATACTCAAAATGATTTTGATAGGCTAATGAAAAAGTTTGAGCAGGTTGATGTAATGGTGAAGAAATACTTGGAGTTGGCTGGATATAAGAAGTGGACAAGGTTGTATGCACCAATTCCTCGGGGTTGGATGATGACGTCAAATATTGCAGAGTGCATCAATTCGACATTGGTAGCAGTAAGAGAATTACCGATATTTGACTTTCTTGAACAAGTGTACTTGATGTTTGCTAGATGGAATTGCACAATTCGAAAAAATCTATCATACATATTCACACTACTTGGGAAGAAGTTTCAGAAGATGCTTGTACTTGATGAATCAAAATTTGGACGTATGACGGTATGTATGTTAATGAATGGTTATTTTTTTATGAGAAAAATAATCTTTCATGTATTCAGTTCATTATGTATTTAAAGTATACTTACTTTCATATAGAATGTATAAATGAAAATATGTATTCATTCTAGGTTGTCTCGTCAACTGATTACGTTTATTCAGTAAGTGATGAAGGGAAGACTTATATTGTATGCTTGGAAAAGAAGACTTGCAGTTGCAACAGATTTCAACTGGACGGAATATTGTGCTTACATGCGTGGAGGGTGTTGAACAAAAAACATATGCTTCCATATGAATATTGTTCAGACTTTTACAAGCCAAAAACAATATTGAAAACATATGAAGTGTGTATATCCTCTCCCTGACAACAGTGAATGGAATATACCTAAACATATTGCTAATGAAGTTGTGTTGCCACCAAAATACAAGCGACCTCCAGGAAGGCCAAAGAAGCAACGGGAGAAGTCATTTAGCAAGTGGAGTAAAAGGAAGGGTACAAATTGTAGTGCGTGTGGACAACGTGATCACAATAGGCGTTCATGTCGAACTGCAACATGAAATGTATAGGAACTGATACCTCCCACTAGTGAAATGTTCTTTTACATAATTTTTGTTATGTTGAATAAATGAATAAAAATGCTCTTATTGAAAGATTTGTTTGTTTGTTTTCTTGATTAAATTATAATTTAACTTGAATAGTAGCTCAATATTAAACATGATACAAACTTCTCAACTAATAATTAGTCAATTACTCACTTTGATACTATAAACATGTATGGATACACACAAACTACTTGACACTATAAGTAACTACTGATAATACATGAATATAGTTATATTTGAGAATATGTTGGTAAATACATATATAAAATAGTTATACTAGTGAATATTTTGATAAATAGAACACACAACTTTAGAAAATATAAAGGAACAATGTTCTCTGTATACGCTTACGTATTACTTTGGTATATGATAAAAATCACTTTAAAAACATATACTAATACGGACAAGTAAAAATACTTATGTTAAAAATACACACATACATTGATAATAAGTAAACTACAAAAATTTAAAAATTTTGTATTTTGGCAAAAAGGTTAGAATGTAATTACTTCCATCATTTACTGAACGTTTAAAGAATGTAAGTATTCAAATGTCTTTAAGTAAGTCCCGATAATAAATGAATATAGTAATACTTGTGGATATGTTGATGTAAAAAAGACTGTAGTATACATTTATACTATTTAATATGTTTATAAAAAGAGCACACAACTGAAAGAATTGGTTACCAAAGGTAAATATCCATACATTGAATGCAATAACCCACATAATATATTGAACAATGTAATTACCAAAACAGTAAAGCAACATGATCATATATAAATAAAATAGTTGATAATGTTAGACAAAAAACAAAAATATTAGTTTCAACCATAAACATAAAATAGAAGCTCAAAATGATAATTTAGACAATAAACTAATTGATCCTAACAAGTTGACAATTATCGATTCTTGTGGGTGGCCTGGTTATTTTGGGTGGTGCCTCATTCTCGCTAATAGCTCCATATTCAATTTTCTTCGCTGCATATTCCCACAATAGTGCACCATATTCAATGCGATGTAACTTAGAATCAAGGTGTTGAACTGGAATACCTTCACCCTCACTTAGGTACTGTGCAAATACTAGAAACTATATACCACGATCCCTGATAAATGATGAAAATACATTATTAAATAATATTGTCACGCCCCGAGGCTACCCCCTTAACGTAACAGGGGACCTAGGATCACGAATTACCCCAAGCTAACCCTATTTCTGGCGTATCATAAACGTAATGAACATATCTAAGAAAAACATGAACTAATGCGGAAGCTTAATCAATAGATAACTGAAAATAGGAAATACACATCTAGAATATATATATATATATATATATATATATATATATATATATATATATATAACATACTAAGAGTTTTAGTAATACTGAACAATCACTCAAAAGCTAAAGCTAAATCTAATACTGTGTCTGAAAAGCCTCTACTGACTAGCATTGTTGGGACATGCCCCCAGCTAACTCTAGCAAAACTAAAAACTGAAAAAAAAAAGACTGAATATAAAAAACATGTCGATTGTCCTCAAAGTATGAGGACTCACCACTGAAGTTGTTGAATCTGGACCAAAAGTCGATCTAAGCGTAATCTGGATGCTGAGTACCTAAACCTACGTCATGAAATGATGTAGCGCAGAGTATGCATCAGTATTTGGAATGTAGTGAGCATGCATGATATGGAATATAGCTGAACAAATATATAAGTTGAACAAATATAACTGAGCAATAACATAATCTGAGCAGAAATGTAGATACTGAAATATAATTGAAAACTGGGCTAAATGCAATGACCAAGTACTAATCATGAACAAGCATGTTGAGACTGAATACTGAGGTACAAACTGAATAACTGGTCAAATCCACTAAAGTCTTATTGTGGGAGCTACTATTAACAGACATAAAACCACGTGAGCTAAATGTGAAGTCCGATGTATATGCCCCATCGAGAGGACCCAATATACCTTGCCATGAATATGAAGGCATGACTGGCGTGATCACTAAATCTGATGCCCACAGAGGGGACTTATAAACCCACGGGGGCAGGTAGTTCTAGGACTATGAGGGTACGTTGAACCTTAGTCCAACTCGGTGCTAAGCCTACTCCCAATTGGAAATGTGCAAGACATAACATAACTAAAATATTGGATAGCTCAATGTTCTGACAAGCAAATCTGAGAATGCAACATTAAGAACTAACAATGTAACATTCGAAAACTGGAGCATAGTTAGTTATTTAATTGACCTAGCAAGTGTAATTCATGAACTAAGACAATCTACACAACTAGGGTTCTGAGTTTCATGCAAGCAACTAATCAAACTTTCCAAGAAAACATGATAATTCGATTACGAATACTGCAATATCTAAGTCACAACAATTATCCAAGGTTTTAGAAACCCTAGGTCTAAACAAGATATAGAGAATCAAGAATTTGACTGAATTATAGGGACCTAGTGGATGAAAGGAACCCACTAGTGAAATTCCACATACCTAGTGACGAAATTCAAGGAGAAATCTTCCGATTTTGGAGCTGGAACTAAAGAAAATCTCCTGCTTGTTCTTGAGGGGCTAGTCGACTCTTTCTCCTCTTTTTGCTCTAAGTTTTGGTGAATTTTTGTGACTAATCGTTTAGGGTAAGTTCTGACTAAATTACTAGGCTTGAACTGAGTAAAACGACATAGTTTAGGTGTAAATGGTGTAGTTTAGGTGTCCAACGCATATGGGAAAAGACCAAAACGACCCCAACTTAAAATCTGACGGGGGCCTTCTGTTGAGCCACTGACGGACTGTCAAAGGTACCACGGTCCATCAAGTAGGTTGTGGTTGCTGGTCAGGGTCTACTGGTTCTGAGCACTCTTCTCTACAGTCCACTTCACGGACCATGTGAGGGACCACAGACCGTGAAGGCCACCGTGGTTCTTCACTTGGGGTTGTGGTCTACTTGTTCAGCTTCACGAATCTCACCACGGCCCGTCATCAAGACCACAGCCCATGGAGGGCTCCATGGTCTGATGCATAAGCATTGGGTGATTCTGCCTCACCTCCAAGAGCCTTCCTATGGCTTGTGTGGTATTCCACGGCCTGTGAATGGCTCCGTGGTCCACCACTACTGGGTGGGTGTGAGCCACGAGCAGGCCGACGAATAGTGGTTCCTCTCACGATCTGTGAACCCTGTCGTGGTTCACCAAATTTCTACTGCTTAGGTCTGATAAGTTTTGAGGTGTTTAATATCTCCCCATTGGGAATATTCGTCCTTAAATAAAGTCTAAACTAGCTATGTATGGAGAGAAGGAGCTGAAATCCCTACCACTAAGTATTAAAAATTGATATCTGATTGAACTGAGTTCCAAAAATATGCAAATATGCTGAAAATGCAAGAACATCTGAAAGAATAAGATACTGAGACTGAATTTACGCAAGAGTAAACTGAGAGACTGGAGAGGTACTATTACCTGAAGCTGAAACGGAATCGAAAGGAAAGAGATGAGGATACTTGGTCTTCATGGCTACTTCTGCTTCCCAAGTAGCTCCCTCTACGGACTGACTCCTCCACAAAACTTTCACTAAAGCGACTTCTTTATTTCTCAACCTACGAACCTGACTGTTAAGAATCTCAACTGGAACCTCTTCATAAGTGAGACTATCCTTCACAGCCACACTCTCTAATGGTACTATTGATGCCGGATCACCCACACACTTCTTCAACAATGAAATGTGAAAGTCTGGATGAACCGATGCTAGTTATGCTGGCAATTCTAACTCATAAGCCACACTACCAACCCTTTTTTCAGGATTCTGTGAGGACCTAAATATCTAGGACTGAGCTTTCCTTTCTTGCCAAATTTCATAACCCCGTTCATAGGTGACACCATCAGGAAAACCCAATCATTGATTTCGAACTCTAAGTCTCTTCTCCTCACATATGCATAGGACTTCTAACGACTTTGAGCTGTCTTAAGTCTATATCTGATAGGCTGAACTTTTTCCATAGCTTCATGAACCAAATCTGGCCCAATCAATATTGCTTCACCTAATTCAAACCAACCAATCGAGGACCTGCATCTATGCCCATATAGTGGCTCATACGGAGCCATTTGCATACTGGAATGGAAACTATTATTGTAGGCAAACTCTATGAGAGGTAGGTGGTCATCCCAAATACCCTTGTAGTCGATCACGCAAGCTCTCAACATGTCCTCTAAGGTCTGAATGGTATATTCTGCCTAACCATCTGTCTGTGGATGAAATGATATGCTGAGAATTACCTGGGTACCAAGACCTTTCTGAAATGATTTCCAGAAATGAAAGGTGAACTGAGGACCTCTATCTGAGATGATAGACAAGGGAACACATGCAACCTGACTATCTCATGGATGTAGAGTTTGGCGTAGTCTTCCGTTAAATCTGTAGTCTTGATAAACAAGAAGTGAGCGAACTTAGTGGCTCTGTCTACTATCACCTGAATGGAGTCAAGATGTCTGCGAGTACGAGGTAAACCCGTAATGAAGTCAATATTTACCACTTCCCACTTCCATGTAGGAATGTTAATCTCCTGAGTCATACCTCCTGGTTTCTGATGTTCTACCTTAACCTAGTGATTGTTAGGACACTTAGCCACAAAGTCTGTGATGTCTCTCTTCATGCCATTCCACAAAAAGACTTTTCACATATCGCGGTACATCTTAGTGGCACCTGGATGAATAGAATATCTGGAATTATGAGCTTCTGTAAGGATCTGCTGCCTCAACTCACCCATATTAGGAACACATAAGTAACCCTGGTAACGAAGCACACCATCTCCCCCTTGGGAGAAAACCTCAACCTTCTGCTGATGAACTACACCTTTCAGCTGAAGTAATATAGGATCACTATCTTGTTTTTCCTTAACCTCCGCTACCAATGTAGATTCTGAACTATCACACTATCATCTCTCATGTCTATAAGACCAACTCCTAAGCGGGCAAGTCGGAGAACATCTTTTGCTAAGTCCTTCCTTTCTTTCTCAACATGTGCTACACTACCCATAGATAGTCTGCTGAGAGCATCAGCCACTACATTAGCCTTACTAGGATGGTAAAGCACATTCATGTCAGAGTCCTTGAGGAATTCAAGCAATCTCCTCTGACAAAGATTTGACTCTTTCTAGGTGACAACATACTGGGGGCTCGTATGATCTGTGAATACATCAACATGAACGCCATACAAGTAGTGCCTCCAAATCTTTAGGGCAAATACTAGAGCTGCAAGTTCAAGATCATGAGTTGGGTAGTTCTTCTCATGTACCTTAAGATGTCTAGAAGCATAAGTTATAACATTACCTTGCTGCATCAACACACAACCTAGGCCGACCCTAGATGCATCACAATAAACCACATAACCGTTTGAACCATCTGGTAGGGTCAAGACCAGAGTTGTAGTCAACCTAGTCTTCAGTTCTGAGAAACTTTTCTCACACTCATCTGACCACTTAAATTTGACCTTCTTTTGAGTCAACTTGGTCAATGGGGAAGCTATGGATGAAAATCCTTCAAAAAATCTCCTGTAATACCCGGCCAAACCCAAGAAACTTTTGTTATCTATTAGAGAGGTGAGTCTGGGCCAGTGTTATACTACCTCAATTTTTGAGAATCCACTCGGATCCCTTCGCTGGATACCACACCAAGGAAAGCGACTGATTGTAACCAAAATTCACATTTGTTGAACTTAGCAAATAATTGGCGATCCTTGAGAGTTTGCAGAACAAGTCTTAGATGAGTTGCATGCTCCTTCTCATTCCGAGAATAAATAAGGATATCATCAATATAAATAATAACGAACAAATCCAAATACTGGTTGAGTACCCTATTCATTAAGTCCATGAAAGCTGCAAGAGAATTTGTTAATCCAAATGACAAAACTTCAAATTCATAATGACCATACCAAGTCCTGAACACTGTCTTCGGAATGTAACTATCTCTGACTCTGAGCTAATGATAGCTGGATCTGAGGTCTATCTTAGAAAAGCAACTACCACCCTAATGTTGGTCGAATAGGTCATCAATCCTGGGGATGGAATAATTATTCTTGATGGTGAATTAGTTCAACTGATGATAGTCAATGCACATTCTAAGAGAATCATCTTTCTTTTTCACGAACAATACTGGTGCACCCCATGTAGAAATAATAGGTCTGATGAAGCCCTTATCTAGAAGGTCTTTCAATTATACTTTCAATTCCTTAAGCTTAGTTGGAGCCATTCGGTAAGGATGAATCAAAATGGGCTGGGTATCTGGAAGGAGATCAATTCCAAAGTCGATTTCCCTTACGGGAGGAACTTTGGGAAGATCTTTTGGAAACACTTCTGTAAACTAATTTACTACTCGGACTGACTCAAGAGTTGGGGTTTCGGAGTTTGAATCCTTAACCCGAACAAGATGATAGATATACCCTTTAGAGATCATATTTTTGGCCTTAAGGTAGGAGATAAATTGAACCATAGGCACTGAGCTACTGCCCTTCCATTCTAAGACTGGCTCGTTTGCAAACTAAAACTGAATGATCCTAGTTCTACAATCAACTAAGGCATAACATGAATGTAACCAATCTATGCCTAGAATCATATCGAAATCTACCATTTCTAACTCTACAAGATCTGCTGAGGTGACTATTAGAGAGACTGTAACAGGGCAATTTCTGTATACCCGTATAGCTATAACTAGGTCACCAACTGGAGTAGAGATTAATAAGGGTTTTGAAAGAGTTTTTGGATTGACACCAAAGTTTACTGCAAAATAGGGAGTTACAAAATATAGTGTAGCCCCTAGATCTAACAATGCATAAACATCCAAATAAAAGACACGTAATGTACCGATGATTACATTAGGAGAATCTTCCTGGTCCTGGTGAGCCTGGAGAGCATACAACCTGTTATGGCGTTAACCGCCACCTGTACCAGATAAAGCACCCTGCTGAGTTGGGTGACCAGCAGGTGTTGCTAGAACTGTAGACTGAGCCCTATTATTGTTACTTTTTGCCCTTGTGTGGCAGAAGGGCAATCCTTCAACCTATGGACAGAGTGACCACACCCAAAGCACCTTTCCTTGCCTGCAAGACACTTGATCAGATGGTTCTTACCACACTTTGGACAAGTTGGGAAAGTCCTATTGCCTAAAGTACTCCCTTGATACTTAGAGCCTGATACCCTACCTTTATAATCCTGTCGAAACCTGGGGATGGAGCACTAGCTGATGAAGGTGTTGGGGTTGTAGACCTCTACTGAAATTGTAAGCGATTACCACTTCCCGATTTCTACTGAGAGTATTCATAATTCCCTGTTCTAGCTTTTTTGTTGTCCTTAGCCAGTTCCCTAAGCTTGTCTCCTTTAACTTGTTGAGCATGAGTCATAAGCCTAGAGATATTCATATCCTCTAACAATATAGAATTCCTACACTCTGTCTTCACTAAGTCAGATACACCAAATAGAAACTTACTCATTTATCCCCTTGGATCGGCAATCATATGTGGAGCATACCTGGAGAGTTGAGTGAACTTTAACCCATATTCTTGGACTGACATTGAACCCTGCTTAAAGTTCATAGACTCTTGTGCCTTAGCTTTTCTCAACTCCATCGAGAAGAACCTGTCCAGAAAAGCTCCAGTAAAACGCTCCCAAGTCACAGAAGTTGCATCCGCACCCCTATTTTCTTTCCACTGAGTGAACCAACTATGAGCCGCATCCTTAAGATGATAGGATGCTAAGTCCACTCTATCATTACCGATCACTTGTATCACTCCAAAGATCTTTTTAACCTCATTTTTTGTGGGTCCTCACCAATCTGTGACCCTAGAAACTCAAGCAGATTCATTCGAACAAAATCTCAAACCCTGGCTGTTGTAGACCCACTATTAAAAATTGTTGGAACTAGAGCATGCTGATTGTTCTGATTGGCCACACTCTGAGCATAAAGCTGGATCACATTGCGAAATTCCCCGATAGTGACCTCATGGTCCGGGACTGGAGGAACTACGTCAGCATTGCGTGCATTAGCATTCCGTGCATAAGCTCTACTATGAGGCATGATCTGAAACGCATAATAATAAATTAGAAATGAGATCATACCATACCCACACACGATAAAAATAGCAAGAAGGTGAAGTTTTTCCTAAAACACTTCATAGCCTCCCTCTCATTAGTTGTGGTGCACTTCACACCTATGAAAGAGACTCTACCTAGTGCGGCTTTTAGACATCCTAGGACTCCTGAACCTAATGCTCCGATACCAAATTTTTCACACCTCGAGGCTACCCCTTGACGTAACACGGGACCTAGAATCACGAATGACCCCAAGATAACCCTATTTCTAGCATATCATAAGCATACTGAACATATCTAAGAAAAACATGAGCTAATGCAGAAGCTTAATCAATTGATAACTGAAAGTGGGGAATACCCATCTAGTCTGAATATATATATATATAAAACATACTAAGAGTTTTAGTGATACTAAACAATCACTCAAAAGCAAAAGTTAAATCTAATACTATGTCTAAAAAGCCTCTACTGACTAGACTTGCTGGGACATGACCCCAGCTAACTCTAGCAAAATTGAAAACTGAAAAAAAATAGACTGAATATAAAAAACATCTCTATTGTCCTCGAAGTATAAAGACTCACCACTAAAGTTGCTGAATACGGATCGAAAGTCGATCTAAGCATGATCTGGATGTTGAGTACATGAACCTACATCATGAAAGGATGTAGTGCAGAGTATGCGTCAGTACTTGGAATGTACTAAGCATGTAGGATATAGAATAGAGCCGAACAAATATATAAGTTGAACAAATATAAATGAGCAATATCATAATCTTAGCAGAAATGTAGATGCTGAAATATAACTGAAAACTGGGCTAAATGCATTGACCAAGTACTAATCATGGACAAGCATGTTGAGACTGAATACTGAGGTACAAACTGAAAAACCTGGTCAAATACCCTAAAGTCTGACTGTGGAAGCTACTATTAACCGACATAAAACCACGTAAGCTAAATACGGAGTCCGATGTATACATCCCATCGAAAGGACCCAATATACCTTATCACAGGTATAAAGGCATGACTGGCGTGATCACTAACTCTTATTCCCACATAGGGAACTTATAAACCTATGGGGGCACGTAGTTCTAGGACTATGAGGGTACGTTGAACCCTAGTCCAACTCGGTGCTAAGCCTACTCCCAACTGGAAATGTGTAAGACACAACATAACTAAACTATTGGATAGCTCAATGTTCTGACATACAAATCTGAGAATGCGACATTTAAGAACTGACAATATAATGTAACATTCGAAAACTGGAGCATGTTTATCTGTTTAACTGACCTAGCAAGTGTAATTCATGAACTAAGAGAATCTACACAACTAGGGTTTTGAGTTTCATGCAAGGAACTAAGCAAACTTTCCAAGGAAACATGATAATTTGATTATGAACACTACAACACCTAAACCACAACAATTATCTAAGGTTTTAGAAACCCTAGGTCTAAACAAGATATAGAGAATTAAGAATCTGAATGAATTATAGGGACCTAGTGGATGAAAGGAATCCATTAGTAAAATCCCACATGCCTGTTGACGAAATTCACAGAGAAATCTTTCGATTTCGGGGCTGGAACTGAAGAAAAAGGTTTTCCATGAAAATGATTTTCCACCTTTATTTTATATAGGCATGGATTAGGGTTTTATGGTAGCCTCCAAGTAATCCTTATGGGACTTCTTTGTCCATCTTGTTTTGACTTTTGCTCTGACTTCTTCTCATGTAAGCATTTGCTTTTCCTACAAAAGATCGGACGAGTGGGGAATATCATAAACTCAAAGAAGACCAGGGTCGGGTTATAAAAGAATATTAAGACACTATTTTTCTATACTTACAAGCCATCTGATTCATGTTGAGGTATATCCTTCACATACATCACATCGTATGAAATGTATTGATCTTGTGTATCGTCTGAATTATTGGCAAACTCCATTTACACATACATTGGCAGAAGCTGAGCAAGCTTTTAAATTTCATCTCTAACATAATAGTCATGACCTCTTGCTCTGTATGAGTCATAAACATAAATGCATCATTCAACTATTAACAAAACATCCAACACCCAGTGATTTCTCTGCTCCACATTACTGGTATGAACACATTATCGAGTGTATTCCATGGGGTGGCAGCCATCAACCTATACCCATTTATGTAATCACGTATGGCGCTTTCCACATTTGCAACACATAATTCACTTCCAATTTGACCATACGCGACATAATTTCAGCAATTTTTTACTTGAACAGACAGTCAACAGTAATTATTTGTAGAGACTATNTACCCTCAGGCCCATTACTTGTTGTTCCGGGTTACGGGTTGGCTTACCTACTGGTGGGTTATAGTAGGTGCCATCACGACTTGAGAAATCGGGTCGTGACAAATTATTTGTAGTGACTATTGATGTTGTACTTACTTTTTCAACGCAAATAATATAGAACCACATCAATATGTTGTCACAAGAATAAATTCAATAAATGTATCTGCACAACTTCTAATAGGAACAATATCTTTTACGTATCAATGAGATATTTTTACCTCATCATTCAGAAGTTGTTTATCATAAGATAGAGAGTAGAACCAATTCTTTTTGGATATTAAATAAATACCCAAATCCATATCAATTGTCAGTTCTGTTTTTTTCTTCTTATATTGAACTTCATTATGCATCCTTTAGGAAACAAATAGAATGATAATTTAAGTATATTATGCGTACAGTTGATAATCATATGAAATAAAATACTTACTTATTCATATGCCTAGCAAGGAGACCTTCACAAAGTCACATTGCGTAATCATCAAGAAGATCACCTCATATGAAATCAGAAACAAAGGGATGTTTCCTTTCATAAATTCTTACCACAAAGCCAGAAATTTTATGTATAAAGACGTACATATTGTAAAAAAACATATTATATTTTTGTTGCCTCATCACTTTGGCATGACACCATGCATACTGAAGGAAGATTAATTACCATATAAGGATCCAAAATTTGTCGAGTATGGAGAACAATTCCAACGACCGGGTTGTCTAATCCTTTGAAATTGCACATGTGTAATATCATTAACAACAACCTTTGGATGAACCACAACGCTCTTTTCGGGATTAATTGTGTCGAGGCTAGTTAACAAAACATCAAGCAAATCTAATTGTGACTGTGGTTGTTGGATTCCAATATTTTGTAAATCATTCATATCTTTTGTCTGAAATAAAATGGCAAAAATAAAGTATATTCTTCAGATTGTCACGCATAAAAAAATTTATCGGAGTTGAACACTAATTAATACTTACGTTGTCTAATATGTATCCTACCATCAGAATTGTCACAACCCAGGGGTACCCCCTAGATGTAACATGGCGTATAGAACCCCGAAGGACCCCATACAAGCCACTTAGCTCTCATAACATAAGAAATAGAACAATCAGAGTAAAACAATAGTTCAAGTTCAATAGTTTTTATAAAAGAAAAGTGGAAGTCTAAAACACTTTTCTCATCATAGCCATCTAATACAATAGAATGAAATTGGGTCTAGCCCATAAATCATGTCCAAAAGTGAGATACAAGAAAAGGAACTAAAACAATGAAAGTCCGTCCTCGAAGCATGAGGACTCACCAAAGCTCGGAAAATCTCAAGTCAACCTCTAGCCAAGAAATTGATGACCCTGACTGTCGGACCCTACATTTGAGGAAATGTAGGCAAGAGTATGCGCTAGTACAAAAAAATGTACCAAATATGATAGTCATGCATAAACATTTAAATCATGCTAAAAAGGGACATTTTCATAAGCATGCAATGATCAAGCTAAAACATGTATTTTGAGAGTTAGAAACCATAAGTCATAAAACCATGATCAATGCAAGTGAACACCATCTTTAAAACCTTTGAACTCATATGTGATACTTCTTGAAGTAACCTTAGTTCATTATTAATGTGGGGGATTAGCCTTAACCGACATAGAGACCATGTGAGCTATAACACGATCCCCCGGTGTCTCCCACACCGAAAAGGGTTGTCCTACTTGCCAAGGTAGAACCATGAACTTCTAGCTTAAGTGGATCCACTATCTAATGTCTACTTTAGCCAATCATCCTATGGGAGCACGTAGGCAGGGAATAAAGAGATTGCTACTACAAACTCGGCCTCTACTCGGGAAAGCTTCCATCTCAATATCCTCTCTGTGTTAAGCTAAATCTCATAGAATAGTCATTTCTTACTTGACCTTATTATCCATGGAAAGGTACACTAGGATAACCAATCCAATCTAGTTTCATTAAGATAGCTCGTTAATCTTTGATTCGATTAGGTGAGAAATCCCTTCAACCTAAGAATTCTTATTATGTGATTAAACCTTTCACATCATGCTAGTTATGTGTTTATGAGAATTTTCTTTCAACAACACAACAACAACAACATCATTGGTACTTTACTCTCAAGTCACCGTTAAAACATTTGCATAGATTTCGTAAGAAAATGCATAAGTCCATAATTTACCTCTTGAGGTTCAAAACCAACTTTCAATCATCAATTCTTAGAAAACATGGGTTAGATATGAATTTAATCATAAATTCATGTAAAGCTAGCAATGCATGCTTAATTTCATAAAACTCTTCATTTACCATCAAATTCCCAATCACATGATTCATAACTTGAAAACATGTGGGCTACATGGGTTCGTGGGGAAATCATCATAAAATCATCACATTTCATCAATTCATGCATAAGAGATCATAATTCAATCATTTAAATCAACATTGAAGAGAACCCATGACAATTGAAGAAAACCTTAATTCAATTGGGGAATTCTAATCTTTGAAATAGAGGAATTTGGAAACTCCATGAATGAAATTAATCCATGGATGAAAACTACCATACCTCAAAGCCCAATTCTTAACTTCAATGGAGGAATTGAGGCTTGACCTTGATCCTAGCTTGAATCTTTTCTTCTTCTTCAAGTTCTAGAGAGAGAAATTTTTTGGGGAGGAATAACTTTGATTTTCTTTTGGGTTTAGAAAATAATGACTTGAATGGGTGAGTTTTGGGGTTAAAATACTTATATAGAGTCCTAGACTTGGTTAAAACGACATAGCTTTGATTCACTTAAAACTAGAAAACACCCAAAAACCCCTGAATTGATAACTGTCAACTTACTGCCACGAGGGGCACCACGTCCTGTTAAGGGTCACACGGCCCGTAGTGGTGCCTGTGACCTCTTGAACAGTGGCTAGGTTGCTACCTCCTTTTCCCCTAAAAACTAAATTATGACCAGGGCCCCTCCCACGGCCCGTGATGGCCTTCACGAGCCGTCTAGTGTCTCTTGGGGAGGGTCCTGTTTTGGGGCAGTGTAGCCTAGCTACTGCCTAGCCTTCCACGAGCATCACCATGGCCCGTGGTCCCTACCACGAGGCATTAGGGTGGCCATAGAAGGTGAGGCAGTGCTTGGTGAAGGCTGCCCAAACTCCTTTCCTTGACTCATACGCTCTCACTTAGCCTTAGCTTAGCCTACTAGATTCTGAGGTGTTACAAGAAAACTTACAAAGTATCATATGTATTGATAGTATTATACTGTATTCTAGTAATAGTAAGTATACTTACAAAGTATCATATGTATTGATAGTATTATAATGTACTCTAGTACCAACAAGTATCCTAGTCTATAAATACTTCTGCTAAAAGTAGAATTAAGTAAATACAACTAACAAGTACATTGAATAAACCATAAGTATTCAATGTATAAAAGGTATTTACTTATTGTTGGCATACATAATTGGATACATTAAGAAAACAGAACTATAAATACAATTAAATTGAAACAGTACCTCTAATGATGGTATTCCAATAGATTGTTTGCCTTTAGACTGTTCCTGTACCGACAATGGGTCTTGTATATGTATCTCAACAGGATGATAAGTCCCCTGGACATTATCTTTGACCTGTTTTTTAAGAACGAATCGGAATGTACAATCCTAACAATATTAAAATAATATATATTATTTTTGAACATTTAAAATGTATAATGTAAAAACATAACAATACATAGTTAATTCCATTTAAAAGTATAATGGAATTGTCTTTGCAATACAAGACTAATCAATAACTACTGCATTGGTATCTAAGTATACTTATCAATTGGAAAACATTTGAATAGGAACCATACTATAACAAAAATGGCAACTAGATTACACAATGATTTAAAGCAACAAAATGGTACGGGGAGATATTTACAAAATTTTGATGAGGTATCTATTCTTCAAAATTTTCACCATCCACATCTAAATTAAAAACACAATTTACTTTGCGTATTACCTCATTTGTATCAAAGTGAGGTCTCTTTAGAAATATTGAGATCCGATTGTCGTCTTTCATCTAATTGTTGTTCAACAAATCAGGTACATGCATTGGACATTTACTTCCATCTTCCTGTGTCTATTATAACAAAATATTTGAGTTTTGTAACATGGGATAATTTGTTTATGTTAATGTATTCTCGTAACTTAACATTGTTATGCTTAATCTGAAATGGTGCTACAGATTGAGGATTGCTTTTGTTGACTGCATCCATGACTTGTTTTAAAATTTTCAGTATAAACAAGCACAACTCCTTGAACTCATTAGTAACCTAATTATTAAATAAAGTGTCATAATATATCGGAATACAATTTAAATTAAAAAATATATAACAAACTTCCTTATAGAATTCTTGAAAGAGGCAAGATCTTGTCTAAGCACAACAATTTCGTCTGCCTTGGTATCTTGAGGTTGTTTCGAACTCTTGGGTGGTGTAATATTGGAAGAAGAATCGAGACGGGTATGCAACTTCCGTATGGATACATTATTCTCTTTCACAGGGGTTGAAACATAACTAAAGGGTGTATTCTTTGCCTTTCGAGAACTATGCGATACTGGTGGGGTTTTCTCCTCACAACTCGAACTTGCATGCATATTGATTTTTTTGATCGATGTGGATGATGGAACTGTTACCTTTTGTTTTCCTTTATCTTTATTGTTTGGCTTATGACTTGGAGGCTTGGAAGTGAAATCATCATATTCGTCCTCATATTTGTTGTCATCTTTTTCAAAAGTATTCTCGAGGATCGCATCATTTTTTGCTGGAAGCTGATAAAACGCATTCTCTTTAAGTGAAGATTGAATGTTTTTATATTTTAACTGTGCACAAAACATTTATAATTAATAAGTATATTGAAAGACAACAATATGTGTACGAATAATTTAATTGAATAATGAAAAATGTTAAATTACCGGACTGTCGTTATCACTGAACATTCCTTCCATAAGGAATTCATAATGTATTATGTTGTTTCTGGTCCTCCAATTAACCAGTCTGGGAATACGATTGGTCTTCTTTTCAGAAATATTCAAATCAACAGCAGAACAACATTCATATAGCCAAACTTGCATAGCAAAAGGCATATCATCAATTCTGTAATAACTTTTTCTTGGCATCCAATTTTTTTGTTATGCTTTTGACCAATTTGGAGAAAACATCTTTTCCCTACGGGTATTCATGGTACCGGCCACTCTCAACTAGATTAAATTGTATCCTTGTAATTGATGAGCTCTTCTTCTCACTGGAGTAGATGAACATACTGATAAAATACATAATTACAATTTTAACATCATCACCATTCTCATCACCCTATACTTTGTTTTTATACTTACTGATCAACACTACCTTTTTGATAATATTTTTACCCTCAAAGTACTGTTTGATGATTATGTTCGGCTCGTTTGTGTCAAATAAGAAATCGTCTTCATCGTCAAAGCAGTTCAAACCAGTAATGATGGCAAATTCTTCAATACCAAAACGGAGTGTGGTATGATTTATACAAAGAATAGTTCATCTGGGGAACTGTCCTCTAATTCATATACCATTAAACACCTAAAGATTTGTGGTTACGCTCCAGACACGTGCATTTTTGTATATGCTCCAAAACATGTATCTTTGAATCGATTAAATTAGGTCAGTGTAAGCTTCCCCTTCAAATCTGTAACTATGTTATGGTTTACATAAACCTGCATGCGCGGGGGTTCGATCGGGTGATCTAACACATAAAATTTGATTCCCTGTAATGAAGAAATACAATAATATGAAAATGTGCTTACCTTACATTAATAACTACTTAAAACTAACCAACACTTTAGGAATCTGGTAATAGCCAAACACATATCTAAAACATATAATCTGATTAAATGCATACATAAGAAACAACATATTCAAATAAAAGAGGCAGTGACACAAAATATACTTGATCCAAATAATAGTTTGAAAAGTATCCAAGTATTCATTTAATTGCCATTACTTTACATTAACCACTTACATTTTCCAAAAACAGAATGACAAAATAACCCCAAATACACTAAAGGTATTCAATATGTACAAGTATGTGTAATACACCAGAAATATTTTGAACTAAGACTCGAACATCCTTCGTTGTGAGTAAAAATTTTCCAAGGAATTTCAAATTTCTTAAGTATTAAGGTCAAGTCACTAGATATAGCATCTTGAGTTCCAGAAAGAATTAAAGAGAATTCCTTTAAGTCATTCCTTAGTTCTTTTTAGTTTTGGGTCAACTTTAAACGTCAATAACTTTCAGTACAAGATGAGTTAGGAGACCCATAAGATATCAAATAAAAGATCTTTGAGTCCTCTTTCCAACACCACTGAGTTTGCTAATTTTCAAGCTCGTATGAGGGAGATATGACCTTTTGAAGTCAGGCTGTCTATTTAAGAAAAGTTACCCGGATTTAATAGGGGTATTTTGGTCTTTTCCTACAACTAACAGATTTAATTCATTTTTAGTAATTAAATAAGGGTCTAAACTGATTACGTTCAGTTTACACAATCATAATTCACGCTAGAGTTTTAGAAAAGAGTTCAACAAGAGAAAAGAGGAGAAAAGTCAAGGTTTCGTCAAGTTCTTGAGGTTTCGTTGCGGACTTGGCCGAGGGTTTGATCCCTAAGAGGTATGTAAGCTTCCATAGTGTTGGGTTCATTCACACACATACCAATCATGATTTATTTAGCGTAATTATGTTCTTGAAATTTAAGGATTTAAGTTCTTGATAAGTGTTCTTGAAGTTTCATTCTAAATCTTGTTTTGTTGGGATTTCGATGAGTTCTTGAGATAATCGTATGGATTTTGAGTTCTTGAGATAATCGTATGGATTTTAAGAGTTTTTTTGAGTAGATTATTGTGTACTTTGGTTGGGTATTTGAATCTAAGTGATTGGGGAAAAAACCATTCGATTCTAGGTGAGTTAGGGTCAGAAAACGAGAAACAAAAATCGTTGGGGTTTTCTAGGTTGGGGCATGGCACCCTATGCCAGCCAGTGCTCCCCAACCACACCTTTGTAGGTAGAGGGCTGGTGCCCTACGCCACTTAGTGCGCCAGGGTCACCTGCCACCATCCCTCCTCCATCATTTCTCCCGTCTTAGTCCTTTAAAGGGGTACCTTCAAGCCCTATCGATTCTAAACACTCTAAACTACTTCTAAACATCTAGAAATCATTTATAACATGAATCATCACCTTGAATCCATAATTCAAATTCAAGGTGAATTAAAGAGTTAAGTCTTGAGAGTTCTTCAGAGTTGTTTGAGAAAGTCCCTTTGAGTCTTTTTGAGGAGTCTTCTACAAATTCTAATAACTTGTTTCAAAACTCAAGTAAGTGAGCATGAGAGTGAGGATAATGTATTCATGAGTCTACACTATCATCAATATCCTTCATATCATGAATCATAACTCTTGAATTCATAATTCAAATTCAAGAAAGAGTTAAGAGTAGAGTTCAAGAAAGTCTTTGATTTCAATTGTGAATCCTTTGAGATCAAATATTGATTTGAGATAAGTTTTGAGGAAGTAAGTATGAAAATGAGAATAGTCATATACATGAGTTCCATAATCTTATTTAGACCTTTGAGTTGAGTTGTTCATGCCCATAATTCCGCATGAACTCCACAAATTGAGTATCTTTGAGAGGAGTAGCGTCTCCAAGTTCTAAGTCTTGAGTATTGAGTTCATAATCCTTTTGAGATTATATTTCTAATCATGGGACTACTACATGTTACACATGAAGGTCCTTGAGTTAAGTAGTTCATGTCAATAATTCCACATGATCCCTATGAGTCGAGCAGTCTTGAGATGAGAAGTATCATTGAGCCTTTGAGTTGGGTAGTTCATGCCCATAATTCTGCATGAACCCTCCGAGTCGACCATTCTTCAGATGAGTAGTATCATTGACTCCTTTAGTTTTAGAGTTGTTGATTTCCAAGTATTAAGTTCTATGTACGGTTATTGAAAACCTTGAATTGAGTCGTTCACGTCCATAATTCGGCATGAACCCTATTTTAAGAAGTCTTTTTACAAATTGTTTCAAAACTTGTTTTAAAGACTTGAGCACTGAGTTGAGGAAGAGTAGAGATGAGTTCATTTTCTTTAAAATGGTATATGAGAACTAAGTATTCCCAAGAGTAAATGTGTTTACATTTAAGATAAGAGGAAATTGAGATTTCCAAAAGAGTTTTGAGAAGTTTGAGTACAATCTTTTTTAAGAGAAAGATTTTGAGTAATAATCTCAAACCACATAAAGAGTTATGTTTTTAAACATATGAGTTAGTTACATTTTGGGAGTAGTATTGAGCACCGATATGGGAATGAGTTCAGATAACTCAAAGTCTCCATAAAACATGTAGACAACGTGGGTAGAAAGGTTCATACTTTTTAGATGATTCCTTAAAGCTTTTTAGCATAGACTAGTGGATCCACTTATTTGAAGATTTTCTATACCCCGACAAGGTATAAGACAGTTCTAACAACATGGGTGAGACTTTGTATCATCACATAGCTCATAGTAATGGTTGTCGGTTAGAGAATATCCCACAGAGTTATATTGTATTTTTATATACAAATTTAATTGTTATCGTATTCTTCAATACATTGAGTTGCTATCTATTATTTTAAAATCTTTCCATATATTGCATCTTTTATTGTTGCTTTATCTTGAGTTGAGTATCCAGAGTTAAGTATCTTGAGTTGAGTAACTTAAGTTGAGTACCTTTGAGTTGAGTAGCACATCTTTGAGTTGAGTATCTAATCTTTGAGTTGAATATCTTATTCTTGAGTTGAGTTCAGTTGAGTGAATTGAGAAGAGGTAAATATGTTTCCTTTTTATCAAGTTCAAGCTTATGTTTATGTTTTAGAATTCCCCTTACATGCTTGTACATTCCATGTACTGAGCCATTTGGCCTACATCATTTCATGATGCAGATTCAAATATTCAGGATCATCAACAGGTGCTTCGTTAAGGTCATCTGATATTCCAGTCAGCTTTGGTGAGCCTTTTCATATTTCGGAGGACTTCACCTTTATCTTACAGTAAGTATGTCACGACCCAGGGGTACCCCCTAGATGTAACATGGCATATAAAACCCCAAAGGATTCCATATAAGCCACTCAGCATATCATAACATAAAGTACTAAAATAATAAAGAATAAAACAACATTTAAGTCCAAAAGAGTNTTGAATATCTTATTCTTGAGTTGAGTTTAGTTGAGTGAATTGAGAAGAGGTAAATATGTTTCCTTTTTATCAAGTTCAAGCTTATGTTTATGTTTTAGAATTCCCCTTACATGCTCGTACATTCCATGTACTGAGCCATTTGGCCTACATCATTTCATGATGCAGATACAAATATTCAGGATCATCAACATGTGCTTCGTTGAGGTCATCTGATATTCCAGTCAGCTTTGGTGAGCCTTTTCATATTTCGGAGGACTTCACCTTTATCTTACAGTAAGTATGTCACGACCCAGGGGTACCCCCTAGATGTAACATGGCATATAAAACCCCAAAGGATTCCATATAAGCCGCTCAGCATATCATAACATAAAGTACTAAAATAATAAAGAATAAAACAACATTTAAGTCCAAAAGAGTTTTGATAGAAAATCGGAAGTCTAACTCATGTCTCAACATAGTCATCTATTACAATAGAATGAAGTGGGCCTAGCCCATACATCATGTTAAAAAAGGAAATACGAAAGTGAAACTACAATAAGGAAAATTCATCCTCAAACCATGAGGACTCACCAACTCGGAAAGAATCAAAGTCCAAGCTCTAGCCACTAGAATGGAAACCCTGCCGAACGGACCCTACATTTGGGGAAAATGTAGGCAAGAGTATGTGTTAGTAAAAAATGCACTAAGTATCATAGCAATGCATTAAGACATTTAAAACATGCTGAGAAGGACATTTCATTTCATGATATGCAATTTGACCAATAAAGCATGATATAAGAGGGTTAGAAAACATAAGTCAATCCATCATGGTCAATACAAGCTAAATCAACATTAAAACTTTGAACACATGTGAGATACTTCTTTAAGTAACCTTAGTTCATTAATCATCTTGTTGTGGGAAAATTAGCCTTAACCGACATAGAGACCATGTAAGCTAAAACATGATCACCCGATGTCTCCCACACTGAAAAGGGGTTGTTCTACTTGCCTAAGGTAGAACCATGAACATCTAGCTTAAGTGGATCCACTAGCTAATCAACCTATGGGGGCACATAGTTATGGGATAAGGAGATTGCTACTAGAAATCCGGACTTTACTAACAGGAGAGCTTCCATCTCATGAGATTTCTTCTAGAAACTCGGTCTCTAGTAATGGGAGAGCTTCTATCTCAATGTCAATATCCACTCGGTGCTAAGCATAATTCCCACATAATAGTATTTTCTTACTAATTCTCATGATTTATGGAAAGACATGTCATCTTATCAATCCAAGCTAGTTCATTAGGATAGCTCATATTCATTGATTCAATTACGTGAGAATAACCTTTCAACCTAAGAACCCTGTCTATGTGAGAAAACCTTTTACATCATGGTTGTAAGTGTTTTATGAAAATAACCTTTCAACAATACAACAACAACGACATTGACACTTTACACTCAAAGCACCCTTAAATCATTTACATAGGTTTCATAAGATCATGTATACACTCATACTTTGCCCTTTCAAGGTTCAAAACTACTTTCAATCACCAAATCTAGAATTCTAACATTAGATAGGGTTTTTATCATAAAATCATGTAATTTATTACTTCATGCTTTAGATCATAAAACTCCTCTTTCATAATCAATAACTCAATTCTATGAGATCATAATTTGGAAAACATAGGGATTTCATGGGTTCATAGGGGAAACATCATAAAGACATTGTTAATCATCAATGCATGCAGATTTAGACATAATTAAACCATTAAGATCAATAATCAAATGAACCCATGGTGTTTGAAGAAACCCCTAGCTAATTGGGGAATTCTACTATTCGAAATAGAGGAATTTGGGGACTCCATGGGTGGAAGAAACCCATGGATGAAAGCTACCATACCTTGACTCCAATTAGTAGCCTTAAATGGATAATTTGGATCCTTACCTTCAAACCCTAGTTGAATATTATTCTTCTTTTTCAAGTTCTGGAGAGAGAATATTTGAGAGGAGGTTTTGGTTTTCTTTTGGAATTTTGGAAGAATGAATTAAGTGGGGTGAATTTGGGAGTAAAAAGGCATATATAGGGGTTCTAAATATAGGCAAAACGACAGTATAGGAACTAATTAATTAGGATAAGACCCAGCTGCCCCTAAATCAGTTGTCAACTGTCACCGACTTAACAACCTACGGACCCAATCGACAGGCCGTGGATGGACCTACGGTCCATCCTGGTGAACAGTGGTTAGTGGTCAGAGACTTTTGTCTGGACCCACGACACATCCATCAACGGATCGTGGGTGGACCTACGGTCCGTCCTGCACGTCCGTTAGTATATTCAGAGATTTTTGCCCTGACCTACGATCACTGGACCACGAGGCGTGGACCGACCTACGGTCCCTAGGATTTGCTGTGGTCCATGCCTGGACATTTACTGAAGTACCCATCCATGGACTCACCTACGATCCGTGGCCCATACCACGGGTCGTGGTTGGCCCTTGTGGATGGCACCTAGTACTTCAGAAATCTTTTAACGTCCCTCTTTCGGATATGGGGTGTTACAATATCTCCCCATTGGGATCATTCGTCCTCAAATGAGTTTAACACTGGTTCTAAAAGAGTAGGAGAGAAACTAACAACCCAACCTAATGATGCAATGCATGAAACAAAAGAGGAACTTTCGACTCCAAGCAAGGACGTTCTCAAAACATCATAAGAGGGGTGAGCTAACTCTATTAGCCCATTATGCATGCAATGCACATAAATAAGGAGGAAACATCAACTTCAATTCAACATACTCAAATGCAACATAAGGGAGTGGGAACTACATCTAGCAACCCAATATGCATGAAATTTCAAAATTTCTTATGTTCAAGGAGGAACTACCTTCTCCAAGCTAAAAACATGTTCAACATAATATCATGGATCCTTTATACATTTCATTCTCAAAAAGCATATCTAGTGCATGTTCAACAATCATCTCAGGAAGTCTTTAGGCAACTCATACTCAATGCACAATAACATGAGGAAAATAAACCATATAAGTCATTTCTTCCAAAACTTAAGCTTTTTCTTGAACAAGCATAATCATAAGGAAATCATGGAAACACATAAATCACACATGACCCCCAACACAGAAAACAAACCAAGCAGAACTCATTACCTCAAGCTAGAGTAGGAGTAGAAGGAAACAGATGATAATAAATGGACATCATATCGGCCTCGGCCTCCTAAGTAGCACCCTCAACTAAATGATTCCTCTATAACACCTTTACGAAAGAAACTTCCTTATTTCTCAACCTTTTGACTTACTGGTCCAAAATCTTAATAGAAACCTCTTCAAAAGAAAGATTCTCTTTAACTTCCAAAACTTCTAAGGAAATTATAGATGTTGGGTCCCCAACACATTTCTTCAACATGGAGACATGGAAAACCGGATGCACCGATGCCAACTCATTTGGCAAATCGAGCTCATACGCAACCTTACCAATACGCCTTAAAATTTGGTATGGACCTACAAAACGGGGACTAAGTTTCCCTTTCTTCCCAAACCTCATTAAACCCTTCATGGGTGATATTTTCAAATAAACCCAATCATGAACCTCAAATTCAAGATCCCTTCTTCTAACATCAGCATAAGACTTTTGTCGACTTTTAGCCGTTCTCAACCTCTCTCTAATAAGTCGAATCTTCTCTATGGCCTCATGTACCAATCCTGGACCTATGAGAGCAACTTCACCCACCTCAAACCATCCTATAGGAGATCTACAACTTCTACCATAGAGGGCCTCAAATGGAGCCATATTGATACTTGAGTGATAACTGTTATTATAAGCAAACTCAATTAATGGCAAATGTAATCCCAATTACCCTTAAAATCAATCACACAAGCCCTCAACATGTCTTCTAAAGTTTGAATAGTACACTCCGCTTGCCCATTGGTTTGGGGATGAAAAATTGTGCTAAGCTTAACTTTTGTACCAAAACCCTTTTGGAATGACTTCCAAAACTGATAAGTAAATTGGGTACCTCGATCAGAAATAATAGACAAAGGAACTCCAGGCAACCTTAACATTTCTCTCAAATACAACTTGGCATAATCTTCCATCGAATAGGAGAGCTTAACGAGAATGAAATGAGTGGATTTAGTCATCCAATCTACTATTACCCAAATCGAGTCATGTTGTCACTGAGTACGTGTCACCCCTACTATAAAGTCCATATTCACCTATTTCCATTTCCAAGTAGGAATACCAATATCTTGGGATAAACCTCCCGGTCTTTGATGCTCAACCTTCACTTGTTGACAATTAGGACACTCAGCCACAAATTCCACAATATCCTTCTACATCTCATTCCACCAACAAATCTTCCGTAAATCACGGTACATCTTGGTGGCTCCCGGGTGAATATAATATCGACCACTATGGGCTTCTGCCAAGATTTATTCCCTAAAGTCATCAACATTCAGAACAAATAACCGACTTTGGTATCTAAGTACTATATCTACCTGTTGAGGCCACAATTTGAACTCATTTAGGGCTTTATTTTGATCGATTTAGTGTCCTCAAATGCATATTTTGTCTCAATAATTGATGTAATCCCTTAAGTTTCAGGTATTTGGGTTGAGAGACAAAGTATGGACGCTATCAAGCAAAAAAGGAACAAGGCGGCTGAAAGAATGAAGAAATGAAGGCCTGAGAATCACCTAATGCATTAGGCGAGTCGTCGAATGGCCTAAACCTCGCTCAAAGCTCCAGTGTGCGGAACCTTGAAGGAAAATATCAAGTTGGCGATGAAAGAGAGCAGTCGGCCCGTCGCCAAACAGTTCCACGAAGCAACACCATATCACCCATTGATTCAAAAGGCGAGTATGTTAAAGGCAAAAGCTGAAAGGCAATGAACCAAACCAAAGGGCAGATCGCCGAGTGCATCGATGATCCCGACTAACTGCGTCGAGTGGCCTTTCGCAGCACAAATTTTTGAAAACTATAAATACCGAATTGAATCAGAAGCTTTATATCAAGTTGTAGGGAATTATTACTGATTTTTAGAATAATTTCAGTTTGAGTTCTTAGAATTTTTGGGAGACATTGTTCTTCAGTTTTGAAGGTTTTCATCTCCAAGAAATTGGAAGTGGGCATCAAAGAATCTTCATCTTAGATATGTTTAAAGACATTTTCTATCATACCCATTTGATGGAAACACTTTTTGGTATCGATTTCTACCTCTTTTTCATATCTAGCTAAAACTCCAATTCTTGGGGTGTGATTATGTGAATATGGGTTAAATTTATTGTTGGGTATTGCTCACTGTTAGTCTATTTATTGTTTAAATGTGATTTCGTTTAGTAGTTGTGTTTGAACTTAATGGGATTGTAGTTGCAAATATGATTTCATCTTAGTGTTTTTGGCTTGCTCGAGAGAGGTTTTAAAACCAAAACTACTAAATCAATAGCCTGTGGTTATTGGGTGGTCGTGGGTTCAGCTCGAGAGAGTGACTCCTAGACCTTCTCCCACATATTAAGCTCGAGAGAGTGAATGGGCTAAGGCGAAGGTTGTGTTTAATTGCTGCAACTCAATGTTCGAGAGAAACCGAGTTGATTCGGGGTAATGTGTTCGAGAGAAAATTTACCCCCACTAAAGTCTAGCTTAGTTACAAATGTTCAGCAATTTACTATCAATAGCATTTATTCGGTTACTTATTTTACCCCATATTCCTATCACATCCCAAGAATCTCATCTCTCTATCTCGTATCTTTATATTTTTGCTATTTTTGATTTATTAGTTGAATACAAAACCCCCATTAATAATTGACATTCGTGTCACTTTTTGATTTAATCTGTTTGTTTTCGTTAATATTTATAGTTATGATTTACTAGAACATAAGTTTACTTTTCTATTCAATTCTCGATTACTAACCGCTCCCTTGGGACTCAACCCCAACCCATTTGGTTGGGTTATATTACTACACGCGATTGTTGATACTTGAATTGGAAGTTGTGTTTTTCATTACAGCAATCATCAAAATGGCGTCGCTGTCGAGGAGTGGTGTTACATGAGAATTTTTAGCTAAGTGAGATTTTGTTCTTGTTAATTATAGTTCTACTTACTTAATTTTTAGCTTTGTTTTACTTGTTTGTGTTGTGCACAGGAAGTATGAGGGTAAACGGCAGCCAAGTAGGCCATTAAGATGACATCGGAAATCTCAATGATGTCAACGAGCCTCATGCTAATGACCCCCATATCATGGGAGATATTGGTGTCATTCGCTTACCTCCGGCCGAAGGGAATGCGGTGTTCCACATCACGAGTACTATGTTACAACTTTTGCAACTAAAAGGGATTTTCAGTGGTTTAGCTCATAAGGATCTCCATGAGCACATTACAAACTTCGTGGACGTATGCGAACCATTCTCCTTCAAGAATATCTCCCAAGAATCGGTCTGATTGAGGTTGTTCCCGTCCTCGTTGATGGGTGAGACGTGCAAGTGGCTGGCTTAATCGCCACGTGAATCAATTACTTCATGGGAGGAGTTGGTCAGCGCATTTCAAGTGCAATTTTGCCCTCACTCGAAGATGATGACTCTTTGGGAAAGCATTCAGAGCTTCAAGCGTCTAGAAGGCAAGCCTATCCATGAAACTTGGCTGCGTTTCAAAAATTTGGTTCTTCAATGCCCAACCCATGGCTTGCCTGATAACGTGTTGTTCCAGTAATTTTATCGAAGTTTGTATTCGATAAATCAGGATGTTGCTGACCAACTCTCTCCAAGAGGTTTGATGCAGAAACCTTATGTGATAGTTGCTCAGCTCTTGGATGGCATGGCTACCATAAACAAGGTGTGGTATACCCGTAAAGACCAGGTCTCCCCTCTCACATTCAACTTAACTAAGGAACAACTGGAGAAGGACCAAGAGAGGGACAAAAAAATGGCCAAGATCATGACACAACTTGATATTTTGTCTAAAAATGTCATGGGAGCTGGTGCTCAAAGTGTCAATGACGTGGGTGTCGGGTGTCCTAATCCGGATGAGTCCAAGTTTGAACCCTTGTATAATGAAGAGGTAAATTTCCTAGCTAACCAAAGCGGTGGCTATCATTCAAACTACCCGAGGTAGAGTGGTAACCAAGGTTGGGCTAGGGATGAAGGTTGGAAAGATCGAGATCGTGAAGGGAGGGACAGTAATCCGAATTGGAAGGATGGGGAGAAGGATAGGTATGTGCCTCCCCACGAGCGCCAAAAGCTGAAAGATTCAGAAGGTGGTCGGTCTGAAGATATGCTCTCTCGTATCCTAAACAAAGTTGAAAGGCCAGACAAGATTTTAAAAGAAATGAAAGATGATGTGTCTACCCTTAGCCAGACCATCACCTCTCATTCAGCGTCGATCAAGCAGTTGGAGACTCAAATGGGTCAAATATCATCTCATCTCAACCCGAGACAGTAGTTGGGTTTGCCTAGTAATACTATGGCTAACCCCAAAAATGAGGTTTGAAGGTAGACTTGCGTCGTGTCGCGATGCTAACTAAGGTGCTGCTTAGGAGGCAACCCAAGACCCCTTTATTACTTTATTTTGCTTTGACAAAATAATGTTGTGTTGATTTTGCAGGTTAAAGTGTGGTAAGTGTTCGAAAAGTGCAGGTTGGCGAGTATAATGTCCATTTAGTGAATCGCCGAAAAAGTCGACTATCTCGACGAAGACCGTCGTTTGGGCCCCCATAATAACTGGAAATCCTGTAAAATTTGGCGAGGTGAATGACTACTCAGTGTGTCGCCGATTATCTCGGCGAGCACGACTAATGTCACTGAATGGGCGTGAACTGGACGGTTTATCAGGCCAAAGGTTTAAAAGTTTCAAATCCCTCCACTTTCCCTCACTTTTTATCCTCCCAAACTCACACTCGCACTCTAGTTTCTATATTTATTGCATTTTTAGAGTATTTTAGTCGTTGATTAGTGCTCGGATTGAGGATTACTTTGCTGCCTAGCATTTCAATATTCATTAAATGGCATCAAAGGTTGGTTTTCCGAACACCGACATTATTATATCAAAATTGGACTCTTTTGCAATGATCTTATCGTGTTGTCGTGTGCTGGGCCTCTCTGATAGAATTAGCATGTTTGAATGCTTGATTTAATTTGACAATTTTTCCTGTAATGTTCTAATTGTCGCAATCCCTTAGTCTTGTGCTTAAAATGAAGTAATTTTGTGGGTTTATGCTTGGGTATTATAGGTCTGAGGTTAATTTAACTAGTGCATGCTTTGATTTTGTTTTCAGGGGTTGCGGGGTTGAATTCGAGAAGTTGGGTTGAAAGTAGGCACGTTGGGTCGTTTGGCAAGTAGGGTCGAGCTCGCTGAACCACTCGGTGGTTCACCGAATATTCCCATCTCGCCTTAAATTTCATGCTAAATGTGTTGTTCGAGTCTGTAACTTTCGGCGAGAAGCCTGAGGTCAGCGAAGGAAATCAGCGATTCGCCGAAAGTCTTCTTGATCGCCCTTTGTCTGCACCCCTGAATCCCTCTTACACTATAACTTTCGGCGGGCTAACCCAGTTCCCCGAAACAATTCGGCGACCCGCCAACAATTTCGGTGAGTCTGTCTACGCCAAATTATCTGTGTGTTCATTTGAATATTTCCTAACTTCTCCTCGAGGTTTTGCAGACATGACTAAATCAAAAGAAGCTGAAAGAATAATACCAGAGCAAGAGAAGGCTAAGGGGATTATGATATATGAGGATGCAGCTATATCCAAAGGCAAAGCTACGAAACTTCCCACAACGAATGGGAAAGGCAAGGGCAAGAAGTCCACTTATAACAAGAAGGCCACTACCAAAGACCCTAATGTTCCTTCATAGGCCCGGGGATTTTTTGCAGTTGTGCATGTTTTTCTGGAGGAATCGCACGTGACAGCCCCTAGTGGATCTGGCACTGTCGATCCTTCGGAGGTGATCCCGAGCACTAATGCACAAACTCAGAGTGATGCATCGAGCACTAATGCCCAAACGGATGGAGAGACTTGTGTAGACAGGACCCTCTCTTTACCTCCATTTATGCCTTACTTTATTTCAACTTGTGGATGTTTTTATTTGCATTTGAGGAAAAATGTTGTTATTCGTGGTGGGATGAGGCCCATCTTTTGTGACTCCATTTTGTTTAGATATTTGGGCTTTGAGCTAAATTTGTGTTATACACTGATTTTTATGGAATGTTTGAGCTTGTGCTCCTTGCTTTTAATTGTAAATGATTTTTTACCCTTCCAAAAAATATTTGCCACCTCTTATATGTATTGAATGTGGTTGTACTCTTGCAAATTTGAGTATCGATTTTGATCACTATCAATGACTTAAATAGTGCTCATAATTGAACATAAATGAATGTGCGACTACAATGAGGTCAATTGAAGTTGCATAGACAATACGTGAACTCTTTGCATCTCGTTGTGACTAGAAAATTATCGAATCGAGTCTCTTGTGATGAACATTGCACACTAGCGAAAGTGTGGAGTCTTATTTGACTTTGGTGTCAATGCCTTATGTGATGAGCTTACTGTGAACCATGCATAATGAAACCTAGAATTTTCTCTGTTGGTCCGTTTTACTAAGTGATGCAATTTCTTGAGATGATCTAAAGCAACTTTAAAGAGTGTGAACCAATTTGAAAGTATACCTCTTTTGTGGCTTACCTTGTGAGTGTGTGAACCTCTTTTGAGCACCCATTGAACCTTAACCTTTTCTTGGAAGAAACTTGATAACAATGTTACCTTTTATTGACCCATAATCCTCATGATCTGTGGTTTGTTTGAATAGCCAACTTAGACAAAAACCTAAGTTGGCGGTGTGGTGAAAAGAGAAGGAAAATCAAGTAAATGCAAAGAAGTCCCTTGTGCCCATTTTTGAGAAAAATGGAACCCCTCCATATAAAAAAAATAGAGGAAAAAAAAGAAGAGATTGAAAAGAAGAAAATGAAAGAAAAAGTTGTGAAATAAAGTTGTGAAATACAAAGAAAATGGGGTTTCCTATGACTCATGGAAGATGAATAAGAGGTGACTTTTGAGCTTGAATGAAATTGATAAAGAAAAGGAAAGAAGGTGTTGTTCACATCACATTTTATGTGGAATTTTAGCCTATAAGCGTAAATGACCATACGATTACACTCAGCCCCATTACAAGCATTGAAAAAGAACTTTTTGATCTTGAATGAGCTAAAGCAAAAGTCGATTGGAAAATAAGGGTAAACCTATGGGTGAAATCATGCATTGTGTTTATCTTTGTGAGTGTGAATGTTGATCTTGATTCCGGAACTATAAATTGTTGAATCATTGCGTGTGAAAATGGCATTATTCTTTGTGTGAGGACAGTTGAATACTTTTGTTGAGCTTGAACTTGCATTTGAAGCAAGTATTGTGAATTTGAGAATCTTTGATAATGGTGTGTCACAACTTGAATCTTTGAGTGCACAATTGATCCTTGCACAAGTAAGTTGAGACTTTTTGTATGCATTCATGATTGAGTCTTGTGTAGCACTGTTTGAGACATCCTTTTTGAATGCTGAACTTGAGTTTTACTTGAGGACAGCAGAAGTTTAAGTTTGGGGTGTTGATGAGTCCACAATTTTGACTCATTTAGGGCTTTATTTTAATAGATTTAGTGTCCTCAAATGCATATTTTGTCTCAATAATTGATGTAAATCCTTAAGTTTCAGGTATTTGAGTTGAGAGACAACGCATGGATGCTATCAAGCAAAAATGGAACAAAGTGGCTGAAAGAACGAAGAAATGAAGGCCTAAGGATCGCCTAATACATTAGGCAAATCGCCGAATGGCCTTATCCTCGCCCAAAGTTCCAGTGTACTGAGCCCTAAAGGAAAAAATCAAGTTGGCGATGAAATGGAGAAATCGGCGCATCGCCGAACAGTTTCGCGAAGCAACACCATATCGCCCAATGATTCAAAACGCGAAGATGTTGAAGGCAAAAGCTCAAAGGTGATGAACTAGACCAAAGGACGGATCACCGAGTGCATCGGCGATCTCGACTAACTGCACCGAGTGATTTTTTGCAACACAAATTTTTGAAAACTACAAATACCGAATTGAATCAGAAATTTTATATCAAGTTGTAGGGAATTATTACTGATTTTTAGAATATTTTTAGTTTGAATTCTTAAGAGTTTTTGGGAGACATTCTTCTTGAGCTTTGAAGGTTTTCATCTCCAAGAAATTGGAAGTGGGTATCAAAGAATCTTCATCTTAGACGTGTTTAAAGACATTTTCTATTGTACCCATTTGACGGAAACACTTTTTGGTATCAATTTCTATCTCTTTTTCATGTCTAGCTAAAACCCCAATTTTTGGGGTGTGATTATGTGAATATGGGTTAAATTTACTGTTGGGTATTGCTCATTGTTAGTCTATTTACTGTTTAAATGTGATTTCATTTAGTAGTTGTGTTTGAACTTAATGGGATTGTAGTTGCAAATACGATTTCATCTTAGTGTTTTTGGCTTGCTCGAGAGAGAGGTTTTAAAATCAAAACTACAAAATCGATAGCCTGTGGTTATTGGGTCATCGTGGGTTCAGCTTGAATGATTGAATCTTAGACCTTCTCCCACACATTCAGCTCGAGAGAGTGAATGGGCTAAGGAGAAGGTTGTGCTTAATTGTTGCAACTCGGTGTTCAAGAGAAATTGAGTTGATTCGGGGTAAGTTGTTCGAGAGAAAATTTACCCCCACTAAAGTCTAGCTTAGTTACAAATGTTCAGCAATTTACTATCAATAGCATTTACCGGGTTGTTTATTTTATCCTATATTCCTATCACGTCCCAAGAATCCCGTCTCCCTATCTCGCATCTTTATATTTTTGTTATTTTTGGTTTATTAGTTGAATACAAACCCCCCATTGATAATTGGCATTCGTGTCACTTTTTTATTTAATTTGTTTGTTTTTGTTAATGTTTATAGCTATGATTGACTAGAACATAATTTTACTTTTCTATTTAATTCTTGATTACTAACCGCTCCCTTGGGACTCGACCCCAACCCATTCGGTTGGATTATATTACTATACGCGATCGTTGACACTTGAATTGGAAGTTACGTCTTTGATTACACCAAACATCACTCCCCCTTGGGAGAAAGCCTCAACGGACTTTTTGAGTACCGCCTCTTTCAATTCTACCAAAATTGGATCAAGATTTTGCTTGGCCTTCACATCCATCACAAAAAGACGATATAGACTCATTATGAACCATAACACCACCCTTGGTGGAATCCACTAGTTGAACACATAATCGGGCCAATCTATGAACATCTCAAACCAACTCTTTCTTTTCATCCTCAACATGGGCAACACTATCCATTGATAGTCCACTAAGAGCATCTGCTACCACATTTGCTTTATCGGGGTGAAAAAGGGCTATCATGTCATAATCCTTCAATAATTCTAGCCACCTTCTTTGGTAAGGATTCCAATCCTTTTGACTAAACACCTATTGCAAGCTCTTATGATCAGTGAAAACATCAACATGAACCCCATACAAATAATGTCTCCAAATCTTTAAGGCAAAAACGACCACCGCTAACTCAAGGTCATGGGTAGGATAATTCTTCTCATGGATCTTAAGTTGCCTTGAAGCATAGGCAATAACTTTACCATTTTGCATAAGCACACATCCCAACCCAACTCTAGAGGCATCACAATATACCACAAAGCCATTCGTACCTTCCGGCAAGGTCAACACCAAAGCGGAAGTAAGTCTATCCTTCAACTCTTGGAAACTTTTCTTAGAAGATTTCGACCATATGAATTTAGCCTTCTTTTGAGTCAAAGTCATCATAGGGGATGCAATGGAGGAAAAACCCTCAACAAACCTTCTATAGTAACCGGCCAAACCCAAAAAGCTTCTAATATCTGAAGGGGATAGAGGTCTAGTCCAACTTTTGATCGCATCTGTCTTCTTTAGATCTACCTCGATACCTTTGCTTGACACAATATGACCAAGGAAAGATATGGACCTTAACCAAAATTCATATTTTCTAAACTTTGCAAAAAGTTGTTGGTCCTTAAAATTTGCAACACAAGCTTTAAATGGTAAATATGCTCTTCCTTACTTCTTGAGTAGATCAAAATATCATCGATAAACACAATTACAAACATATCAAGGTATTTTCTAAACACCCTATTCATCAAATCCATAAACGTTGTCGGAGTATTGGTCCACCCAAATGGCATCACCAAAAACTCAAAATGACCATATCGGGTTCGGAAAGCCATCTTCGAAATATCACTGTCTTCACCCTCAATTGGTGGTAACCCGAACAAAGATCGATCTTAGAGAAATAACTGGCCCGTTGAAGTTGATCAAATAAATCGTCTATTCTGGGAAGAGGATATTTATTCTTAATGGTCACCTTGTTCCCTTGTCGATAATCAATACACATACGAGGGGAACCATTTTTATTTCTTACAAACAAAACCGGAGCACCCCATGGAGAGATACTCGGTCGGATGAAGCTCTTATCTAACAAATCCTTTAATTGATATTTCAACTCCTTAAGTTACGTCGGAGCCATTCTATAGGGAGGAATTGAGATAGGCTGCGTAATTGAGAGAAGGTCAATACCGAAGTCTATTTAGCGCTCGGGAGGACTACAAGGTAAATCATCAGGGAAAACTTCCAGAAACTCATTAACTACGGGGACCGACTCAAGAGTAGGGGTTTCGAATCTACATCTCTCACCCTAACAAGATGGTAAATGCAACCTTTAGAGAACATCTTTCTAGCTCTAAGATAAGAGATAAACTGACCCTTGGGCATAGAATATCCCCCTTTCCACTCAAGGATAGGCCCATTTGGAAACTGAAATCTGACTACTCGAGTCCTACAATCTATGGAAGCATAGAAAGAATGCAACCAATCCATCCCAAGAATGACATCAAAGTCCAACATGTCAAGTTCTACCAAGTCTACAAGATTAAATCTATGGGACAATGAAATGGGACACTTTCTATAAACCCTCTTAGCCACCACAAAATCACCAGCAGGAGTAGAGACCGAAAAAGGTTCTACATCGGGGAGCACATCAACCTTCATGGTCACATATAATGTCACAAAGTACAAAGTAGCACCGGGATCAGGTAAAGTGTATACATCAATATGAAAGACTTTTAATATATCGGTCACTACATCCGAAGAACTCTCTTGGTCACCTCGGGTTTGGACAACATAGAAGTGGTTTTGCTTTGGAGCATTGGAATTCGAACCGCTAAAAGGAGCTTGTTGGCCTTCTCTTCCCTTTTCCGTGAGCATGGGGCAATCTCTCATTTTGTGACCACTCTTCCCACAGCTAAACTAATCATCGGTGTCAGCGAGTCACTTACCATCATGTTTCTTCCCGCATCTAGCACATGTAGACCTAGTCAAAGAAAAACCACCACCATTCCCTCCTTGAGGTTTAGGGTTAGACACCTTATCCTTGTTAAACTTAGGTGGAGCATTAGAGGAACCTTGACCGAAAAACCCTTGACAAAACTTAGGACGACCATGTCCATCAGATCTAACATGTGAGAAATTTCCATCTCCAGTCTTAGCCATTTTTTACCTCTCTAGACTTTTCCTTGAGTTTTTCCTCTTCGATTAGTTGTGCATGCACCATGAGATGACAGATGTCCATGTCACCAATGAGTATGGCGGTACGGCACTCTTTAACCACCATTTCGGACACCCTCGATTCTAGCCCTTGAATCCTTTACCAATGTTGGAGCATATTTGGACAATTGAGTGAACTTTAAAGCATACTCGCTCACACTCATACTTCCTTGACGAAGGCTGATGAATTCAAGCACATATTCTTCCCTCATCTCAAGGGGAAAGAACCTATAAAGAAAAGTCGATTTAAATATTTCCCATTCTATAGGACCCGCTTCTACCGGCCTTGCCTCCTTCCATTGATTGTACCACACTTGAGCAACATCTTTCAATTGGTAAACAGCCAATTCCGCCTTCTCTCCCGGAGTCACTCCCATGATAGAAAGTACCTTATAGACCTCATCGATAAACTCTTAAGGATCTTTCTCAACTTTGGAGCCATGAAATTCCGGAAGGTTCATCCTCATAAATTCCCTCACTCTTGAAGCCTCCGTACCCACATTTGAGTTCACAGGGACTACCACTTCTCTATTGGATTGAGTCGTCACGGCCTAAGCCAATACTTGAAAACCCGATCTAAACTCCACATGTGTAACTTGTTCGGCCAAAGGATTGACCGAAACTTGAGGAGGAGCTTGGGGAGGAGCTTCTTGTTCCACATTCTCCCTCACATTCCTTCTAGTGTAAGCCCTTCGAGTAGACATATCCTGAAGAACATAGGATAAGTATTAGGAGAGAGACTTAATAGAGTTAAACTCTATGGCACGACTTTAAGGTAATGAAAGAAAAGAAGTTTCCTAATCATCTTGTAGCCTCTCATTCATAAATGTGGCGTGCTTCATACTCATGAACAAGACTCTACTAGACATAGCTTATGAGACATCCTAGGACCATTCTAAATATTGTGCTCTAATACCAAGTTTTTCACGACCTAGGGGTACCCCCTAGATGTAACATGGCATATAGAACCCCAAAGGACTCCATATAAGCCACTTAGCATATATGACATAAATTACTAGAATAATAAAGAATAAAACAACATTTAAGTCCAAAAGAATTTTGATAGAAAAGTGGAAGTCTAACTCGTGTCTCAACATAGCCATCTATTACAATAGAATAAAAGTGGGCCTAGCCCATACATCCTGTTCAAAAAGGAAATACGAAAGTGAAACTACAATAAGTAAAATTCGCCCTCAAATCATGAGGACTCACCAAGCTCGGAAAGAATCAAAGTCCAAGCTCTAGCCATTAGAATGGCAACCCTGACCCTAGGGAAAAATATAGGCAAAAGTATGCGTTAGTACAAAAATATGCACTAAGTATGATAGTTATGCATAAAAACATTTAAAACATGCTAAGAAGGACATTTCATTTCATTATATGCAATTTGACCAATAAAACATGATATAAGAGGGTTAAAAAACATAAGTCAAACCATCATAGTCAATGCAAGCTAAATCAAGATTAAAACTTTGAACACATGTGAGATACTTCTTTAAGTAACCTTAGTTCATTAATCATCTTGTTGTGGGAAAATTAGTCTTAACCGACATAGAGACCACGTGAGCTAAAACCTGATCACCCAGTGTCTCCCACACCGAAAAAGGTTGTTCTACTTGCCTAAGGTATAACCATGAACATCTAGCTTAAGTGGATCCACTAGCTAATCACCTAATGTGGGCACATAGTTATGGGATAATGAGATTGCTACTAGAAACCCAGCCTCTACTAACGGGAGAGCTTTCATCTTATAAGACTTCTTCTAGAAACTTGACCTCTACTAACGAGAGAGCTTCCATCTCAATGTCAATATCCACTCAGTGTTAAGCACTTACTTATTCTCATTATTCATGGAAATACATGTCATCTTATCAATCCAAGCTAGTTCATTAGGATAGCTCTTATTCATTGATTCAATTAGGTGAGAATAGCCTTTCAACCTAAGAACTCTTTCTACGTGAGAAAACCTTTCACATCATGGTTGTAAGTGTTTTATGAGAATAACCTTTCAACAACACAACAACAACAACAACATTGGCACTTTACTCTCAAAGCACCCTTAAAGCATTTACATAAGTTTCATAAGATCATGCATAAACTCATAGTTTGCCCTTTCAAGATTCAAAGCTACTTTCAATCACCAAATCTATAATTCTAATATTAGATAGGGTTTTAGCATAAAATAATGTAATTATATTACTTCATGCTTTAGATCATAAAACTCTTTTTTCATAATTAATGACCCAATTCTATGAGATTACAATTGGGAAAACATGGGGGTTTGCATGGGTTCATAGTGGAAACATCATAAAAATATTGTAAATCATAAATTCATGCATATTTAGACATAATTAAACCATTAAGATCAATAATCAAAAGAACACAGAGTGTTTGAAGAAAACCCTAGCTAATTGGGGAATTCTACTATTCGAAATAGAGTAATTTGGGGACTCCATGGGTGGAAGGAACCAATGGATGAAAGCTACCATACCTTGACTCTAATTAATAGACTTCAATGGAGAATTTGGATCCTTATCTTCAAACCCTATTTGAATCTTGTTGTTCTTCAAGTTCTAGAGAGAGAATATTTGAGAAGAAGTTTGGTTTTCTTTTGGGATTTTGGAAGAATGAATTAAGTGGGGTGAATTTGGGGGTAAAAAGACTTATATAGGGGTTCTAAATATAGTCAAAATGACATAGTATAGGAACTAATTAATTAGGAAAAGACCCAACTACCCCTAAGTCAACTGTCAACTGTCACCGACTTACCAACCTACAGACCCAGTCGGCGGGCCATGGATGGACCTACGGTCCATCCTGGTGAACCGTGGCTGGTGATCATAGCTTTTTCCTATACCCACGACACCTCCATCAACGGATCGTAGGTGGACCTACGGTCCGTCCTACACGTTCGTCAGTAAATTTAGAGATTTTGGCCCTGACCTATGGCCATGACCTGTGGCCACTGGACCACGGGGTGTGGACCGACCTACGGTCCATAGGTTCCGCCGTTGTCCATGCCTGGACATTTACTGAGGTACCCATGGGAGTTCTGAAATCTGTTAACTTTCTTCTTTCGGATACGGGGTGATACATAGTAGTTTTGAGATGTTATGGGTCTTGTCCCGATATCCTTCTGTAATAGTAGAGGTTTCATAGATAGACAAAGTTGAGTAGTTTTCAGTATGCATCTTCTTTGAGTTGTTTTTACAAACTCTGAGTTTATCTATTAAGTAGTTTTCAGATCTTTTTCTTAGATTGAGTATTTGAGTTATTGAACTTAATTCAGTTTTTTTAAGTTTTTGTATGCTTGAGTTAGTCTTCCACTTGTAGTCAGCCAGGATGAGGGTTCGCTTGGGGACCATCAATGGTTCTCGAGTGTCGGCCACATTCAGGGTATAGGCTCGGGTCGTGATAGTATGTCACACTATAAGTATTCAATTTTTATAAGTATGCCACAGTATAATAATTTTAAAAGTATCCTCCACATAAACTTTCTTGTTCAACTTACACAACATTCATATGAATACAAACTATTGTCTAACATACATTGAATCTTATAAATAGGATGAACAATAAAAGAGTATTTATGTATAAATGTATAATATAGAGCCCAATTGGATACGACACCTAATACAATAGAGGTAACAACTAAATACGTATTCAACATTATATAAATTCATAAATAAAATATAAACACCTCAATTTCATCATCCTTATATTCTTGTATAACTCTTTCAACAAAGCTACTAGAAGCAACATTTTTTACTTTTCGTCTATTGTCAGGAATTTTTTTCTATTTATGTTATTTGTCAGGTCAAACACCTTGTCATGTTCAAAATATATAGTATTTACATTTGGTTTACCACTATCATTATTGAACAAACCCATTGAAATATGACATATTGAAACTAGTACACTGCAAGTACAAATGTATACACTTATTCTACAATGTAAAAAATTGAAACATATACAAACCTCTAGTTCTTCTTCCCTCCCTTCTTCGTGTTCTTCATTAACTACATGTTTTCCACTCCTACCAGAAACAACATCTTTGACTTTTCCCCTCTTGTCAATTTTTTATTCATCCACTGTTAGTGTTGAACCTTCTTTCCTCTTAGAAGAACCAGCCCTTTCTGATTCATCATTCAAATTCAATGTTATAGGGTTATTCTGAAACTTTGATTGCTTCTCTATCTCCATCGCAGCAATGGAACTTAAAATTTGTGATTGCATTTGAGTTATACACAAATCAAACGAGGGTATTCCTTCCAAGCAATTATCAGAATAATGTGTACCTCTTGTGATCCTCCTGGAGTATTGGTTTTCGACATTGCAATATTGAAAACAACCTTCAACTTCAACCCTAAGAATATAGCATAAACGTATATCTATATAAAAACTTCAATGAAAAAAAAGAGAAGAAATGGGAATTAGAAGATACCTGATGAATCTAAACCACAAATAACCTCCGAAAATCAAGCAAAATCGTTTATTCTAAGGATTTGAGGGCGAAGAGACTGTGATTGTATGGATACTACGAAGATATGTAATTGATTTGGGGATAATGGAGGTGATTTGGGGATAATGAATGTGATTTGGGGATAATGGTTGAATGTTGTGAAAGTGGAACTAGGGAAGAGAAAAAATGTGAAAAGTGGAAAATAAAAACTATGCGTGTAAAGACTATAGTCCTTTGGGTTTGATTATAAGGTTTAAAAGTCTTTTAATAAACTCAATTACCCTCTTCTAATTGATGATTATATGAGTTCATTCAAGTTGGTACAATATAGTTTAGAGCTTTGTTACTACAAGAGTATGTTGGGTTAACATTTTAATATTAATATTTTGATATATTAAAGTGTATCATATTGCTTAAGCCAAATTGTGAGGTAAGTCCCACTTTTGTTTGTTGATGGCCTTTGTGCCCCAAAATTCTCATTTAGTTTGTAACAAAATGTGGCAATAATTTTTCATATAATTCATGTAGCCTCTATCTCTTTATTTTCCATTATTATACTTATTATTCTGGTAATTTATGTGATATTTAGGTCATTCATTTATCTGATTTACTACTCCATAATCTTCATATTCATTGCAATGAAGAATTTCGCACTTATAAATACGGATAGTCTTACTTTGTTATGTTAACAAGAAATATAAAAGAGGAGTACTATATTGTGTTTATATTGAGATTAGAATAGTGAAAGAGAGGGTTGAGATAAAAGAAAAATATTCTAACTCTTTAACTAATTCACTGTACAAATAGACCAATTATATATTTTTGTGGAGCTTATAACTCTTCAACTAATCGCGAGTTGTTTGAATTGTACGACATTGTTGGGCGATTGTATCATGGAGGGAACAACCGGACAAGCCAAGAGTCAGAGGCGTATCCAAGGGGGGGGGGGGGGGGGCGGGTTCACGTGAACCCATGATCCCCTCCCAAGATCATATATAGTAGTGTTATATTTTTTTTAAAAAAATATTGAAATATAGATGTGAGAACTCACATTCGGAGTATCACATAATGTGTAATGATTGGTTGCACCTCTCTACATGAGGTTAGAAATTTGAATTTTATATTTATCTTATTTTATTTTTCTTTCTAAAATTAGATAACACTTCTCTAACTAGTAATTGGTAGCACTTTTGGCATTTTAATTAATTCAATATATATTTTCAGTAGTAAAAATCTAAATGTCGAACCGTTAAAATTTATATCTTAGATCAACATTTTTGTAATAGTGCATCCATCATCTCAAAATCTTGGATACGCCTCTGCCAAGAGTGATACTGCTGGATCGGCATAGCTTATACCACAGTTGGCTGAAATCTTCTTAAAAAGAACAATATATCCGCGTCTCAGCCTAAATAATTTGTTTATTCATTTTTGTTATTTTATTTTCAACTAAAATCTATTATGTTTGTGCTATACTATCCCAATAGAGTAATATTGAAAAGAAAAAAGAAGGTTAAAAAGAAGAAAAACGAAATGCAATTTGCAAGAGAAAGGATTCATTAATCTCATATAATTATTGGTTCAATGATGAAATCTTGAAAGTGGCTTTGGTATAAAGCCATGTGGGGCACCTAATGCTCCACCTCATGGATTCTAACTATTGTTTCAATAATAATAATAATAGCATATTATGTTTTTTTTTTTTCTAAATGAAAAAAATAATTAAAAAGTTTGATTTTTCTTGATCTTTAAAAGATGATGGTTCTTTTCTATTTTATTTTTTTTCTGTCCTTTAATATGTAGTGTGGGTCTAGCTAGTATTAAGTGTCCCCTCTAATAATGCATAATTTCATTCAATCATTCATTCCCAGTAGGAAGCTGCTACTGCAACTTCAGGTCCTCCTCACATGGCTAATGGCCTCCAACCTTTTCTATTTTTATTATTTTATTAATTTCAGAGAGGAGAGAAAAATAATTATTTAATTTATTAGCATATCCTATCACACATATCAACCTTTTCAAGAACTTGCTCAAAAAAATTTTAAAAACAATATTCACTTCATTTAGAATTTTTTTTGAAGTTAGAGTTGGAGTTATAGTTGTGTTTGATCATAATTTTTGCGAAAGAATATTCAGAATTTGAATGATTTCTTTCTAAATATGATTTATATCCCTAATTTGTAAAAACTAAAAAAAAATCATTCAACTTGACTAATTCATCTTAAATATACAATCAAATTTAATTTAAAAGAATGATATTTCAAATAGATAGTGATATAATATCATAAATTAGATCTCATAAACGATCTATACATACTATTGCAAATATTTGTTCACTTTATTTAAAACTTTTGAAATTGTGTTTGGTTATAATTTTGCAATTAATATTTGGTAATTTGAGTGTACTTTTTCTTTTTTTGAAAAATATAATTTAAATGAGATTATTTTATATAAATAAAAAATTAGGATAAATTTTTTTTTAAAAAAAAAAGGAAAAGTGAAAGTATTCGAATTCAACAAGGTTTGGGGTGTTTATCAAATTCCAAACACAACTTCAAGTTATATTTGAAATTTTCATGACCAAACATTGTTTTTGGAAAAAAGTAAAATTCACGGTCAAACAGTTATGATCCTAAAAAATGTCTCAGCTATATTTATCAAAAATTAATAATCAATTTTAACATTTTAACCTGACAAATTTAAGATCACAAAATCTAAAGGATTAGATATATCTATAATTTGATTCCACAAAACTTAAAAATCTCATATTATTTTTTAAATTTTATACTCAGTTAAATTAAGACACTTAAATTAAAGCGGAGGTAGTAACTAGTAATTGTTTTAAAGTTTTTTTTCCTATTATTATATTTATTATAAGTAAATAAATAAGATTCACTTTGCCAGATGGGTCCATGTGATTACCAAGTAAACCTGCAAATTTTGGTCATTTCATTATTTGGAAGAATGCTGTTTTATGGACTCCGACAATCACTATTAATCTTCTCTATTGTTTTGCATATAATGTTTATTATAAATAATTTTATTATATTATATGTAAAAATGTTTAGTATTTTAAAAAGGGGACATTTGAAGAGAGATACATACATACAAATTACAATAATTTTGCATGCCCTAACATGTAGAGATTCGAAATTATTTTTGCCATTTGGTTATTATTACTTATTTTATTTTTATTTTTGAATTCCACTTGATTTGGTTCAGTTCATATTTGTTTTTGAGTATAATGCATCGTTATTTTTGGTCTTGGTGGTTTCAGTCTCTTATTTTTTTTAATTTCCTAGCTTTAATTATCGCACAATATATATAAACTGCTCGCGTTTAGATTAAAAATCGATTCAAATTGAAAATTGAATCGAATCAAATCGATGAGTTTTATTTAGGTTTGATTTTATTTGATTCTATATTCTTGAAAATCGATAATATTTTATAAAAAATTAAAAAATAATTGAACCGATAAATTATAGACATATTTTTAAATAACTATATATAGATAATATATTATTTTTAATGAACTGTTTTAAATATTATATATATATATTATTTATCAAAATTTATTTATAATGTAATGGTTTTTGAGTAAAAAAATATGACAAAATTGACCTAATCATCCCATCCCATAAGTTATTTTTATTTCTCTCTCTATTTTCATTTTGTTTTGTGTCTCAAATCTCAACATTAGAGTTGTGATAATCTTGTGTAGTGGCAAGTAGCTATAATTTATTTATTTTTAATCTCACTTTATTAAATATTATTTTGGCTTGCCGGATTTAGCAAAGTGAGGATAACCACTAGTTATTTATATCTGGAAAATATGAGTTACTATATTAATTGATGATTAATTATCGAACAATTGAACAAAAATCAATAGCAATTACCAAATCAATGAATGTTTGTTATATCTAGTTTGGCTTTAATGATTTAATAATCAATTAAATTGATTTGATTTTGAATTTGATCAACAATCAATTCAAACCGGCTCAGGAATCTATTATACATTTCATAGTTTTCAATGAAACATTAAAGTCTAGAGATTGTACCCTCTCCGCTTATTTTTAGTTGTTCATTATATTCAAAATAGATGTTCAATTTTACTTATCTAAATTAGAAAATCAAGAGAAAATTTACTTTTTTCTACCTATTTTATCTTTATATTAAGAAGTACTATTCATTTTCCAATACATTGAATTTATGATATTCAAAGGGTGATATAGTAAACTTATAATTTTATTAATTACTTCTAGGGAAAAGGCATAGATTTCCACTTGAACTTGTATCGAAAAGTCAGTTACACGCTTTAACTATCATGACGATCTATTACACACATTTGCTATTTAAAAGTGAATTTATTTACCCCCTAAAGCTGACATGGCAAAATAATAATAATTAAAAAAAAATCATGTGTGTCAGATAATTATTAAAGTAAAAAAAAATTAAAATATTTCTTAAACCCCACCCCCACATCTCTTCTTCTTCCTACCCCACCATCCTCATCTTCTTCAAACTCCATTAAGCTTATAATAAACCAATAACAAGAAACAATCAAGAAATAAATTACTTCAAAAAGGAGTAAAATTCTGGGAGGTTTCAATCGGTGGGGCTTCGGCAGATGTTTTGAGTATTGAGTTGTCAATTGAAAATGGAAGAAATTATTTTTCTATTATTTTTATTTTTTAAGAAATCTCTAGGAAGAACATGGAAAAATAACAAAGAATGTATGCCCAAATCTGAAAAATATTTACAACTACAAGCCGCCACAAATAACAATGAAACCTTAGTTTCCATGGCCAATCAATGGAAGAAACTGAAGCAACCTTCTTGTGGGTACATTTTGGAATGGAAGAATTCTTCCACTCCATGAATCAACTCCAAATTGTAGGCAATTTCCTTGATGGTCATTGCTAAAAGTTTTTTTTTACCATTCTGCAATGAAGAAGATAGAATTATTAGAGAATTTTAATAATTGATTAGAAATTAATTAGTGTAAAATATAATTAATAAAATAAAAGTTAAGTAATAAAGAAAAGAAAGTAAAAAGATATAAAAAAATACAATTTCTGACATGGCGCTAACATAGCTCTGATGTGGCAGCGAGTGTAATACACCACATACTATGAGAGTGGTGTTGCACATAGCAGGGTGATATTATACTCATTTTTAAGTAGTAAAGGTGTGTAATAGGTTGTCATGATAGTTGAAGCGTGTAACTGACTTTTCAAGACAAGTTTAGGAGGAAATCTATGCCTTTTTCCTTACTTCTATAAGGGAGTGTCAATTCAAACATGAATAAATAAAAATGACAAAGGCAGTACTTAGTTTACTTTCTCCAATATATTTGATAGAGGCGGCTCAAACACATTGATTGCCTAAAGTCAAAATCGTACGAAGGCTTTTAACCTTTTCTTTTTTAAGAAAAAGGTTTATTATTCTAACTCTTTCAAATGTAAAGTTATCAATAACTTTTTTTTTATTTGATTTTTGTAAAAAATATTCTTTTTCAATCAATAATATAATCAATACAATTATTTTTTTCTCGAGATATAGTACTCTAAATATGTCAAACTTTTTCTAATAATTCTTTCTTCATGTATTATATTTTCTAGAAATGGAATATGATTTTTTAAAGAAAAAATCTGAACTTAGTAGTACTAAAAAGAAAAAGAAAAATAAGGCCCCTCAAATTTGAGGGGCTTGCCTTTTCTTTTTTTTAAGGCATTAGAGTCGGCCCTTACCGTTTGATTGGATTAAATACTTTTCAAAAAGTGTTTTTTAATTGCAAAGGGATAAGAAGATTATTTTTTGAAAACAAAATTGATATAACAACATACATTAGAAAGCATATAATCATGTTATGGAGACACCCTCTATAAAGAATATAATTTTATTTTTATTTTATATATATCAAAAATTAATACAAACTAAACATCAATTTGGGATAAACAATAAAGTCTTAAAACCTCTATAATCCCATACCCAAAGGCCAAACTCACCCTCACACACACAATATATGTTGTAATGATAATAATAGATGAAACCCAATGAAGAAAATATTGATAACTAGCATAATTGATTGTTGCTTTAGTTTTGACTCCCAAATAATTTTGCTCTTCCAAATTAGAAGTAACTAAAAGTAAAATTTACGAGAGAGTTGTTCGGATGGTAATCATTTTTCACTTTCAAATTGAAAATTAAGTCCAAGGCATTATAAAAGTAAGAAGGATTGAAACTCCCGAGTAGAGCTAAAAAAATAGAAACCGAAAGAATAGTACTTTTCTTGTCCTAATTTATGTGACATTTTTCGTTTTTCAAGAGTCAAATAGTTTTATTTTAACCATAAGTTCGGTCATGAAATCTTTAGATTTTTCAAATAAAATTTATATATTCGGAAACTACATAAAAAATAGTATAAGTGACAATAATTATCAATCTAAAATATTTAAAAGATATATATAATGCTACAGTCAATAATAGACTTGTTTGAATTTCAAAATCTGAAAAGTACCGCTTACAATGTGACGGAGGATATTAATAGTAATTTTTTTTTAATGATAAAAGATTAAAAAAACAAAACAAAAAGAAACTGTCATTCAGAATTAATGGTTTGACCTTTGATCAATTATGAGACAAACTAATAAAACAAATTGTATGTTTTTTCATAAATTAATCACATTCCTCCCCATGTTTTAATGTCGGATCCATTCTCAATAACTCCAAAACCTTTACAGTCATAATGTACTAATCCATACCTGTTTCAGATCCCATTTCCCAAGATCTCACGAACTCCTAACTTTTATTAATTATAATTATTTTTTTTATCGATTTTTATTTGTCCATTATATTAAAAATATATGTCTATGATTACTTGTTCATTTTGAAAAATCAAGAGATTTCTAATTTATCATTATTTTAACTGTAGTCATTTTTCATTGCATTTTCTAAAACATTAAATTTATTCTAAAATGTCAAATCAATACTGAATAATTAAAATTTAACTGTCGGAATAACTATTAATCACCCTCTATTAGTGTCTAATCATTACATTCTTACTCTCATTAAAAAAATGAAAAAAGAAAAACATGCATACAGATAGATATGGGTCCCATTTTTAGTTAATCATGATAACTAACTAATTTAACACTATTTGTTTTTTGCTCTTATCATATAGTATAAGTTATTTTGATCACTTCCATACAATTTTGTTCCTAAGAACCAAAAAGAATGTTGCATAAGTGAGAGATAACTGAAGACATCAAACCATGAAACAAATTCATCTGTTTTGCTTGTTATTTTTGAGTGGTTTTTTCTTTGTTTCATCAAATAAGGATGAAGTTTCTATATTGTTAGCAATAAAGTCTAGTCTTGTTGATCCAATGGATCATCTCAAAGATTGGAACTTTTCAAACAATGAAAGTTCTATTCATTGTAAATGGAATGGTGTGTTTTGCAACTCAAAAAGCTATGTAGAGAAGCTTGATTTGTCAAACATGAATCTAAGTGGCAGAGTTTCAGATCAAATTCAAGGACTTCAGAGTCTATCTTTGCTTAATCTTTGTTGCAATGACTTCTCCACTTCATTGCCAAAGTCATTAGCTAATCTGACATCTTTGAAGAGCATTGATGTGAGCCAGAACAACTTTGTTGGCGAATTCCCTGATGGTATTGGAATGTCGAATCCTGGTTTGAAATATGTCAATGTTTCAAGTAATAACTTCGAGGGGTTTCTCCCTGAGGATCTTGGCAATGCTACGTTGCTCGAAGTCATGGATTTTCGAGGGAGTTTCTTTGAAGGTTCAATCCCTGGATGTTACAAGAATCTGAAGAATTTGAAGTTTCTTGGCTTATCAGGGAATAATCTTTCCGGAGAGATCCCTCGTGAGCTTGGTGAATTGAAGGCTATGGAGACTATGATTCTTGGATATAATCAGTTTGGAGGTTCAATACCAGCTGAGTTTGGTAATATGAGTAGCCTTAAGTATCTTGACTTGGCTGTTGGCACGTTAAGTGGACAAATTCCAGCTGAGTTAGGTAAGTTGAAGAACCTGACTACAGTGTACTTGTATCAAAACAGTTTTGAAGGTAAGATTCCAGCTGAAATTGGAAATATAACATCTTTAGTTTACTTGGATCTTTCTGATAACAAGATCACTGGGGAGATTCCGAATGAGATAGCAGATTTGAAGAATTTGCAGCTGCTAAATCTCATGTGCAATAACTTAACTGGTCCTATTCCTACCAAACTTGGTGAGTTAGAAAATCTTGAGATACTTGAACTATGGAAAAATTCATTAAATGGCTCTTTGCCAATGAATCTTGGGAAAAAATCTCCCTTGCAATGGTTAGACGTTTCTTCGAATATCCTGACAGGTGAGATCCCTCCTGGCTTGTGTGATTCTGGCAATCTAACAAAGCTCATTCTGTTTAATAATTCCTTCTCTGGATCAATCCCATTAGGCCTCTCTAACTGTTCTTCACTCGTTCGAGTTAGAATCCAAAATAATCTGCTTTCAGGAATGATTCCGGTTGGGTTTGGAACACTTCCTATGCTCCAAAGATTGGAATTGGCTAAAAACAATCTCACTGGTGAAATTCCTGTGGATTTCACTCTCTCCACCACTCTTTCTTTTATCGATGTCTCTTCAAACCACCTTGAATCATCTTTGCCTTCTAGCATTTTGTCCATTCCTAGCCTGCAAACCTTCATAGTCTCCAATAACAATCTTAAAGGCAACATTCCTGACCAATTCCAAGATTGTCCTTCCCTTTCTTTGCTTGATCTTTCAAGCAACCATTTCTCGGGGAAAATTCCTCAGAGTATTGCTTCATGTGAAAAGCTGGTGAAGCTTAATCTAAGAAACAACCAATTCAGTGGTGAAATTCCAACTCACATTGCCACATTGCCAACTTTATCTATTCTTGATCTATCAAACAACTCGTTAGTTGGAAAAATACCAATGGACTTTGGTAGCTCTCCAGCTCTAGAAATGCTTAATCTTTCCTACAACAAGCTTGATGGTCCAGTTCCAAGAAATGGGATACTCATGACTATTAATCCCAATGATCTGATAGGAAATGCTGGTCTTTGTGGTGGCATACTTCCACCGTGTTCTCAAAGTCTCACCATAACTTCAAATGCGAGAAAGAATCGTGTCAATCACATAATCGTGGGATTCATTGTTGGAATCTCAGTTATCTTAGCTGTTGGGATCATGGTTCTAGCAGGGAGATGGATGTACAATAGATGGTACTTGTGCAACAGCTTTTTCAAGGAATTTCGGTTCAACAAGAACAACTCAGAATGGCCTTGGAGGCTTGTAGCATTCCAGAGGCTTAACTTCACAAGTACTGATATTCTGGCTTGCCTAAAGGAGTCAAATGTGATAGGCATTGGTGGCAATGGAATTGTCTACAAGGCTGAGGTTCTGAGGCCACATTCTGTTGTAGCAGTTAAAAAGTTGTGGAGATCAGATGGAGACATTGAAGCAGGAGATGATCTCATTGCAGAGATTGATCTTTTAGGGAAGCTTCGTCACAGGAACATAGTTAGGTTACTAGGCTATCTTCACAATGAGACTGATATCATGATGTTATCTGAATACATGCCTAATGGAAATCTTGGAGCTGCTTTACATGGAAAAGAAGCTGGAAAAATGCTCGTAGATTGGTTGTCGAGGTACAACGTTGCCCTTGGTATTGCTCATGGACTCGCTTATCTTCACCATGATTGTCATCCACCAGTCATACATCGCGATGTCAAGTCAAACAACATTCTCCTAGATTCAGATTTTGAGGCAAGAATTGCAGATTTTGGCTTGGCAAGGATGATGCTTCACAAGAATGAGACTGTTTCTATGATAGCAGGATCATATGGCTATATAGCACCAGGTTAGTTACATTTCCTGATAATGCCACTAACAAGAAAATTCATTTCATTTTATATAGTGTCATTTTCCTTTCTATGTTGTTTTTGGCAGAATATGGATACACATTGAAGGTTGATGAGAAGAGTGACATATACAGCTATGGGGTGGTGCTTTTGGAGCTTGTAACAGGAAAAATGCCATTAGACTCTTTGTTCGGAGAGTCGATTGACATTGTAGAATGGGTTAGAAGGAAAGTAAAGAACAAGGCATCAGAAGAAGCATTAGATGCTGATGTAGCTGGCCAATGTAAACATGTCCATGAAGAGATGCTTCTTGTCCTAAAAATTGCACTTCTTTGCACTGCCAAGCTTCCCAAAGAAAGACCATCAATGAGAGACATTATAACCATGCTTGGAGAGGCAAAACCAAGAAGGAAAAGTATTTGCCAGAATTGGGGTTATAGTACTAGTGCTAACAAAGACAAGTTAATCTTTGCTCATTCACCAGTTATAGGCCTTCTATAAGTACCAAAACCTTTTTTTTTCCACTTCAATATCTAGTATATCTTCATTTTCATTAGTTCATATGTAAAGAGTTTCTTTCTTTCCTTTTCCTTCTTTACATTCTGTAATTGATATAAGTGAAGAGGAAATTGTCTAGTTTGTTTCTTCTAAATGATGGATTCAACAATGTAACTACTTTGGTTGACAATTCACTTAATAAGGCTATAGACTTCCAAATTGCACATATATTGAACTATTTGAGGATCTTTTTATCCCACAAACCTTTCCAATGCTTCAGTAATTGGGAAAATTTCAAAAGAATACAATTAGTTAACTTTCATTACAAAACTACAACCCAAAACTTACATGACAAATCTTTAGCCCAAAAACACAATATGGTATACAATATTATACATCCGATAAACAACAATATACAAAACTTTTATATTATTTTTTTACAAAATGTTTAAAAACAACAATATATAATATACACACAATATACAATATTATACAAAATTATAAGAGTTATTTGTACACTCATATACAATATTATACACTAATATACAAAAAACTGACTGTCTTTTTTCTTGAATCCAAACTCTAGATTCATTCAAAAACATTTCGACAACTACACCAAATCACTCAACATTTCAAATTTAGACTTCTCAATACATAATCGATCTTTTGCAACAACACCCACTCGAAACGAAGATTATTTGCAAAAAAAATGATTTTCAAAACTTTGAAATTTTGAGATATAATACTGGTTGTCTATAGAGTTCCTACAAGTTAAACTGACCGCAAAATTTTATTTTTCTAATATAAGGACCATTAGAACAAAAAAAGAAACAAAAAATTCTATCAAATAGGTATAAGCACATAAATCGGAAATCTGTTAGAATATGCACAGTGGAAGAATTTTTCAGAATCACAAACTTACATAAAAGCATAATAATGTAATCTAAATAAATTGTGAAACTCTAACCTTTTGTAGCTTTCACACAACTCGTTCAGGGATTGGGACTCCAGAATTGCAGTCCTCTACTAATTCCTGACTAACTTTCTTAATCAAGTCTTGTGTGGGAAAGAAATTTTCAGAAAAAGGATATTCTTTCCTTGAGAACCACCACCCCTATTTATACTTTTCGGTATAAGGGAAAGTTTGAAAGATGAAATGTTTCTAATCATAATTAATGGTCATTAAATACCGTTAGGTGTATTTGGACACTGTTAAGTGTATCCAATAACCATGATCAATAGTCATCAACAACCATTAAATACCATTAAGTGTATTTTGACATGGTTAAGAGTATCTAACAACCATGATCAATAGTTATCAACAACCACTAAATATCATTAAGTGTATTTAGAAAGTCATTAAACACCAAGGGTAATCAACAACCATTAAACACCATTAATTGCCATTGATAACCATTAAACACTATTATTTGTTTCTTTCATCTTCTAAGGAATAAAACATTGCAGTATTTTCTTTCTTCTTCTTTAAAGGAAAGAAAACGTTTTTCTCTTTTAAACTAATAAAAGTCAAAAAACAATTTATTCCTAAGCTGAAAAAAATATACTAACAGTCCTTTTCTTTTTTCGAACTCGATCAATTAATCAGGCATAGTAGGGACCACAAATTTATTAGCAGAGGCTTCCAATTATAATATTTAATTAGTAAAAAGCATGAATTAACCATATCATAATAAATCACAGATTGTACCACTAAAAATCTGCAACTGCACTCCTCTATTTAATTTCAAATATTTTTTTTCGTTACAACTTATTTAACTCCCCATGTTAGAATTACCAACACCAATCAATTAAACTAAACTTTTGAAAAATTTAATTCATTGATTAATTTAATCATTTATCTTTATGCTTAAATTAATTCACGTGACGGATATACATATATAATCCACTTGCAGGGTTTTCACGTGACTACTTATAAGCAACCATAAAGGGGTGTCTTCTTTCTCATATCCGAGATATGGTTCTATTAGCTAATTATTATTTCATGAATGTAATTTGTTATTATCCAATCCATTAGGAATTTTTTGACTCATCATAGAGTCTCACCTTTTAATAGATAAAAATAATAAAGCAAACTACACAGATCATAATAACTACATCAAGATTAAGAGTATAAGCTCATGTAATGGACTAGAGATATTATTTACTGAAATTCAGAACCTAAATGCATATCTCTATTTGGTCCGTTCAATAAATGCAAAATGTACTAACACAAGAAGTTGGAATTTTACCATTCCCATAATTAAGATTGAATTACAATTAATCTTGAGTTATAATCATCAAGATGTTTGTCCAATTTCATCTTTGATTGTGAACATTTAATTTTGACTTGTAAGAACCAACAATTTTAATCTTCCGTGTATGAGTTAAGCAACTCCATACCCAAAAATCGTCTACTATATAAGCAATGGACACACATATAAACACAATGATCTATTCAAACAAAAACTTTACTGTAACAATTAACATAAAACGTAAAGTCTTTATAAAGGATTAAAATCAATACTATAACTCAACCATATGGTTAATAGTATATCCTAACAATCTCCCACTTAGACTCATAACCATGCATGTACAATTTTAACACCCATTTCATCCACATTCTTATCAAAAGACTTTTGAGGTAAGGCTTTGGTAAATGGATCCGCCAAATTGTTCTTCGATTCAATCTTCAAAACTCTTACATCACTCATTTGAGTTATATCACGAATCAAGTGATATTTCCTCTCAATGTGCTTACTCCTTTTATGGCTTCGTGGTTCTTTTGAGTTGGCAACTGCACCACTATTATCACAATAGAGTGTAATTGGTGCTTCAATAGAAGGAACCACTCCGAGCTCTTTTAGAAAGTTTCTAAGCCAAACAACCTCTTTAGCCGCCTCAGATGCAACTATATATTCAGCTTCCATGGTGGAATCAGCAACACAAGATTTCTTTATGCTCCTCCAAACTATGGCTCCACCTCCCAGAGTAAATACATATCCTGAGGTCGATTTTCTAGATTCTCTATCTGACTGGAAATCTGAATCTGTATATCCAATAGGTACAAGATTGCCAGAGTGGAAAACAAGCATATAATCCTTAGTCTTTTTAAGGTACTTGATGATATGCTTGACTGCAGTCCAATGTTCTTGCCCAGGGTTAGACTGAAATTTGCTAACCATGCCTACATCAAAGCAGATATCCGGTCTGGTGCATAACATAGCATACATAAGACTCCCTACAACAGAAGCGTAAGGGACCGCCTTTATCCTTTCTATCTCGTCGATCGTTTTAGGCGATTGATCCTTTGATAAATTAATTCCATGTCTAAAAGGAAGAAACCCTTTTTTGGAATTTTGCATGCTAAACCTCGCAAGAATAGTATCAATATAAAGTGCTTGAAACAAGCCTAATATCCTTTGTTTGCGATCTCGCAAAAGCTTAATCCCAAGGATATGAGCCGCTTCTCCCAACTCTTTCATATCAAAACGACGACAACCACTCTGTAACAGAATTCAACATGCTCACATTATTTCCTATGAGCAAGATGTCATCTACGTACAGAATAAAAAATGTTACTATGTCTCCCTCCCATTTCTTATAGATGCATGATTCATTTTCAAACTGATCAAAACCAAAAGTTTTAATCGAATTGTCAAAACAAATGTTCCATGCCCGAGATGCCTGTTTCAATCCATAAATGGATCTCTTAAGTTTACAAACCATGTGTTCATTTCCATTTACCATGAAACCTTCTGGTTGTGCCATATAAATGCACTCTTCAAGACTTCCATTTAAAAAGTTGTCTTGACATCCATTTGCCAAATCTCATAATTATAATGAGCAACAATGGATAAGAGAATCCTAATGGATTTAAGCATGGCTATAGGCGAAAAATTTTCCTCATAATCAATTCCTTCTTTTTGAGTAAACCCTTTCGCAACAAGCTGAGCCTTAAAAGTTTTCACTTTTCCATCCACGCCTCTCTTTTTCTTGTAGATCCACTTACAACCAATAAGTTTATCACCTATTGGTGGTGCCACAAGATCCTAGACTTGGTTTGAGTACATAGATTCCATATCAGATTTCATAGCAACAACCCACATTTCAACATTTTTATCATGTAGTGCTTCGACGTAATTTAATGGTTATGTATTAGTCTCTTCAGGGATTCTATCGTATGATTCTCCCAAGAGCGTAAACCGTTGTGGTTTTCTAATAACTCTCCCACTACGACGACTAGCAACTATATGATTTGCTACATCTTGGACTAAATTATGAACATTCTGAACTACTTCCTCCACAATTTCAGGTTGCACGACATTACTCCCACTACGTTGTGGTAGCGAGATGTCTTGAGTCTGCTTTTGAGCAACCTCTAGAGCATCCTCTTGAGCAACCTCTTCTCGACCGACATTCCTCCCACTATGTGGATGCAATGGTATGTCAATAATTGTTTTAGGTAATTGTGTTGATGTTTCATTAGTAGGTATTCCTTTACTTAGTTCCTGTAACACAAGTTTATTTCTAAGAACATGGTTAATTAAATAGTCCTGTTCCAGAAACTTGGCATTTGTTGAAACAATTACCTTTTGTTCCTTAGGACAATAAAATAAACCTCCTTTAGTTCCTTTTGGATATCCAATGAAAATGCACACTTCTGTCCTTGATTCCAACTTATGTATTTTCCTTTTTAATACATGTGCTGGACATCCCCAAACTCTAATATGCCGTAGACTAGGCTTGCGCCCATTCCAAAATTTGGATGGGGTTAAAGGAACAGATTTGGAAGGAACCAAATTCATAATGTAATTTGCAGTTTCTAAGGCATATCCCCAAAAGCTAAAAGACAAATCTGAATAACTTAACATTGATCTAACCATTTCCAAAAGAGTTCTATTTCTTCGTTATGCCACACCATTTTGTTGTGGTGTTCCTGAGGAAGAATATTGAGATGTAATTTCCGATTCTGATAAGTACTTAATGAATTCCGTCGAAAGGTATTTACCACCACGATCTGATCGTAATGTTTGGATATGTTTACCATGTCGCTTTTTCGTTTCTATCTTGAATTCTTTGAACTTCTCAAAGCATTCAGATTTGTGGCGAAGCAAATAAATGTATCCATATTTTGAGTAGTTATCTGTGAAAGTCACAAAATATTCAAAACCCCCTCTTGCTCGTATATTCATAGGACCGCACAAATCAGAATGAATTAATTCTAACTTATTACTGGCTTTATTTCCTTTGGAAGGGAAATGCCTCTTTGTCATTTTACCTTCTAAACAAGATTCACAGGTTGGTAGTGCCTCCACTTTCAATGAACTCAGAGGTCCATCAGAAACCAACCTTGAAATCCTATTTATATTGATATGACATAAACGTAAGTACCATAAGTAAGTTTGACTCAATTCAGAAATACGTTTTCTTTTATAAGAAATATCAATATTATTTAATTCATTATGGTGTAGCATGTCATGGGAGACTTCAAATACAAAGAGATGATGTATTTTAGGAGCACTATGGATGAATTGCTTATCATACTTAATAACAACACAGTTATTTGCAAATAAAACATCATAGCCAGCATCCATTATTTTTTAAACTGAAAGCAAATTCCTTCTTATCGAAGGTACATAAAGAACATCTTTTAAAAACAGAATTCTGGAACTACTAAAAGAAAAAGAGATATTTCCTATTGCTAGGACTGGTGCTCGTTCCCCATTCGCCTGAAAAATGCAAACTTCATTCTCACTTAGCTGCCGCGTTTCCTGAAACCCCTACAAAGAAGTGCAGACATGGTCAGCGGCTCCCGAATCTACAACCTATAATTGGGTAGAAACAGCCGCTAAACAGGTTTCAACGACATTTAAACAAGAATTACCTTTGTTCTTCATTTTGGCTTGATAGTCAGGGCATTGCCTCTTGTGGTGACCATGCTACTTGCAGTGGTAGCACTTGCCCTTAGGCTTAGCCACACCACCTGTAGCACCTCTGGGTGCTACAACCTTGCACGACTTCTTTTTCTTTTTTTGGAATTTATCCAGCTTAAACAAAGAAGCGACAGGTTTGCCCACCATGTATGCCACAGAGGGAGAAGTTTGTTGTTTGATAATGGATTCTACTGCTATCAGTTTATTCAATAATTTCGCAAGAGACAAATTCATCTTGTTCATATTATAATTCAAGTGAAACTGTTGAAAACTGTCCGGCAGAGTCTATAGGATCATCTCAACCTGAGATTCCTTATCAATAGCAGCGCCAAGTATATCCAGCTCATTCAGATAGCTCATCATGTTCAGCACATGATCCTTGACATGTGATCCTTCAACCATTTTGGAGGTCAAGATAGCCTTCATGGCAGTCTACTTGGCAGCACGATTTTGCTCTTCGAACATCTCTTTGAGAGATTCAAGCATATCGTAGGCAGATGTCATAGACTAATGTTGATGTTGCAAGACATTCGATATTAAGGAAAGAATGTAGCACATTGCCATCTCATCAGCCTTGACCCATTTCTCATAGGCCTTAATCTCCTCATCAGTAGCATCTGTTGGTTTAATGGGGCATTCTTCAACCAACACATATTTGAAACCCTCAGATGTTAGAACAATATCAAGGTTTCGTTTCCAGTCCACATAGTTAGGACCTTCCAGTTTGTTTTGGTTCAAGATAGAGGGCAGAGGATTAAAGTGAGACATAGTTAATCTGAGAGATATTTAAAATAGATCATTAGTAACATATTTCTTTTTTTTTTTCAAAAAAAAAACAAAACAAGACATATATAATCATGCTAATGAACAATCAGAATCGATAGGGAAACTTAACTGTTCAAGCAAATATATGAGCAAGTTCATATATATAATACCACTTAAACAATACAAGTCCAACTCAGTTAGAGAGTATTTTGTGAAGTTTAGTCAGGTATATATATTGTCTGGTGTTCATTGATTCAACATGCAACTTAGTTGGAAAGTTAAAACAAGTCATCAAATCAAAAGACAAACATAACAGTATCAAAATATACAAGTTTATCCGATGAGGAAGAAGACCTATGTCAACATATAAACTCATATATTAGCTGTTAAAATCATTTTTTAGAAGTAGGAATGAACCCTCACAACTCTGGAATACAAAACATTTTTTTTCAAACAAAAAAAAAAATGTTCATCAAAAGTACAACATGATATAAACAGATTTAATCAAATATATATCAATATCATGGACTCTTATTACATTATCAGGTATATGTAAGAAGACTCGTGATACCAATTGTTAGAATATGCACAGCGGAATCATTTTTCAGATTCACAAACTTACATAAAAGTATAATAATGTAATCTAAATAAATTGTGAAACTCAAACCTTTTGTAGCCTTCACACAACTCGTTCAGGGACTGGGACTCCAGAATTGTAGTCTTCTACTAATTCCTGACTAACTTTCTTAATCAAGTCTTGTGTGGGAAAGAAATTTTCAGAAAAAGGATATTCTTTCCTTGAGAACCACCACCCCTTTTTAAACTTTTCAGTATAAAGGAAAGGTTTGAAAGATGAAATGTTTCTAATCATAATTAATGGTCATTAAATACCTTTAGGTGTATTTGGACACTGTTAAGTGTATCCAATAACCATGATCAATAGTCATCAACAACCATTAAATACCATTAAGTGTATTTTGACATGGTTAAGAGTATCTAACAACCATCATCAATAGTTATCAACAACCACTAAATATCATTAAGTGTATTTAGAAAGTCATTAAACACCAAGGGTAATCAACAACCATTAAACACCATTAATAGCCATTGATAACCATTAAACACTATTATGTGTTTTATTTTATCTTCTAAGGAAATAAAACATTGCAATATTTTCTTTTTTCTTCTTTTACGGAAAGAAAAAGTTTTTCTCTTTGAAACTAATAAAAGTCAAAAACAATTTATTCCTAAGCTGAAAAAAAAATACTAACAGTCCTTTTCTTTTTTCGAACTCGATCAATTAATCAGGCATAGTAAGGACCACAAATTTATTAACAGAGGCTTCCAATTATAATATTTAATTAGTAAAAAGCATGAATTAACCATATCATAGTAAATCACAGATTGTACCACTAAAAATCTGCAACTGCACTCCTCTTTTTAGCTTCAATTTTTTTTTTCGTTACAACTTATTTAACTCCCCATGTTAGAATTACCAACACCAATCAATTAAACTAAACTTCTGAAAAATTTAATTCATTGATTAATTTAATCATTTATCTTTATGCTTAAATTAATTCACGTGACGGATATACATATATAATCCACTTGCAGGGTTTTCACGTGACTACTTATAAGCAACCATAAAGGGGTGTCTTCTTTCTCATATCCGAGATATGGTTCTATCAGCTAATTATTATTTCATGAATGTAGTTTGTTATTATCCAATCCATTAGGAATTTTTTGACTCATCATAGAGTCTCACCTTTTAATAGATGAAAATAATAAAGCAAACTACACAAATCATAATAACTACATCAAAATTAAGAGTATAAGCTCATGTAATGGACTAGAGATATTATTTACTAAAATTCAGAACCTAAATGCATATCTCAATTTGGTCTATTCAATACATGCAAAATGTATTAACACAAGAAGTTGGAATTTTACCATTCCCATAATTAAGATTGAATTACATTTAATCTTGTGTTACAATCATCAAGATGTTTGTCCAATTTAATCTTTGATTGTGAACATTTAATTTATGACTTATAAGAACCGACAATTTTAATCTTCCGCGTATGAGTTAAACAACTCCATTACCCAAAAATCGTCTACTATATAAGCAATGGACACACATATAAACACAATGATCTATTCAAATAAAAACTTTATTGTAACAATTAACATAAAACGTAAAGTCTTTATAAAGGATTGAAATCAACACTATAACTCAACCATATGGTTAATAGTATATCCCAACAAAATCAACACCAGATTTGAAGCAAAATAAGGGCAACTCACAATTCAAAGAGCTAATTGTACGAAGAGTGCAAGTAAAATGGCAACGAGGTTGATAATTTTTCAGAAGAATAAATCGATGACAAGACAATTTCATTCTTGAAAACAATTTAAGTCTCCAATAATGGTATATACTTACGACAAACATAGAAATTAGGCCAAATTAGGTAAGAAGATAAAACATAAGCCAATTTTTATAGAAATAATTGTTTCCTTAATTGATAGAGAGCATAATTATTTTGCATGGGAAACTTTCACCACTCCTCTTTTGGAAAAAAATCAACGTTGAACCAAAAGATTCATAGAAAGTCAATTTAACAAGAAAGTCAACCAACACTTCATTTTGTTTTTTGAAAATAGGATCACTAATTACTTTTTTTCTAAGATTAAAATCTCTTGGGTTGTCTTCTCTTCAAGAACATCAGCTTTCTTCTACAAATATAAAAGGGTCACTAGAAGAAAAAGAAAGATATACAGATCGTCTAAACCATCTCAAATTATTTGTTTTATTTATCACGAGCATTGTAATACTTATTAATGTTTTACTGTGCACTAATTTTTTTTAAAAAAAAAAAGAGGAGAGAAAAATATTATTGGTGAATTATTGTATCTAAATTGAGAATAAAGAAAAGATTGGAATGATCTCATTACTTATCATATTCTTTGGCGTTTACTGTTAATCTTAATATTTTTAGTAAGTTGATTTTATTTTTTTTGAAAATAACCAAATCAAAGTCAAGAAAACTAAATATTAAAAATAAAATATAATTTTTTTGTATCAGCTAAAACAAACACATAATCAATTTATTTAAGGCTAAGGATCATTCATAGTAATCTAAAGATAAGTAACAACAGTTGGAGACAAAGACAAAGTTTCCATATTCTTTTTTTAACAAATGCTCAAACAAAGACCATTTTTTTACTAAAAACAAAATCCAACAAAAGAAAAAAGCTTGAAATAATTTACGTGTAAATTGACCTAAATATCATGATCATAAAAAAAAGAAAAAAAAACACATGCATAACGTCATTGTGGCTCTATTAAAATGGCAACATTCATATACCAACACAAGACTAGGTATCAACAGAAACTTCAGGAAAAAAAGCTTATGTCAATACACTGCATTAGTCATACAAAATAGAGTGCAACTAAATTATAAGCTACAACTTACTCTTTGATCATTGTGCTATATAAAGATATGACTATTACTACTTAATTGAACCAAAAGAAATATGAACTACTTACCATTGTTTTATAATGGTAAAGAATCTTCCGACCTCAAAACAGACACTTTTTGAATGCCACAGATCAAAAGGGATCCTTCCTAAAAACACATATCAAAATGGATACTTTGCCATGTTAGTTCACCCCAATTTTTTTTTAAAAAAAAACATTACAAAAATTTTAAAGGTAGTCCGCCCATAAATTGACGAACTTCAATTCTTTTTTCTAATTTCTCACGTGAAACTATCTCTTTCTTCAACAATGAATATATTATTATTCACTTAACATTTTCTCATACATCTTTTATATAACTTTATATTTTGATCTTTAAAATTTTATAGTCATGTCTTAATAATTCGGAAGGTCTATATATTTTTGAACCAAATATTTGTAAATGCAAAGGTTATTGTAAAATGAAAGCATCGAGAACTCCAAGAAATTTTGGTTGTAAGTTTAGGGGTTGTGCGCGCTCAAAGATAAAAAAATTTACGTCGTTCACTTCAAAGTATCTAGATATTAACTTGTTTCCTTGTTTTGTTATTTTAGAAAAATGATGCGATTATTTTAGATGGGAAGAAAATATGTCCATAAATGAAACTAACACCAATTTTTCATGGGTGAGGACATAAAAGAAATTCCTTGATATGATTTCAGAGTGCAACATCAACACGACGAATATTTAAACATCATGCTTGTCCCTTTGATAGACCATCCCAAACAACATGAGAACAGTGACTTGCTTGAAGTGTTGACAAATCATAAACTTTTGTACCAAAATGTATGCCTCCGGATGAAGAATTCATATATGAAAAAATTGACAATTGAAAATAGTAAAATTCATATCTAAAACAAGAGTTCGACAAAATCTTTTAAAAATAAAAAAATTAAAAAATTAGAGTTTACCCAAATACGAATGTACCCTATTTGTTTTTCATAAAATAAGAAATGTAGACATTCTGCCTTAGTTGGTTTAAAAATCTATTTTTAAAAAATTAGAGTTGACTCGTAATTGGACGATATATGACATTTTTTAAAAAAAGATCGATTGGAGTTCGCCCCATTACGGACGAATCCTAATTTCTTTTATACAATAAAAATGTGCCTTCGTTCGTAATTGGGAAAACCACAACATATTTTTTAAAAAAAATTGGACATCTTTATTATTTTTCATATGTAGTGATGCTCATAGATCTAATGAAAAATTCATATGAATAAATTGATAAATTTTAAAAAATAATAATCAATTGAAACCCATAATTGTAATTTATATAGTTAATACTTAGTAGTGATGTTTGCTGATCTAAATATAAAAAAAACATAATTTTTTTGGAGTTTGTAACCAAGAAAAGAATATTGAAATAAAAATAGATGAACAAAACAATTTGACAATACCTTAACACTTGAATAAATAAGAAAATGAAGTAGATAAACAAAACAATAGAAAAAAGAGATATTGATGCTTTTAATTTATATAAGAAAAATAATAATAAGAAGAAGATAGGAAGAAAAGTTTTGTAACACCCTGAAAATTTCTAAGTTGATCCCCGAATCATTCTTTATTTACATGTAGGATTGTATTGGGTGATTGCCATATTGCTCATATGTGAGTGTAACACCCGGAAACTAGTAGGCTAAACTAGAGCCTTATGTGAGGGCTTTAAAGCTCAACGTGAGGGTTAGAATTGTGAATTTAACCTCCCATACTTAGAATGAAGGATTTAGGGTCAAAATGTCAAGGTACGACTCCCCAAGGACCAACCAAGTGTCCTTGAGGAGGACCCTAGAAACTACCCAAAATCTGCCCAAAAACAGTCACCCACGATTGGGGACTCACGCCTCGTGGGGTGACCCACACCCCGTGGGTGAGGTGTCGTGGGTCAAGGGCTTAAGAACATGTTCCAGTACCTCCATCCACAAATAACCAGCATGGACCGTGGGTGGACCCACGACCCATGGACGTGGTCTCGTGGGTTGGAGGCAGTGATGGTTTAAGTTGGTTTAAGTTGTAGCTTAGGGAACTTTCTAGAATTAATTGGTTATTAAGTGATGTCATTTTATTAGCAATTAGACCACCTATATAAAGCTATTAGACCCTTAATTAAGTGATTCCAAAATCATTATTTTCAATTCACCCAAAGAACTCAATTCCCTCCAACAAATTCTCTCTCTAAAAAACAGAATAAGAAGAAGAAGGAGGAGAAGGGTCCAAGTTAGGTCAAATTCCTCCATTGTTGCAAGCTTTGTGAGGGATTTATAATCAAGGTATGATAACTTATTCATCCATGGATTCTTCCATCTATGAAGCCCCCTAGATTTCCCCTAATTGTGAAGATGAATCCCCAATTCAAGTTAGGGTTCCTTTCAATATTGTGGGTTAAGTTGAGTATGATTCCAATTGAGTGGATAGTACTTGTTTATGATTGATTTAGTATTGAATTATGTTATTATGATAATATTATATGTTTTCCATGGCTAACCCTAATTTAATTGATGAAATTGTAGTAATGTGGGTTTATGCCTTGTGAAGGGAAATTGAGGATTCATAGATGATCTTCTAGAATTGGTGACTTGTATAATAATAGTTCAAGAATAAAAGCAAGTAGACATGAATTGAAGTAGATTATAGTATATATGATGGATCATGACTAGTAAAGCTTGAAGTTGAACCTTTATGATGATTTATGACTAGAATTGCTTAAAAATGAAGTATGTGATTAGAATGCCTTGAAATCTAGGTATGAATGATGATTGTAAGAAGTAAAGCTTTGAGAGTAAGGCTTGTAGTCATGAAGGTAGAATTATAGGGTTTTGAGAGTAAAGCCAACATGATGAGCTATGTATGTCAAGGCCCTAAGGGTGAAGCTTATATGATAATGGTAGACTATTAGATAGAATGGTTATGGTAGGACTATACCCACCTAATCTACCTCCATTTGGACCCGTAAATGAAATTTTGAGCCTTTAAAATTCAATATAAATTCTATGAACGGGATCTACAGTCCGTAGCTCAAACCACGAACTATAGATAGTCCCTTGGATAGTTTTTGTCAACTTTTAAATATGGATAATGTAGTCTTTTTCCATCCCTTCTAAGCCTAAACCACGACCCATTTTCACCTAATTAAGGATCTAAATAGTTTAAAAACATGGTTTCACGTCCTTTAACTCTTCAAAGACTTAGATCAAGGATTCAAGAGGAGAAAATCTAGGTTTTTTTTTAACATTCTTTGAATTTCGTTGATTTCACCAAGAACATTGTTCTTCCCAAGTATGTAAGACTATCATAGTGATGGACCGAGTTCATCCTCACGCCCTATATCTACTTTCTATCAGTAAAGAATAATCTAGGGTTACATCCTTAGTTTTGATAATTCTTGAGATGAGTATTGTTGTTGAGTTATGAGTTCCATTACTGATTTTGAGTTGCTATATCTTGCGTTGAGAATCCTGAGTTGATTTTTCATGTCTCTTTTTCAGCATGAACCCTATTATTGAGAATATTTTAACCAAACTCTTTTGTCTTAAATTGATGTTTGAGAAAGTAAAGACGAGTTGTGAGTAGAGTTTAAAGAATGATTTTATGTAAAGTACGAGGTGACTACTTGATTTCCAAATGTATCATTCTTACATTGAGAAAGAAAACTTATAAAGAGTTAAAAGAGTTTCGAGAGATAATTGAGACATTGCCTCTTAAGGAGGATCTTTTGAGTAATTACCTCAAAATAGAGAAAGAGTATTTCTACTTGAGCAATGAGTATATATATTTATTGGGAGTAATATTGAGCATCGATATGGAGATGAATTCATACAACTCATATTCCTCATAAACCATGTAGCCAACATAGGTAAATGATCGTACTTTTTAGACGACTCTTTATCGGTTTCAAGCATAGCTTTAGTGGATCCACTTAGTTGAGAAGTTCTATACCCGGCATAGTATAAGACAGTTCTGAAAGCGTGGGCGAGACGCTGTATCATTATGTAGCTCATAGTGATGGTTGTTGGTTAGAAAATCTTTCAAATAGAGTTAAAAGTGTATTTTATTATATCACTTAATATGTTGAGTTCAGAGATGAGTAAGTATTTTTGTAAAGTTTTAATGATTTCACTTATTTATTTCTTTACATTTAGTTGGGTATATATCTATATCTATTGTAGTCCTCTCATTCAATTATTTATATTACATACTCGTACATTGAATGTACTGATGTCATTCAACCTGCATCTTTTAAGGATGCATATACATACACTTAGGATCCTCAACAAGAGTCCGTTGAGATCACTTCATTTGCTCGTCAGCTTTTAAGTAAGACCTCCTTTCTTCTGCAGGGCTCCAATTTTATGAGTTGTTAGTAGTAGTTTTCTTGAGGAGTCGTGGATCTTGTTCCAACACTTATCTTTGTATAGTAGAGGATTCATAGATAGACAGTTTTGGAAAGTCTTTCAGTTTCAGATGTTTTATTTAAAACTTATGTTTCATACTTAGTATATTCAGAGAGTTTTGAGATGTATTACATTGTTGATTTAACATTTCTTTTAGTTTGATGCTTGTGTATGCATGAGTTAGTCTTCCGTATGTAGTCAGCCAAGATGGGGGTTCGCTTGGGGGCCAACAATGGTTCTCGAGTGTCGGCCACGTTCAGGGTGTAAGCTCAGGTCGTGACAAGTTTGATATGAAGATAAATCTTGGAGAAAATATTAAGTTAGCAATTTTTTTTTGTAGTTAGCCCATTTGTGGGTGAGCTACATTTAAAAAATTTGTAATATATTTTTGAGTTTTGGGTTGAACTAACGAAAGTTAACTTTGTTTATCATAGTGACAAAGTGTCCATTTTGATCTATGTTTTTAAGGAGGGTCCCTTTTGGTCTATAAGATAAAAACATGTCCGTATTGGAGCCAGACTCCCTTCCTTACACTAGTCATTTACACGTTGTTAATAAACCTTCGTGACACTAAATTTAGAGCCCGTTTGGATTGACTTAAAAAAACAACTTTTAAGTCAAAAATAAAAAGTCAAACTGAAATGACTTTTAAGTCAAAAAATAAAAAGCAGGGGAGACCTACTTTTGATTTTTTGACTTATTTAAAGTCATTTAAAACTTATTTTAAATCATTTTACACCTTGCCAAACACTTCCCAACTTATTTTAAATCATTTTTGACGTATTTTAAATTATTTTTTATATTTGCCAAACACTTGCAGAAGTCAAAAGCTGATTTAAAAGTAGATTTGACCAACTTTTAAGTCATCAAACACCCTCTTTAACGCCGTCAACTCTGTCAAATTTTGCCTCTTGAAATTTTTAAATAAAATATAACCTAAAATATTACTGGAAAATACATTTAATAAATTTCTAGTTTTGTAATTTTTTCTTAAAATATAATTATTTAATAAATTGCTTTATATAATATGGCTTAATTTGGTAAAAAAATCACTATTTGTCTAATATTTGAGTAGTGTACACGTGTACATGTAAGTGGAAAGTAACTGGATCCACATGTAGGGTAGAACTAGAGTAGTAGAACCGCTAAATATAGATTGGAACGGCGTCGTCACTGTCCAAATCATCTTTACCAAAAGCCCCGTTTTCTTCCATTCTTATATACTCTACTTTCGAGGCTCCGCCAAATCCCAGTAACCAAGAACTGTTCTTCCCTTGGTTTCGTTTCGATTTTCAAAACCAAGTTCGTACACACACACAAAGAGGGGAGATGGAGGATGAAGAAGAAAAACACATTGAAATGGAAGAAGAAGATGTAGAAAAGGCTTCTTCTGCTCCTTCTGATGATTCGTTTATTAACGATGATGATTCAGATGATCCTATAATGGATGACGATGATGATAACAATCAACAATCGCTTCCTGAGGTTAAACATTACCAGCCCATTTCGTTGTTTCATTTTTTTTTTTAAACTTTTGGTTGCAAGAGTGGTATTTTATTTTTTGATTTGGTTTGTAGGAACCCTTAACTGATAAGGAAATTGAAGAGCTCATTGCTGAGCTTTTAGAAACTGAGAGTAAGGTATGGAATTCTATTTGTTTTTTTGGTTTAACATTGAATTTTGTGGGTTGCACTTGTTTTAGTTTTTTTTTTTTTTTGGGGTTATGATTGTTATAGGCTGCAGAGGCTCAAGAGGCTTTAGAAGAAGAGTCAGTCTCTAAAGTGGAGGCTGATGTTAGAGAAGAGTTGTCACAAACTCTTAAAGGAGATGAGGTGCATTTTGGGCTTCCTTCCTTTTTTTGTTTTGGTTTGATTTAATTTTCTGCAATTATATAAAACTATTAACCCCCTTATCATTTACTTTGAAATTTGGTCATTTCAGTTGGAAAATGCTGTAGCTGATGAAATGGCAACCTTCAAAGAGGAGTGGGAAACTGTTCTCGATGAACTGGAGACTGAAAGTGCTCATTTGTTGGTATGAATTATTCTTTATCTGTCAAATGAGTTTGTTGATTTTATCTTTATGAATTAAATCAGCTTTGAGAGATGACTGCAAATTAAAGGAGCTTCACCTGCTTTGTTTTCTCGAAGCTCTGGATGAACAAAAAAGGGATATCTTTTTCTTGCGAGTTCCTGATAAAAGCATGCTCAAGGATGTTTAGTTTACACTAATGTATTGGGCAATGTACTCAAGGTTGAACTTCATGAAAACAAGGGCGCAGAAGGATATCATTTGCTTTTAGTTAAATTGATAGAAGATGTAGCAACATTTTTAAATAATAGCAATAATAATAGTAGTGAAAGTAGAGGGGTAGAGAAGAAGCGGTAGGGTAGAGAGGCACAAGTACCTTGTACCTCGCACTAGCATAGGAAGAGTTTTCTTCTTTTTGATAACCGTGGTGTTCGGTCCAGCTTGCGCGCACCTCGACTAATAATCGGTTGGTAAGAAATCACCTAGTGTTTTTGTCTTATGAGATTTGAACCTCCGACCTCATGGTTATAACCCACTTCATTGACCATTATGCCAGGGTGCAATTAGGAAGTATTCACCTAGTATCTTCTCCACTGAATTTGAACCCCACCTGCATAGGGGTTGAGTAACTTTGCCCACAATGCTTAGGTCAACAGGAAGAACTCACCTAATGTCTTTTCTACTGAATTTGAATCATGGTTCTTAGTTACCTACTTCCCCATGTTGTCACTCCAACTGTTCGACCGTTAGATCACCCCTTTTGGAGGCAGTCAATTAATTTCTCAACTACTTGGAAGTGGCAGTTGATATTTTGTTTATGAGTTTCATGCTAAAGTTAAACTTGGCTAATGCTGTCAGGTTTAGGAGATGCAACTAGTTTCGGTAGACTTACTGTAGCCCCAGGTTTTGGGGTTCATTTGGGTAGTTTCCGAAATTAGATAACAAAAACTTATAACAAATTTATATAGAAGGCAAAAGAGACAAATTCGTACAGGAACAACTCTCGATGAAACTGCTTCACAAGGCATAGAAAACTGGTGAAGTCATTTCAATTTCTTTTCACATATAAAAGAACTGGTGAAGTCAGTAGATGAGAACAGATGAACCAACCGGAAGAGAGTATGTTCAATCATTGTTTATGTTGTGGAATGTTTGCATTAGTTTGACCGTCAATGCCTCCATAATTAATTGGTCAGCAAAAGGTCTTTTATCAAGTGCAGTTTTCTTGCTACTTATATGACATGGTAACACCCAATTGACCTAACAATTTATTATCCACACATCTTATAAGCTGGAAAAGGCACAGAAGCTAGAGTTAGTTACTTAATGTATTTGGTGGGCCTTTTTTAGAATCTCATATTACCAAGTTGACGCTGTTTGGCTCATCATACACTGATTGGAAGGGCCAAAGCTAAGCTACAAAACGTACGGATTTGCTGTACCCTAATTTGGAATCTCAGGCTATTCAATAAATACACTGATTTTGCTCATCATACAAGGATTCACTTCCATATTACCTATATACTATTTTAACATTTCATGTCCGTTGTCCCATGTGCTGTTGGCTATTAAACTATGGTGCACTTCATTGGGAAAAGAAATAAATCATCTAGGATAAAGTTATACATAGCAATTCGGTTACCAAAAAAATCTGCTGCTCTTTTGAGTTCAAAGGAAATTGAGCTAATCAATTGAAAAAATTGGAGTTCTTTTTCCTTTTTTGGATGACAAGGGAAACCCGTAGCCGCTACCCTTTGGGTACGCATGGGGTAAACCCCCGCTCCTATGCAATAACTCACAAACAACACAGAAGAGGTAACCCGCACTAGGCAAGCCCGGATGCGACGAGCTCAACCCAGAAGGCAAACCCCTTGCTTTTGCTGGCACGAGGTTTCGAACTTGAGACCTCCAACATGGAAGTCCCAAGTATCTAATTGTTTAGTGTAAAGCAATTGGGAACAGGGGACAATTGAGTTTTGTATCGCATTGATTTGGGGGCTGTTGGTCAGTGTTCGTTTCAGTTTGTAGCTATTTTGAGTTAAAGAAAATTGAGTAGTTGATGAAAAAAGAGAGTTCCCTGTGTTGTTTCATGATATCTGATATCTAATTGTTTGGTAAAAAGGATGGAGAACAGGGCAGAATTGAGTTCTGTAATGCATTGATTTGGCGGATGTCATTCAGTGTTTGTTTCAATCTATAGCTGTTTTGAGTTCAAATGAAATAGAGCTAGTCAATTCAAGAAAACAAGTTTCCTTTGCTGTTTCATGATATGTGATGTCTAATTGTTAGGTTAAAAGAGTTGAGAACAGGGGAGAGTTGCGTTATGTCATTGATTTGGGGAATATCAGTGAGAGATAAAGAGAGTTTGACTTATCACAAACTAGTACATATGTTTAATAACATAAGGAAAGAGGATATACTTAGAAAGGATGTAAATTGTAAAAATTGTAATGATAGCTTTTCTTTCGGCCATATGAAATCTAGTGTCTTTCCTTGCAATAGAAAAATACCGTTTTGTCTTTACTATTGGTGTTTCATTAACTTTAACATTCATTGTTTTCTCTTCTCTTTAAAAAGTAACTTGAGCATTCATCATGGTGGAAGTTCATTTAATTCTTATCACAAGAAACTGAGTGCCTTTTCATTATCTTGATGGATGTTTATACCTCTGAAATTCAACTATTCAAATTATCAGATCTTTGAAGGACAAAGTGACATTGGATTATCTCCAGTGTTGACATTTTGTATGTCCTACTGATGCTTAAGAGGAATGCCATATCAACAATCAGTTTGAAATTTCACACTTCTCAATTAATCTAACAAGCATTTATTAGTCATGATTTCTCTCTTCCACGATGTAATAGGTGTGCAATTTGTTAGTTGGTTTCCATGACCTTAATAATACAAACTATGTTCACACAATTTTGTAGGACACCCATTGTATTTCGAGTTTGCAGTTTTGTTTGCTCCTTTTGCCTGTACTGTCCTATATTTTGGTTAGTGTTATTAAACACCATCATTTTCGTTGCTTAATGTGTTGAAGTGATGCGAAGCAAAGGTTTATCACTTCAGGGGTGAAGCCATTGGTTTTACAGAAGTGTGCATTTCAAATAAAGACGCAAAAGTAGGGGGTTCATTGAATCACAGTTTTGAGAAATTGGATTAATATTGACATGTTTGTACATTGGATTTTAAAATAGCTTTTAATTGCACTTCTATTTTATAATACTAAATTCGTATGGGTAATTGTGTGCTTCACTTTTTTTTTCTTCGCTTTAAGCCCCATGGACTTGCCACTTTTTTTGTACTTTATGCATGTAAACCACTAGTTTGGTAGTAGATATAGGCCCTTCGAAAGGAAATAAACCAGGAGACTGAATTATTAATATAGAGAAAAAGCAATGCAGTTGTTGCTGGTTCATGGTGGGATTGCTTTTGCATTGGATGTGCAGATTCTTTATTTACCATTTCTTTTTTCTTTGTCCATGTTATAGATGGTGTAGTTCCTCTCTGCTATGTTTTTCCTTAATATCTCCAAGCAAATTCTTGCTTAACCCAAATTTCATTGAGTTCACTTGGTACATATCTTTTCCATATATAACTGGAGCCACTTTGAACTGTTATGTCGATCATATACTCCACTTCATTTTTTTACAACAACTACTACAACTAACCCAGTGTAATCCCACAAGTGGAATCTGGGGAGGGTAGTGTGTACGGCCGCAAACCTTACCCCTACCGTGTGAAGGTAGAGAGGCTGTTTTTGATGGACCCCCGGCTCAAGTAAAACATAACAAAAATCAGTAAGAAAAGGAAATACAATAGCTTTTTCTTTTTTACTATGTGATATAATTTTTTTTGTTATGTCGTGGTGTTAGTATGCTTGATTTTTGTAGCTCTTAGTTCCCAATTCTACTTAATTAACTTTAACATGCTGATATGATTAGGAACAACTGGATGGTGCTGGAATTGAACTCCCTAGTCTCTATAAGTGGATAGAGAGTCAGGCTCCTCACGGTTGCTGCACTGAAGCATGGAGAAATAGGACTCAGTGGGTTGGTTCTGAGCTAACAAGCGACCTCACTGGAGCAATTGCTGATGCTGAGAAGTATCTTCAAATCCACAGACCTGTAAGAAGGCAAGTTACTCCACCTATCTTATTCCAGTTACTTAGTGATAAACAATGTGTGTGTTGTGACTTTGGCCACTGGCTTTGTTATGGGGCAGGAAACATGGAAAGGTCTTGGAGGAGGGTGCCAGTGGTTTCTTGGCCAAAAAACTTGCTGGGAATGATGGCAGTGAGGCTCAGGGAGGGAGCAGCGGTGTAGATTGGGGCTCTTTTAGCAAATTATGCTCTGATAACTCTTCATCATCTATGGGTACTACTTCATTTGGCAGCAAAGATTGGGCCTCTGTTTACCTCGCTAGTACTCCACAGCAAGCTGCTGAGCTGGGACTAAAATTTCCTGGAGTGGATGAGGTAAAACAATTTGATGTATATTTCGTTATGATTTGTTGAGACATGCCTTATTGCATGTTTTTGCATTTTAATACATGTTTAACCTTCTTTAGTTAATTTTGGCCTTGCATGCCTCAATTGCACCACTATATCACCCTGAAGTTGTGTCTGAAACTTGACCTTCAATCTTCCTTGCCCTCTCCTACTGATTATTTTGATACCGCTCTATCTCACTGAAGTTGCCTCTGAAACATGACTTACATTCTTCCATATCCTCTTGACCTCTTCTACCCAATGGCTGACAAAGTGACAAATCTCCATTACCAACACTGACCCTTTCCACTTAACACCACATGGCAGAAGGAAACCTTCTTGGGTGTGACCTAGTGGTCAATGAAGTGGTTAAGAAGAGGTTGTGGGAGGTGACAGGTACCTGTGGAATTAGTTGAGGTTTGCCAAAGCTGGCCCGGACACCACAATTATCAAAAAAAGAAGGAAACGTTGATCACAATTTCCTTTCTGTTGAGCAATATAAGAAATTATCATCTCTTGAGCGCAAAGGTATATGAGCAAAGATCTATGAATAGACTGGAATCATTGATGGCGTGCAGTCAAAGGAAATGAGGGAGAAAGGAAAATAAATGTAGATTGCTGAATAATTTGGGCAGTTAGTGTGAGAAATTTAAAGTGCTCCAAAATCCTTGGTTAGGGAGGATTTGACCCAGATTTCTCATGTAGGGTCTAGGGGTGTAAACAAGTTGAGTCGAGTAAGAAAAAACCAAGAAAAAATTTAGCTGGCTTGAGCTTGACTGAGCCAATTCTATTGAGGTTTGAGCTTGACTTGGTGCTATACGGGAACAACTCATGCTCAAGATACAAAAGAACAAACAACTCATGCTCAAGATACAAAAGAACAGAACACCATTAGGGTGACCAACCAAGGTATAGTAGTTTTTCAATCAACCATGGTTGAAGTAGAGCAAAGACCAAAACTAATTATCCTCCGACCAGCTACTCCTAATAAGAATAAAAATCTCGGAATAATAGCTACACTTCTGTAATTCAAAGAGCTACCTTCTAAGAGATATAGGAGATGGAGAAGAAAACAAGTTGATGCTAATAGGGGACTTTGCATCAGTAAAGGAGGCATGAGAAGCTAGTGTGTAGAGTTATCATGACGTGCAAAGGGAGGAGGAAATGATGGTGCACTGATGAAAGAATGTTAAGGTGTTTTCTTTTTCTTCTGCCTAATCCTAAATGGGCAGAGTTATTATATATCTATAGCCATTACGAGCTAGCCCAGACACCACCATTATTATAAAAGGATGCAATGAAACAGTGAGCAAGATTAGGAGCTGAGAAGTTGAGTAGAAATGGAGTGACAATTATTGTAAGAGGTGCAGAAGCTTAAGATGAAAGAGATGATGCCTATAGTTAGCATTATGTTGGGTGTATAGAACTAACCAAGCGCTTTACAGTTTTTATCGATGTAATCTCTTTTATTTGAAGTATTTGGATAGTGATATAGGATATCTTGATTGCGGTATTGAAGCAAGATTGTAATTGAACAAAATTTTGAAGTTAAATAGGCCTATATGTCATTCAACTTCAAATTGGTAATTTGAGGCTTGGGATTGGTTGTATCCATATTCTAGCAGTTCAAGCTTGAAACCTTATTGGTTGAGCAAGCTTGAGGAGCCTGTGATTGGTCGTTGGCAATTTACACCTTTAATATGAACGAACTCCTTGAAGGGACAGTGGATAGTTTGCAAGTATGAAAATGATTTAAGACATAATATGTAAAAGAACAAGGAAACGACAAGAATACTAATAAAAAAGAAGCACAAATATTCCTACATTGTAATATTACGAAACAACTTTGGAGAATGTTCATTAACCATAACAGGAATATCTTGGACAATGCCTGGATGGATCATTGATGTTCTACACAGTTGGGAGGAAGCTGATTCTCATGGAATTGACAGGTCAAATGGAGAGCTGTCCCAGCTAGTGTTTGGTGGACAATTTGGAAAGAAAGAAATTCTAGATGCTTTGAGGCTGTGGGCAACTCTTTGCATGAGATCAAGTTGAATTGTCTCTTGATTTTTTTGATTTTTTGGTGTAAGCAGACCTACTCAGAAGAATTTGTTGATATTATTGATGTTCTGAGTAGCATTATGACAGTTTATCTTTTAATAGCTGAAGTGCATTTGGAAATATGGTTTTAGTACAGCCTACGTGCTGTTTGTCTATCTATTAATTCACAGAAGTTACCGGTTTCAACTTTCAAAAACAAGAAAAAAAACACTAATATGGGAAAAACCTTAATTCGGTGATCTCTAGCAATTAAGAGTATAACAAAGTTATTTTGTCAAAAAAGAATATAAAAAGTTATTGTAGGCCTGTCATTAAATCAACAAAAAGTTACTGAAAGTTAAAAGTTAGCTGAACCTGTTTTTTCTCTTCAAGACATCAGTAAAGTTCAGACATTTTCAGAAATGAATATATTTCTTGTAAGGGATTTTCATTAATAATCTTTTAATATATTTATGTTAATTAATAATTTCTTTAATGTATTTTTAGTTTTTTTTTTAATTATATAATCAATTTGATATGATTTTTTTAACAAAGCATTTGACTATTTTTGTTTGTAAAAAATTACCACAAGTCTTTTTTGTTTTATTAGAGTTTGAAAAAGGAATTTCCTTTCTTATAGTTATAGATAGAGTTATATAAAAGCCTTTCGTTCTGCCAACAAAGAAGCCATCCTTGATCCCATTCCTTCCTTGCTGAACTGCCTCTTTTCGTCATTCGGTGATTTCACCTTCCCTTTCTACAAAATACCTAGGTGCCCTCTTTTCCAATAATCTTTTGGATTTACAACTAGAAGGGGGGAGTTTTACCTGGTTCAAAGGCGACAACAATAATGCTGCTTCTAGAATTGATAGGATTCTGATATCTAAGGAGTGGGATGATAGCTTCAGCAAAATTAAACAAGTTGTGTTGCAGAAATTATGCAGATCACAATCCAGTTGCACTACAATGTGGAGTCTGGGATCACAACAAATCCTATTTCAAGTTCGATAACTGGTGGTTGAATACTGAGGGTTTGTGGAAAGAGTCAGAGGGTGGTGGGAGTCTTTTGTCTTCGATGGGAAGCCTGATTACATCCTGGGATGTAAATTGAAGGCTTTAAAAGGCAAACTGAAGGAGTGGAGCAACACGAGCCTTGGAAATCTAAGAATGCAGAAAGTCCAAATATTAAACGAGTTAGCCATTCTAGATACTGTAATGGAGAATAGGATTTTAACAGAATCAGAGGCAGCTTTGAAGGCAACTCTTCTAATGGATTATGAAGAGCACTTAAAAAAAATGAAGAGATAGCATGGAGACAAAGATCAAGGGCACTTTGGCTACAAGAGGGAGACAGAAATACCAATTTTTTTCCACAAAGTGGCCAATGTGCATAAAAGAAGCAATAATATTGACCAACTGATGATTGAAGATGAACCTGTGATGGATCCGGTGAGAATCAGAGAGGAGATTGTCGGGTTCTATCAGAAGTTATATTCAGAAACACAAGTTGGAGACCTTCAGTTAGCTTGATCAATTGTCCAATGATCACAGAAGAGGAAAGAGAAGCTCTACAAGGGGAGTTTGAGGAACAAGAGGTTTTTTCATGTTTGAAGATGTGTGCAATGGACAGGTCCAGATGGCTTCACTATGGGGTTTTACATCAAATGCTGGGATGTAGTAAAAAGGGATATCATGGGAACTTTTAAGATCTTCCATTCTCAAGGTGTCTTTGAGAAAAGTTTCAATGCCACATACATTGCTTTGATTCGAAAGAAGAATGGAGCTAAGGAACTGAGAGATTTCAGACCTATCAGTCTCATAGGTAGTGTCTACAAGCTTCTTTCCAAGGTGTTGACAGAAAGATTGAAGAGAGTGATTGATAAGTTGGTAGATGTCCAACAGATGGCTTTCATAAAAAACAGACAAATAATAGATGCTAACCTAATTGCAAATGAGGTGGTAGATTCCAGAATTAATCAAGGAAAGGCAGGAATTTTGTGCAAATTGGATATCGAGAAGGCATATGACCATGTAAACTGGGAATTTTTGCTAAAAATGCTCTCATGTATGGGTTTTGGAAGGAAGTGGGTTCACTGGGTAAGATATTGCATCTCCACCGTAAGATTCTCAATTCTTATCAATGGATCACCTGAAGGTTTTTTCCCTGCAAACAGGGGTTTGAGGCAGGGTGATCCTTTGTCTCCTTTTCTCTTTATCATAGCCATGGAGGGTCTAAATTACATGATAAAGGTGGCTAGGAATAATGAATGTCTAAGAGGGTTTGAGGTAGTCACAAACCAAAACCCAAGTTTAACTGCCAACATGGAAGCCACACATCTCCAGTATGCTGATGATACCTTAATCTTCTGTGATGCTGAGGAAGGGCAGTTACTGATCCTGAGATCAATTTTAGTGCTTTTTGAGGGAGTTTCTGGACTTCATATCAACTGGAGGAAAAGCCAGCTATTCCCAATCAATGAAGTCCCTAATATGCTGGTTTTGTCTGGAATTCTGGGAGGGGAAGTAGGCTCCTTGCCTACTATGTACCTAGGTATGCCTCTAGGTGCCAAGTCAAAGGCCATGAGCATTTGGAACTCGGTGATTGAAAAGTGTGAGAAAAAGTTAAACTAGATGGAAATCTCAGTACATCTCTGCTCTCCCAACCTATATGATGTCTATCTTTCCCATCCCTGATGGAGTGATAGAAAGTTTAGACAAAGATTAGGAGAGATTTTCTTTGGAAATGAGTGACGAAAATGTCTCTACTGTTCGACACTTGGTCAAATGGAACGAGGTTCTTTGGGGAAAGAAGCAAGGGGGCTTAGGAGTAAGAAATCTGAAAATACAAAGCAAGGCACTTAGACTGAAGTGGTTATGGAGATACTACAAGGGCCTCAAGCATACTGGGGCAAAGTAATTAAAGCTAAATATGGAGATGAGAACAAATGGATGACAAATGAGGTATCTACACCCTATGGTGTAAGTCTATGGAGGTCTATCAGAATCCTTTGGTCTTTTTTGAGAAATAACACAACTGTGAGGGTTGGCAATGGAAGTAAGACCTCATTCTGGGAGGACAATTGGCTGGGACATGCTTGTTTAAAAAATCTTTTCCCTGAACGGTATGTTTTGGCAGTACATCAACAAATGAGTGTAGCTGACAGTTGGCCACAAAAAGGATGGAACATCCATTTTAGAAGGAGTTTTATTGATTGGGAAATTGAAACTGTGACAGAATTTTTCAGAGCTCTGGCAGAGTTCAAAGGGACAAAGAATGAGGTTGATAGATTATGGTGGAACAAAGACAACAAAGGCATGTATAAGGTGAACTCAGCATACAAGTTTTTGAACAAAGGTGGCCAACAACCACCAAATTGGCCATGGAAACAGATCTGGAAAACAAAAACCCCTTTCAAGGTGGCATGCTTTACTTGGTTACTGGCAAGAGAAGCAGTCCTGACACAAGAAAATCTCAATAAGAGGAAGTTCTCTATGTGCTCGAGATGCTATTTGTGTGGAGAAGAGGTTGAGACAGTTGGCCATCTATTTTTATAGTGCAGGATAACAACCCAACTTTTTTTGGTGTTGACAAAGCCATCAAGAAGATCTGGATTATGATACATGCTTGTATTTTTTGGTGTATTTGGTTAGAGAGGAACAAGAGATGTTTTGATGGAGAGTCAACTGCTTTAGGCATTTTGAAGACTAGGTGCATTGAAAATTTGTTTAGTTGGACCAACTTGTATCTTGCTGTTAATGCAGAACAACTTCAGGATTTTACTAACTCATTAGCTCTGGCTTAGATAGTTTGTATAGTTAGCTAGAGATTTTTTTTGTAAGCTCAAATGCCATATCTTGTAAATTATGCATCTTCATGATGCTGTTATTAATACCACTTATCTTATCAAAAAAAAAAAAAGGATAACAACCCAACTTTGGAGGATTTTTATCAGCCTCAGGGGTGTTGTTTGGACTATGCCTAACAGAATCACCCACCTTCTCTACAGTTGGGAAGAGGTAGGTGGGGGAGCTTCAGACAGAGATAGATGGAAGATTGTCCCAGCCTGTATCTGGTGGACAGTTTGGAGAGAGAGAAATGCTAGATGTTTTGAGAGCAAAAGTTGTGATCTTCAGAAGATCAAATTGAACTTGAACTGTATCAAAAAAAAATTAAAAAAGACCAACCAAAACTCTATCTAAGTAACGAGTTTATTCGACTCATTCCCTAAATGCCATAAAAGGTATGTACAAAGGAACCGTCATAGTGTAGAGAATAGTGGTAGAAGGTATACATGAGTTGCCATAATTGTTGATTTAAACTGGGATCATCTTGTATTTACCCTAGTTATGATTGAGCTAACTAACAATACACAGTATTAGATTACATGGCCTATGGTACTTGCAGATGATATTGTGCTAATTGACGAAGCTAGTTAGAGTGTTGACATTTAGCTCATACTTAGGTATCCTAGTTATGTATGACCTAGCTAATAATATACAAGATGAGATTCAAATGATATTGTGCTTATTGGCAAAACTAGAAAGATTGTTAACCAATAACTCAAATATGGAGATGTACTAAAGAGAGCAAAGGTTTAGAATAGGTAGAAGTAAAACTATATGCACTGCAAGTTTAGTCAGGATAAGAAAAGTAATTTGTTGCGAGACAAGCCCGAAGCTGCGGTGCCTAAATGCAAACTAATTCAGATACCTAGGCTTGATGTTCCAAGATGAAGATATTACACAAGTAAAATAGGATGGTACAAGAGTGCTATGTAATACACAGATAAGACCAACAATGTTTTGCTAGTGAATATTGGTTTTATAAAGTTCAAATACCCACAAGATGAGTGTCACAAAAATGTGAATATTAATATAGATGTATGGTCATTACAAGATAAGGCTTAAAATGACCACATTCTGCAACAGCCGTAAGTAGCACATGTAGAGGAGAAAGTGAGTGTTGCTTAAATTGATTTGGTCATGTCTTACGTCAACCTCTGGATGCATTGTTTTTGTAGAGGTGAAATAATGAAAATTAAATGTGTTAGAAAGGGACAGGTTAGACCTAAAATATGGAAACAAGTTTTCATGAAGGACCCACCATCTCTTGTAACCCATGTGGATCTAGCTTAAAATAGAGCACAGTGAAAGTAAAAGATCTATATAGCTATTCTAGTTAGTTGGGATTATGTTTTAGTTATGTTAGTATGTTTGCTTTAGCTCCAATGTTCAGTAGGAGACTTTTTGTACCGCCCCAGAAGGCGTTACATTAAAATCCAACGTTTTCAGGTGCGAGGCAGGATCGTCGAGTCTCAGACAGCGTACAGATTTTATTCCGTCTTTCGGAGATACCTTGGAGACCCTTGAAGGAGCAGGTTGTGACCATGACTCTCAGCCAGCAGAGGGCCCAGCAGAAGGACAGGACTGCCTGAATTTAAGGGACACTCCACCATGCTTTTGACTTTGAAAAAGGACACACTTGTACCATTATTTTAGGGGAACTTGTCCCCAACGTTTTAGCTTAGATTTTCAGCTTTTAGACATATATGTTAGTGTTTCATTGTATGTAGAACACTTAGAGAAAAATATCAAGAAAATTGGCACTTGCCTCCCAAAGCTTGTTCCCTTTTTATTACTTTCTTGTTGGCTGTTTTGTGGACTGTTTTTAGACGATTTGCGACTGCACGTTTGAGTGCTTGTTTGGGTGAGGACTGAGCTTACGAAGAGCTGTGCAAGCCTTCCTTCGCTGTCCCACGAGCCTTCGAAAAAAATAGGCCCGTGACAAGTGGTATCAGAGCAACGAGTGAGAGCATGACGTCGAAGTCTCAACGCAACGAGGAAGGAGAACACGAAGCTAGGAAGGACACTGTCAGAAAACGAGATAAGAGCAGGGTAAGGGAGTCTTCTTCCAACCCTCCTGTTGGAGGCAGGAGCCTTGGGGAAGAGGGTGAAGTTTCCGATACCAGACAACTCGACGAGAAAATCCTCGGAGTTGAGGCTGGTTTGTCAGCCCTAAACAGGCGACTCGTTGTTGTCGAAAACAATTTCACTTCCCTAGAGACAGTTGCTCTTGAAGGTTTCGATGAGATGAAAAATAACCTTGAGGAGCTTGAAGAGGTTAATAAGGAAGGACTGACCAACCTCGAACTCAAGCTCACCGAAGCTCTCTCCTCTCTTCATCGAGAGTTTGAGACTTTGAAGAGGCAGGTTGAGGAGACGGCCCCTGCGGGAATTGCTGGTCCCGTCACTGTCCGTGAGACACGGATTGAAGCTCCTAAGCCAAAGGAGTTTTGTGGTGAAAGAAGTGCCCAAGACGTTGAAAACTTCTTGTGGCAAATGGATGCTTACTTTGAGCACGTTTGCATGACCAGTGAAGCTGCCAAGATTCGGACAGCCGCTATGTACTTGAGCGACACCGCCATGCTGTGGTGGCGGAGGAAAAAGTCGGACATGGATAGAGGGGTTTGTTCCATCGACGACTGGGAGCAGTTCAAAGGGGAGTTGAAGCGACAGTTCTACCCTCAGAATGTAGTGCACGAAGCTCGTCGGAAGCTGAGGGAACTGAAACAAACATCCTCCATTCGAGACTACGTGAAGGAGTTCACCAGACTCACTCTCCAAATTCCGAGTTTGACAAGTGAAGACTTACTGTTTTATTTCTTGGATGGCCTCCAAAATTGGGCCAAACAAGAACTTCAAAGGCGACAAGTCCGTGATGTCGATGAAGCGATCGTAGTGGCAGAATCACTCACAGATTTTCGGGCAGATGCAGCAAAGGGGAGGGACAACCGGAGCAAAAATGTTCCTCCCAAGGGAGATAACAGCAGGAACAAGGGCAAATCAGTTCCCAACCGAGGCAGCGATACTAGAGGTAACAATCGTAACCAACCTTCTAATTTCCGCAAGAATTATGAGGATCGCAAGAAAGGTGCTCCACATCGTGAAGGTTGTTATATTTGTGGTGAAACTACTCATGCTGCCCGTTATTGTCCGTCCTTAAGTAAATTAAATGCTATAGTTGCTGCTCAAAAACAGCAAGAACAGGTTGCATCGCAAACTGGAGGTGTATCCAGCGAACAAGGCGGACAGGCTAGCGGGACTGAAAAGAGTAAGAATGTTGCTGTTGGGATGTTTAATCATATGGCTTTGTTTAATCATATATCTCTTGCTGCGTTAGCTGCTCAGCCGGCTAGTATTAAGCCGCGCGAATCGTTGTTTGTCAATGCCAAGTTGAATGGCAAAGACATTAGAATTATAGTAGACACCGGTGCAACTCACAATTTCGTGACAAAGGAAAGGGCCACTGACCTTGGTCTGAATTATGTTGCTAGTAGTACCATGTTGAAAACTGTTAACGCCCTCCCCACCACAGTCCACGGTTTTGCTCCCAAAGTCCCCATCGATTTGGGAGGGTGGAAGGGGCTGACAGATTTCACCATCGCACCTATGGATGTTTTTGACATCATCTTGGGGCTGGATTTTTGGTATAAAGTGAACGAGTTTATTTCGCCGCGTCTCAGCCAATTACACATCAGTGACGCCGGAGGTTCCTGCGTGGTGCCCCTTATTCGGGTGCCACAAAATAGAGTGCACTTGTCAGCCATGCAACTTGTCAAAGGCTTCAAGAGAGGGGAACCAACCTTCCTTGATGCCCTTATTGGAGGCGTCAAAAACTCAATTGAGGCAGCTGCCTTGCCTCAATGTATCGAGCAGGTCCTTGATGATAATAGGGACGTGATGCCGGAAGAACTCCCTCAACGGTTGCCACCACGAAGGGAAGTTGATCATCAGATCGAGCTGGTTCCCGGGGCAAAGCCACCTGCTATGACGCCTTATCGTATGGCGCCCCCGGAGTTGGAGGAATTGAGGAAGCAACTCAAGGAGTTGCTGGAAGCTGGACACATCAGGCCGTCGAAGGCGCCTTTTGGTGCGCCTGTTTTGTTCCAAAAGAAGAAGGAAGGGACGTTACGCTTGTGTATTGATTATCGGGCCCTCAACAAGGTCACGGTGAAAAACAAGTACCCTATTCCGCTGATAGCAGATTTATTTGATCGATTGGGGCAGGCCAAGGTGTTCACAAAGATGGACTTGAGGAAGGGCTACTACCAGGTCCGAATTGCTGAAGGTGATGAGCCAAAGACGACTTGCGTCACTCGTTATGGTGCCTTCGAGTGGCTGGTTATGCCGTTCGGCTTGACAAACGCTCCAGCCACGTTTTGTACATTGATGAACAAGCTGTTCCACCCCTTTTTGGATCAGTTTGTGGTCATCTATTTGGACGACATTGTCGTATATAGCAACAGCTTACAAGAGCATGTTGAGCACTTGTGCAAAGTGTTCAAGGTATTGCGAGAGAACGATTTGTGTGTGAAGCGGGAGAAATGCAGTTTCGCCCAGGCCACTGTCCAGTTCCTCGGGCACACGATCAGCCACGGAGAAATAAGGATGGACCGTGACAAAGTTGAAGCAATTCGAGATTGGGAGGCCCCAACGAAGGTACCAGAATTGCGGTCCTTCCTTGGCCTCGCCAATTACTATCGGCGCTTCATATTCGGCTATTCAGCCATTGCTACTCCACTCACCGACTTGCTGAAAAAGAGTCGTGAGTGGGAGTGGACAGACCTATGTCGGGATGCCTTCGAAAAACTCAAAGCTGCCATTATTGAAGAGCCTGTTTTAGCGCTACCAGATTTCACCAAGGCATTTGAGATTCACACCGACGCGTCTGATTTTGCTATTGGTGGCGTCCTAATGCAAGAGGGCCACCCGATAGCGTTTGAGAGCAGAAAACTGAACGATGCGGAGAGGCGCTATTCTGCTCACGAGAGGGAGATGACAGCCGTAGTTCATTGCCTAAGGACTTGGCGTCATTATGTATTGGGTGCTCATTTTGTTGTTAAGACGGACAACGTCGCGACAACCTACTTTCAGTCCCAAAAGAAACTGACGGCCAAGCAGGCCCGTTGGCAAGATTTCTTGGCTGAATTCAATTTTACGTTTGAGTACAAGTCGGGGAAGGCAAATGTTGTAGCCGATGCACTGAGTCGCAAGGCTGCCCTTGCTGCGATTATGAGCTCAACTTGCAGCAGCATTACTGATGATATTAGAGAGGGTATGCAACGTGATCCCGTGGCAAAACAGCTCCTCGTTTTGGCCCAACAAGGCAAGACGAAGAAATTCTGGGAGGAAGATGGGTTGCTGTACACTACGGGCAGACGCGTGTATGTTCCGAAGTGGGCTAGTCTTCGGCGTACTTTGATTAAAGAGGGTCATGATACCATGTCGGCTGGTCATCCAGGACAGAAGAGGACATTGGCACTGCTGGAGTCTTCTTATTATTGGCCTCGAATGCGGGACGACATTGAGGTCTATGTGCGTACCTGCCTCGTTTGTCAACAAGGCAAGGTTGAAACGAAGGCGCCGGGTGGGCTACTTGAGCCACTGCCCATTGCTGAGAAACCATGGGACAGCGTCACCATGGACTTCATCACTTGCTTGCCGAATTCAGAGGGGTTCGGGACCATCATGGTCGTTGTTGATCGCTTCTCAAAATATGCAACCTTCACTGCCACGACTGCCAGCTGCAAAGCCAAGGAGGCAGCCCGTATATTCTTGCGTGATGTTGTAAAACATGGGGCATTCCCAAGCACATTATTAGTGATCGAGATCCTCGATTCACCGGTGCGTTTTGGAGAGAATTATTCAGCTTGCTTGGGTCAGAATTGCACTTCTCGACCAGGTTTCATCCCCAAACGGATGGACAAACGGAGCGGATNGGTAGGTGGGGGAGCTTCAGACAGAGATAGATGGAAGATTGTCCCAGCCTGTATCTGGTGGACAGTTTGGAGAGAGAGAAATGCTATATGTTTTGAGAGCAAAAGTTGTGATCTTCAGAAGATCAAATTGAACTTGAACTGTATCAAAAAAAAATTAAAAAAGACCAACCAAAACTCTATCTAAGTAACGAGTTTATTCGACTCATTCCCTAAATGCCATAAAAGGTATGTACAAAGGAACCGTCATAGTGTAGAGAATAGTGGTAGAAGGTATACATGAGTTGCCATAATTGTTGATTTAAACTGGGATCATCTTGTATTTACCCTAGTTATGATTGAGCTAACTAACAATACACAGTATTAGATTACATGGCCTATGGTACTTGCAGATGATATTGTGCTAATTGACGAAGCTAGTTAGAGTGTTGACATTTAGCTCATACTTAGGTATCCTAGTTATGTATGACCTAGCTAATAATATACAAGATGAGATTCAAACGATATTGTGCTTATTGGCAAAACTAGAAAGATTGTTAACCAATAACTCAAATATGGAGATGTACTAAAGAGAGCAAAGGTTTAGAATAGGTAGAAGTAAAACTATATGCACTGCAAGTTTAGTCAGGATAAGAAAAGTAATTTGTTGCGAGACAAGCCCGAAGCTGCGGTGCCTAAATGCAAACTAATTCAGATACCTAGGCTTGATGTTCCAAGATGAAGATATTACACAAGTAAAATAGGATGGTACAAGAGTGCTATGTAATACACAGATAAGACCAACAATGTTTTGCTAGTGAATATTGGTTTTATAAAGTTCAAATACCCACAAGATGAGTGTCACAAAAATGTGAATATTAATATAGATGTATGGTCATTACAAGATAAGGCTTAAAATGACCACATTCTGCAACAGCCGTAAGTAGCACATGTAGAGGAGAAAGTGAGTGTTGCTTAAATTGATTTGGTCATGTCTTACGTCAACCTCTGGATGCATTGTTTTTGTAGAGGTGAAATAATGAAAATTAAATGTGTTAGAAAGGGACAGGTTAGACCTAAAATATGGAAACAAGTTTTCATGAAGGACCCACCATCTCTTGTAACCCATGTGGATCTAGCTTAAAATAGAGCACAGTGAAAGTAAAAGATCTATATAGCTATTCTAGTTAGTTGGGATTATGTTTTAGTTATGTTAGTATGTTTGCTTTAGCTCCAATGTTCAGTAGGAGACTTTTGGTCCATTCATGTTAGTACATTTACTAAAGGTCCAATGTTCACTTGGAGCCTTTTGGTCTTGTCAGAGTTTTATATGCTAGTTGAGATATAGAGAACTTTTAGTGTCAGATAAGCTAATTTTTTAGTGACGAAACAGTAAGGATTCATATAGCCAACCCCAACTTGCTTGCGATTGAGGCGTAGTAGTAGATGTTTTGTTGTAATATATTTCTCCTGAACTTGAGAGTCTCAGAAAGATAGTGGTGTAGAAAACAGGGTAATAGATTGTAGAAAAGGATTTAAAATAGGACTCTTGAGGGGTTGTTCACTTTTATCATAAAGCAAGTAAAGATTGAATGCTAAGCAGCCGTTTGCTTTATGTGGATAAGGGATAACATTTCCGGGATAGAATGTGGGATTATTTGTTTCATGCGTTTGGTTAAGTTTTTTATTCTGGTATAAGCAATCCTAGTACTATCTGTACCACAAAATACAATCTCACTGAACTAATCTTGGATAAAACAACAAAAAATAACATCATAAAAAAAAACAACAATAAATAACAACAATGCTCTTTTCCAAAGCACTTCTACAAAGTCTCTCAAGGAAGCCAAGTTTGTCTAATGTCTACTCTTTTGTAAAACCAAACACATGTTCTATATTGTATCCGGTATATCCAGTTTTATTCCAATGAACCAAACATCTACCAATAAAAACGTTTCCGTTAAATAATACTGCCATTATTTAATCCCCACATTCTAATCCTAGTATAACTTGTTCACCAGTCAATGATCCTTAAAAGAATAACGAAATACTCGCTCTGTCCCAATTTATGTGGCACTTTTTGTTTTTCGAGAGCCAAAACAATTTAAGTTTGACTAGGAATTTACGCATGGAATCTTCAAATTTTTTGAAATGAAATTTGTATATTTATAAACTACGTAAAAAGTACTATAAGTCACCATAATTAACAATTCAAAATATTGAAAAGATATATGAAAAATTTATGGTCAAAGATAGACTTGTTTGAATCTCGAAATCCGAAAAGTGCCACATAAATTGGGACAGAGGGAGTATAATCTATAACAAGGCAAATGATGTCCATTTAATCTGTGAATTTTCTAAAATTTGTATTTTTTCTTTGAAGTTATTCTATTTACTTTGGGATGGATGCTTGGTGCTAATGTGCTTTTGCCCTTTGCTTTTCATAATTGTCAAGTGGGCATTTTATGAAATTATTTCCTGATTCATACCAGTGTTACAACAAGTATACTGTAAACTTACAATGGTATTCTTGATCACAAAAAATATTCACATGGTATTCTATATTCGAGAAACTTTTTGCCGCATTATAACAGTACTGTGTTTCCTATATGCTATCGTTTACTTCAGAGGATCTTTGTTTAGTTTGTCTAGGAGACTACTTAAAAAGTATCAGTTATCTTATATGCAATCCAATCTCAGGTTGAGGAGATTGATGATATTGAAGACAGTTCTGGTGATCCGTTTGTTGCGGATGCCATTGCAAATGAAAGAGAGTTAAATCTTTCTGAAGAGCAGAAGAGGAAGTTTAAGAAGGTCTGTGCATGGTATATTCTAGTTCTTTTCTTTGACATTGATACTTCATTTCTTGAAAATATGGAGCTGGATCATTGCATTTTTTTTTTCATATTATCTTTTTTTCTCCAAACATATTCTTTCCTTTTTCTTTTAAAGAGTCCAATGTATGTTTGTGTCTTATTTCAAATTTTCAGCTGATGAGAGGTAACTTCTGGTGTTGTCTCTGGGCTGTTGATTCCATTGTTAACAATTCTTTTTTTACTTCTCTGTCTTCCAGGTTAAAGAGGAAGATGATCTAAAAATTGATCTGAAGCTTAGGAGATGTTTAAAACAGAGAAGACACAAGAACAGACAGAAATTGGTAATTAGCATGCTTTAAACCATCTTTTTAGCTTCTAATAAGTTTCTAGAAGTGTATCATCTGTGAAGGGCATGAACCATTGCACTTGAGTGTGAACTATTATGAGCAAAATATCTGACCTCTGGAAATTCACTACTTCATGGAGGAAGCCGACAGACTTCACATCGCCACCCAATTTTTGTGCTGTGAATGGTGCTTAAGCTTCGCTCACCTAGCCAGCCTACCCATATTCACAACAAAAGTCCGATACTGTCCTCTGTACCCAGAGCATTCCCATCGTGTTATCAGCCATTTATTCCCACAACACAAATCAATGGCAATAACAATTGTTTTTCAATAATCAACAAAAACCAGACTTGTATAATCAGTTCTGGATCTTCAAGACTGACTAGTGAAAGCATAACTCCAGAAATTCCAAAAATTATAAAATGGAAAGGTCTAACAAAATAATAAAAATATACTGCCCATGCGTAGCAAGTGTGAGGCTTACTCTGAGGGAACTAACTCTCTACTAGCGGTCACAAGTTTGGGGTAGTACCCACATTAGCTGGGGAATCTGTAAATAATGAGAAGAGGAGGTTAGTCACACCGGCAGGTGAGTGGATAGCTTAACCATAGCCGTTTTGTCAGGGATTAGTATATACATACATATACAATATGAAAAACACGCTCCTTCCAAATCAAAGTAACATGGGGTAAAAGTTGACATTACATATTAATTAACACAAGTAATACTTGCAGTTTCATTGAAATAGTTTTACATCTCAAGTTACAAGCCAAGGCCATTGTCACTGTAGTCGTCAATGTAGCTGTCTAGTTAAGTCTTGGTGCGTACAACACTAGTTGCTAGTTCTTGTCCTCTTAAAACTGAAGGCACATAACTAAAGCTTGCAAATAAACCAAAATATCTTTACATAAAATGCTCTCTGGCACACTCCCCAAAAACATTCTCTCTCTTACTTCTTAGGAGAGAGAGACCCTCTTTTTTTGACCACGTTCCGGTGGCAGCTTGCCGGAAACAGCCAGCTTTCTTTCTCTCCTTAAGCTATTTCCTTCTGATTTAGCTATCCCCTTGCCTTTTCTTCTCTTCTAAACCAGTACGGTGGTGATTCGCTATTCTAGCAATGGACAAGAATAGGATTTATTTCAATTACGAGATGGAACTCCGGAAACTCAACCTGATACGAATGGGTAGAAAGGAGTCGCAGACTTATGAGGAGAACCTCGATAAGCAGCAAGATCATGGAGTGGATTTGCTTCACACTCAAAGAAGCTTCTAAGGACCAGAAGAAGGTAGTGAGGAGATGGAAAATTACAGAGAAAGATGCTGAACATTTTAGTACAAGGAAACAGAATGAGTATGGAAGATTTATGAGCATTCTGTCACTAAATAGAGGAGGAAGATCAGTCTTGATTTTACTGGAAACTGCCTTAAATGCAGGTTGGTGTGATAGTGCATTTAGGATTGAGAACTTCATTAATGCCCCCAAAACGCAAGAGATTGTAGGCCCTCCAAGATTGACAGAAACCAACTACCCCTATGCTAAAGCTGTACAAGAAAGTAAATGGCCTTCTAAGACCATTCGCGAACAGATGTGAGAAGCAAGAAGGGTAGAATAGAAATAGATGAAATTTCAGACCCTCAAGGGGAAGGACTACTGAATAGATGTTTGGTTGGTAGTATAGAACAGGATTGCAAAGAAAAACCTACATTGGCGGATATAAAGAAGTGGTCCAACCTAGCCTGGAAAAACACCTTTGGGGTCAATATATATGAGATGTATGATGATAGATTTTTATTCGAATTTCCCAACAAACATATGGCTGAACAAGTTTTGAAAGGTCAATGGAGCTGGAGGAATATGAAATTCAATCTTGTAAGGTGGTCACCGACAGTAGGATGCACATCGAAATCCATTATTGAGAAAGCAAAATGGATTAGAGCAGTCGGGGTTCCACTACATCTCTGGTCTCACAAGGTCTTCTACAAAATTGGTCAAATCTGCGGGGGTTGGGTAGCCACAGAAGAGGAGGAAGAGGAGACAGAAACCAGGAACCATTTGAAGTGGGCAAGAATTCTAGTGGCTAACGAAGGGAGAAGTGTGCCAAATGAAGTCTTGATAATCCACAATGGCATCACTTTCGTCATCACGATTTGGGTTGAAAACAAACCTAGATTTGAATGTCTGCCGGAGTTGCACAATGCAGTCATTGGAGAAGATGACACAAGTAATTACCCAGTCCATGAGTTTACCCAAAAGACAAAGAAAGAGATTGTCTGTGGTAAAAGTCTAACCGTTCAGAAATCCCACCTACTTGAGGATTTGTGTGTCAGAGATCACATGGTGGTCTCACTTTATACAGCTGGATCCAATGGTCCCATTGAAACACATGAGGAGCACATGTTGAAATTAAATGACTTAAATTTTTTGGGCCAATTCCAGAAGCCCAAAGAAACTTCTTCATTTAATTTCAAAGATGGGTCTGATCTTGCAGCCCAAGTAATAAGTAATGACATAACACTTCAGCCAAGTGCTTGTCAAACAGAAGTTTTAATTGAGGCTATCAATGACTCCTTCTAACAAAGCTTTGATCGACCAGCCATGCAAAGTACAATGGACAAGGAGGCTCCACCAGATAGTGTCGAAACCATCAGAAAGGAGGTCGGGGAAGAAGATTCTACCAACGTTTTGGTAGAATTAGGAAATCAGAGGAACTCGAGGGAGAAGGTATCTCGAGAGGAAGGTGATGGGAATGACATCGTGGTGCACAACACAACAGAAACAGAGGAAAATTGGGACATTGAAGATGCAGAACCATTGAGTGTTCAACCTCAGTTGTTTATTAAAGAGAAAGAGAAGGAAACCTCACTGTGGGTGCGACAAAACTTGTTGAAATTAGGCAAATTGTTGGGGGCAGATTTCCAGGGACATGAGCAGGAAGCATTGGAACTACTATTGCAAGTCGACAGTTGTAGAATTGCAAGGGGAATGGAGTCAAATGCAATGTGCCGGAAAACAAGATTCAAAGGGGAGCAGGAATTAAAGAGTTTAGTAGCTTTTGATGTGAAATTCAAAAGCGGTGGGGAAAGAAATAAGGGGAGAAACAGTTTACAATCTATATGATGCAAATTAAACTAGTTTCATGGAATGTGAGGGGATTAAATTGCAGGGACAAAAGAAGATTAGTTAGGAGTATGTTGGGTAGCTGGAATGCAGACTTCATATGCATTCAAGAAACAAAATTGGAGGGGAACTTGACAGAAATAGTTAAACAATTGGGTAGATGGGTTGATTTTGCTTGTTTGGAGGCTAGTGGGACAAGAGGGGGAATATTGATGTTGTGGGATAGCAGGGTATGGAAGGGAGAGATTCTAGAAATAGGATCATACACTCTCACTTGCAAGTTTGAAGCTCAACTCCAGAATTTCTTTTGTCATGTTACAGGAGTTTATGCTCCAAATTGTTATATAGAAAGGAGATTAGTTTGGGAGGAATAGGGTCGGTTAGGGGACTTATAGAAGGGCCATGGGCACTCTGTGGGGATTTTAATGTATGCAGATACATTTCTGATAAAAGAAACTGCACCAGAAGAACAAAGGGAATGAAGGAGTTCTCAGATTTTATTGAAGATATGAATCTTATTGACCTGCACTTAGAAGATGCAAAATACACATGGTTCAAGGGGGACCTCCATGAAGCTGCTTCAAGAATTGACAGGATGTTGATCTCTGCAGATTGGGATGATAGTTTCAATAATATGAATCAGATTCCCTTGCAAAGGATTACTTCTGATCACACCCCTATTGCTCTACAAGGGGGATCTTGGCAAAAAAAGAAGAGTTACTTTAAATTTGAAAACTGGTGGTTGGGTACTGAGGGTTTTATAGACAGAATTAAAGGTTGGTGGAATAGCTTCAGCTATGAAGGAAGACCTGATTACATTCTTGCCTGTAAGATGAAAGCTTTAAAGAACAAACTCAAAGAATGGAGTAAAAGTGAGCAGGGGAATCTTGGGTCACAGAGGAACACTTTGCTAAGGAAATTGGCTTGCTGGGATAAGAATGCTTACAGATGAAGAGACAACAAACAAAGGTGAATTGTTTGCTTGAGTATGAAGAGTTGATCAAGAAAGAAGAAATTTCTTGGAGGCAAAGATCAAGGGCACTATGGCTAAAGGAGGGGGACAGGAATACTAAGTTTTTTCATAAAGTTGCCAATGCTAACAAAAGGTACAACAGTATAGACCAACTTTGTGTTCAAGGAGAAATAATTCAGGAGAATGCTAGAATTGAAGGGGAGATTGTGGAATTTTATCAAAGCCTATATACAGAAACAGTTCATTGGAGACCCGCTTACCAGTTTCCAAACTGTCCAGTTCTATTAGAGGAAAAGGAGAGTATGCAAGGAAGTTGAGGAAGAAGAGGTGTTGAGATGTCTAAAGATGTGCGCTACAGACAAGGCACCAGGGCCTGATGGTTTTACCATGGGATTTTTTATCAAATGCTGGGAAGTGGTGAAATATGATATAATGAATGCTTTTAATAATTTTCATGAAAAGGACATGTTTGAAAGGAGCTTCAATGCTACCTTTATTACACTCATTCCAAAGAAGAAAGGTGCCAAAGAGCTAAAGGATTTCAGGCCAATAAGTTTGATAGGTAGTATATACAAAATCTTCTCTAAAGTACTCACAGAGAGGTTAAAAGGAGTGATGGCAAAACTGGTGGACTCACAACAAATGGCCTTTATTAAAGGAAGGCAAATCATGGATGCGGTTTTGGTAGCTAAGGAAGAAGTGGTGGGATCCAGACAGAAGCAAGGAAAACCAGGGATTCTTTGCAAACTTGACATAGAGAAAGCCTATGACCATGTCAATTGGGCCTATCTATTGGGAGTGCTAAATAGGATGGGGTTTGGACAAAAGTGGATAAAGTGGGTAAAATTTTGCATATCCACTGTGAGTTTTTCAATTATCATCAATGGCTCACCAACAGGGTTCTTCAAGGCGCAAAAGGGTCTAAGGCAAGGTGATCCTTTGTCACCATTCTTATTTTTATTAGCAATGAAAGGTCTCAACAGCATGGTCAAAACAACAAATGTGAATGGGTGGTTGAGAGGTTTCAATGTAGCAAGAGAAGGAAGGGATAATCTGGAGGTGACTCATTTGCAGTATGCAGATGATACCCTCATTTTTTGTGATGCAGATGAAGAACAAATCAAAATTTTGAGGGTGATATTGGTTCTCTTTGAAGGGATGTCAGGATTGCACATCAATTGGGGAAAGAGCTTTCTTTATCCTATCAATGAGGTCACAACCATGCAATCCCTAAATTCAATTCTGGGAGGAGAGATTGGTAGTCTGCCAACGATGTACTTGGGTATGCCTTTAGGAGCAAACTCAAAGTCTAACGAAATCTGGAACAATGTGGTTGAAAAATGTGAGAAGAAATTGGCAAGTTGGAAAAGACAGTACTTATCACTAGGGGGTAGATTAAACCTCATCAACTCTGTGTTAGATTCCTTGCCAACTTATATGATTTCCTTGTTCCCTATACCAGCAAAAATCATTAGTAGGCTAGACAGAATCAGGAAGAAGTTTTTGTGGCAAGGAAATAAAGACATGAAAAGCTACCACTTGGTCAAATGGGAATCTCTAATAATTGACAAGAAGTTTGAATCTTTGGGGATAAAGAATCTGGATATTCATAGTAAGGCACTCAGAATGAAATGGCTATGGAAGTATGCCAATGATAAAGAAACACTATGGGGAAGAGTCATAGAAGCTAAGTATGAGGAGGAAGACAGATGGATACAACAACAACAACATACCCAGTGGAATCCCACTAGGTGGGGTCTGGGGAGGGTAGGGTGTACGCAGACCTTACCACTACCTCGTGGAGGTAGAGAGGCTGTTTCCGGGAGACCCTCAGCTCAAGAACATCAAATCTAAGTGACAGGAGAGCTATATATAAAACATAACAACCAATCCGAGGAAGACAGATGGATGACTAAGGAAATTACAACTCCTTATGGAGTTAACTTTTGGAGATCCATCAGAGATCTCTGGAATGAACTGAAGTGCTTCTTCAAGATCAAGGTGAACAATGGGGCTAAAACTAGGTTCTGGAAAGATGAATGGCATGAAGAAGGCAACTTAGAAAGGTTATTTCCAGATATCTACTCATTAGTACTACACCAACAGAGTACCATGGCAGAATTATGGACAACAGAGGGATGGAGATTCAACTTCAGAAGGCAATTCAATGATTGGGAAATACCAAGAATGGCAGATTTCATCAACAAGATTGAGCAATTCAGTGGGTTGGGAACAGATGAAGATGAACTATGGTGGAAGGGAGATGAGAAAGGCACATACAAAGTGAGCAAAGCGTACAGGAAAATGAACCACAACCAACAATTAAACAGTTGGTCATGGAAGAACATTTGGAAAACCAAAATACCATATAAAGTGGCATGCTTTGTGTGGCTTTTGGCAAAGGAGGCAGTGCTTACCCAAGAGAACCTAATGAAAAGAGGGATAATTTTAAGCCCCAGGTGCTTCTTGTGTGGGGAGCAGGCAGAAACTGTGAATCATCTATTCCTACATTGTAGAATCACAGGACAACTATGGAGATTTTGTTTTTGAACCTCAGAGGAATAGCATGGAGCATGCCTGGGAAAATTACAGAGGCCTTAACAAGCTGGGAACAAGCTGGGTTGTTGGCCAAGAATAGAGGCAGGTGGAGGATAGTCCCAGCAAGCATTTGGTGGACAATATGGAAGGAGAGGAATTCTAGGTGTTTTGAGAGCATAGAGAACAATATGCAATAGATTAAGCTTAATTGCATCTTGCTACTGTGTTTTTGGTGTAATCAGTTACTTTTAAATGATCCTGTCTGTATCATTGATGTTTTAGACTCATTATAGACATAGGATCATAGAATCATAGATGTAGGTAGTACTTTGTAAATATGGGACTGCTACAACACTTGTAAGATTCGGATTCTAACATATATAGAAAAAGTTACCAGTGTCAAAAAACAAAACTGAAGGCACAACATTGTATCATCAACATTGTGCACTAGGCCTAACAATCTCTGTTGTTAAATAATGGTAGTTTAGCAATGTTGCTACCCATTATAAGTATCTCAATATACACTTGATACAAACATACACATCAACTTGTATATGTGCATTTTTTCAAAATTACTTGATGTCTTGATCATAGCATAATAATGAAGAATAACCATAAATGATATCTCATGCGAATATTCAACATTTTTACATTATAGCAGAACTCATGTGTCAAAATAATCTTTTTTTGCTAATTGACAGATCATTTATATTACTAGTCCCAATGCAATAAATAAATTTAATGCTGGAAAACAATTTTCGAATCATGTTATTGTTGAAAAAGGCAAGCTAAAGAAGAGCCTTCTCACATTACTAGCTTCCTTGCCCCAAACTCGTGTTCATAGGCTAACCAGTTGCTTGTTCAACAATTTAGAATCAGTCAATATCAAGTTGAGTGTTATTTATATGAAAAATATCATAACTATCTACGTAGGACAAGCTATAAGCGAATTCCCAATTGTTTTACCTTGTATTCAATTAGGGCTAACTACCAAGGAGATTCAATCCGTATTAGTCCACAATTTGCTATTCTCGCGTATCCTTACCTCATTCAAGTATGAAGAATTTCCTAATTTCATCACCTTGAATTGTCAATGATTCAAATTTCTAACTCTTTATCATTGATTCAACTTATAATTTAGTTTACTTATATTGATTGAAAGATGAAACCACTAGTTTTGGATTATAGTTTACCTCTTGATGCCCATTTACCCAAAAACCATGTCCATAAATAACTTGCTTTTTTCTAATAGATGAACATTACCAATTGAGCTTCTCCTCAAATGTTGAAATTCAAGGAAGATATAGTTTCCAATGGTGGAATCCCCTTTCTAAATCCTTAAGTGCCTTTTGTCAACACGATGGTTGGAATTATTAACAACGTGCATGGGACTAACTAGTGTTCTTTCTCTATCTCTCTCTTTTGGTAATCGAGAAATCACCTATTGCCAATGACACATGGTCTGAAACTCGGGGGAAGATGGGCCTCCACCCTTCACCTCATAAATACCAGGCTTTTGCTTGTGGTAAGACACGAGCCCTTGGCTTGTGCCTATCTACACATCATGTGCTGTGCTCTTACCACTTAACCAGTGCCTTGGGGGCTAGTGTTTTCTCTATTAAAATAAGGATAGAAGAATGAGAAGATAAAAGTTCTGAAGAGTAGCTAGCGTTGTGTACCCATCATAATTGGATAAAGAAAAAAGGTTGAATGCTAACCTGAACTTTGTGTTACTCATTTGAGTTTATATAGGAAATGTATGTAAGTGGGTGTGCTATCCAAAATTACATTGTTCTGATTATATATGACTACGGTACTAAAAACTATCAAGGTCTTCTTTTTCACTGTGTACCTTAAGTCTTCTTCTTCAGGCAGTAATGTTGGTGAAGGTAACAACGATTATGCAAAATCTTCTATCAAGTCAGAAAAGTAGTTGATTGCACAAGCTTGGCTGTTTAATTTTCTATGACCCCTTCATAGTTATTGGATTTTCCTATTTTATATTCTACTTCATTTGGTACTCTGTTATGTCAACCAGGAGGAGATACAGGAAGATACAACAGATGACACTAATGGTTATTTATCTCAAGATTTTGGCTTAGACACGAAAGAGTATCCCACCGTTGATGATGGGGATGCGCCAAAAAGCAATGAAGTTACATCAATTATTGATGCCACAGTTTCTAAACATGAAATTGATGCTGAGGCCAAAGGATTGAAACGTTTACACAACTCTGAAGAAATGGAGCCTCAAAGTAAAAAGGCTCGGATCATTACACCAGATAGTGATGAGGAAGATCTTCCTGGGAAAATGTTGTCTCCTACATGTAGTTTGAGCGAGACAGAAGATCAATCAAATCTACAAAGGGATGGAGATAATGTGCTTCCAGTTAGTTCCCTTCCTGTATGCAATGAGAAGCAAAATTTTCGCTGCACTGCTTGTGATAAAGTGGCTATTGAAGTTCATGCACATCCTCTTTTGAGAGTTGTACTTTGCCTGGACTGCAAATCTTCAATGAAAACAAAGATGCAGGTAAGTTGTAACCATCCTTGCTTAATTACAATAAAGATAGTTTCAAATTTATGCAATCTATGTTATAGTAAAGCTATTTTTTCAAAATGCTATTAACACATAGATTGCATAGTTTTTTTTATGCAATCTATGTGTTAATAGCATTTTTGAATTTTTTTTAGCTGCGTTTCTGTTTAGACGCATTAAGAGATTGCTATAGTGTTGGATATTTGCAATCAGGGATATGCATGTCATTACCTGTTAATTTTTACTAATGTTCGTTGACTTTAAATTCAGTTTCTGTTTAGACGCATTAAGATATTGCTATAGTGTTGGATATTTGCAATCAGGGATATGCATGTCATTACCTGTTATTTTTTACTAATGTTCGTTGACTTTAAATTCAGTCAATAACAAGATGTAATGATTCACAGTGGTCTGTTTCTCTCACTCTACATCTTGTTAACATTGTACAGGATGTTGATTGCTCAGAGTGCTACTGCAGATGGTGTGGGCGTTGCAGTGATCTGTTAAGCTGTAAATCATGCAAAAGGTTATTTTGTAGTGTGTGTATAAGGAGGAACCTTGGTGAAGAAATTTTATCAGGAATTAAAACATCTGGTTGGCAATGCTGCTGTTGCTCCCCAAGTATCCTGCATCCGTTGGTTTCAGTGTTGGAGAAGATCATGGAGTCTCAAGGTTTGGTAGATTCAAATACAGACACGGATTCAGATAACTCAGATGCTTCAGATGCTGATATCAACGAGCATAAAAGGTACACCATGTACTTAATAATCATAAATGTGTATCCCTACATCATTAAGTTGCATATCTTTAGAATTTGCCCTAATTTTGTCTATTTTTGCATGATTAAGGCAATCAATTAAGCTCATACAACATGTGTTCCTGAGCGAGCTACTCTTAGTTTCATGAACTCTTAACATGTATCATATTAATAATACAAAAGAAGTTTGCATTCTCTAGATACATAGATTTTATTTTAAGCAGTTTCACCCATGTTTTGGAAAATGCTGTGTCTCGTTCGAATTGAGAAGTGTTGTGGTGAGGGAGTATTAATGCTTGATGTGTTTACTGTTATCGTATTCTCTCTTTCCGTGGTTGTTGATGACACCAATGAGAGTTTTTCTGGAGCATTTTGTTGCACAGTTAGTTTGAAAAAAAAAAGGTATTTTCTGCCTCATATATGGAGGTCCAATTCTGTTGCACCCAAATAGACTTAATGGTTTTATATTTGATTTATGCTCTATAATGGTTGATGAGCCTCCTTATTTTCCAGCGCATTTACCATTTTCATCTCTGTATTACAAAATAGACTGAAAATAATGGAAGGACTATGTTTCTTAATATAATAAAATAATGGAAGGACTATGTTTTCTTGAAGCAGCACCAAGAGAAGGCCTAAAAAGAAAATTAGAAGAATCCTGGATGATACTGAGTTAGGGGAGGAGACAAAAAGGAAGATTGCAATTGAAAAGGTAAAATTCCTAGCAATCACATATTTTCCTGTCAATGCTTGCTTCTCAAGGCATTTATTAATGCCTGTATACTTGCAGGAACGCCAAGAACGCCTCAAATCTCTGGGAGCAAAATTTTCAAGCAAGACTATGTTCATGGATTCTGGGGGTTGTAGCAAAAGCTCGTATGAAACTGGTAGCTTGGAAATGCTTGGTGATATTGAAACTGGTTACATAGTTAATGTGGTGAGGGAGGAGGGGGAAGAGGCTGTCAGGATTCCACGCAGCATCTCAGCAAAACTAAAATCTCACCAGGTCTCCTTCTATGCAGTTGTTGATCTCGTGTTTATTATTTTCTTGCCCTCTCAAGTAGTATACTGATTTCACATCATGACAATTTTGATATTTTGAACTTGTGAGTAGTACTTTAATATGTTGCAAGAATGAGAAAGTTGACCCTGTTTTTCCCTTTTTCCTTCATCACTAAGATCTTCTCTATCTCATGTCTATTTTTTTGTCATTTCTTTACATAAAGAAGACAGCATTTCACTTTTGGTATCTACCTAGCTTATACATCTAAAGGTTGTCTGGCCTTTCGACATGTCACCCTAAGGGCACTTAAATATTCTGAGATTTGTTAAAGTCATCTTCCTCTTTTATGATTCTAGGCCCTGAAAAGAAAATGCTTCTTAGGATGTGTACTCGAGGAACAAGTGTTGTTTGTTTTGTTAAACTGAATTGCTTTGTTATTTTATTGAACAAATTTCTGTTTGCATAACCTTCTATTCATAATTTCTGAGCGGCACAGTGAACCTCTGGTTCCTTGGTTTCTTTGTCTCCATCAAGGAACCCTCAATAATTACTCTGAAGCAATACAATACACTCTTAAGAAAAACTTATCAACAATTTCATACAAATTGCCCTCCTGGTAATGCCAGAAACACCATTCCAATTGCAAATCCCCGGCCAACCCGATGTTACATGAGCTCCTCATTTGTCTTGAACTACTCGTACTGAGCAAGCATATCATTTCAAACTATAGTAACTAACTTATAAAATATTCAAGGTACATAGTTGGTACCTTGTTTTTTTAAACCGTACTGGATAGTTGCTTACATGTAGCTGCAGGTTGACCTGTACCAAAATTCATGTAATCTAGGACACCCAATTTATACTGTGTAGAAAACAAAGATGAAACTCCTTGGTCTTCTGTTCTTTATTTGCTAAATGCTACATTATTCAGACCCTTCACTTTGATGAGGAGCACTCCTGACATGACCCTAATCCAGTGGGATCTTTGTCAGATCCTAGAACTAGTACAAATTTTGTCTTAGATTCAGTCGAGGTCTTGGTGAGTTTGATCCCTTAGTTGTTTTTTTCACGGACAAAGAAATTGAAAAAACCTAAGATAGAATAGTTGGTAAAAAAGTGTTATACCTATTTGCCTATCTTGTCTACACCTAATTAATCTCTGGTAAATCGTTCTTACTTTTGGCATAAAAGACTTTTACTTTAACGATAGCCAAGGTTGGAATCTGAAAAGATCCATGGCAAAGATAATCAACTAAATCATCTTATGGTGTAGTAGGAGGGAGGGGGAGGGGATGGGGGTGGGGGAGAAGATAGAGAAACTACTTTGAATGTGAAAATCTCAAAACCAAAGGAACTGAAAGATTTTGCTATTTTGGGACGGTGGAGTGTTGGGGTATGCTGCATGGTGGCTGGAAATTTTTCTATATTACTGTCATGTTTTTATTTAACTGGCTTTTTACCAAGAAAAGAGAGTTTTTCTTGGTTTTTCCAGCTAATTAGAAAAGTAACATGTCTCCATTACTTTAGTAATACTAGTTATACCCAAGTAAAACTCAAATAATTTCATACATTTGTTTAGGCAAATCTTTTGTACCCATTTGCAGTACTTTCTATGTACTCGTAAAATTTTTAAACCAAATTTGACATCCCACAAGGATCATAATTTGACATTTTTCATAAAAAAGAAAAGGAAAACTTGGCACCAGCACCCAGGTCCATTTAATGTAGGATAAAAGCAAAGATATATAAAGCATTGGAAAAGAAGTTGGCATATGATGTACATCTTTTCTGATTCACTCATTTTCTCGTTTTTTCGCTTCTTCGGTATGCTGATCCAGCAGATATCAATCAATCAACTAGCTGCAAGTTTCTATATGGAATCAGAAAAGTTTTTGCATACATTGTTTCTGTTTTCTATAAGTTCAGTCCCACTCTGTCATCACTTCTATATTTACTCAACATCTGCCAACCTCTGGTGTATGTTGTTTTAATCATAGAACTAGGAGAACCTGTTTACTGTGTGTTGAGTGCTGACTGCTAGATTATACATTGATGCCTATAGATGGATAGCATGGTGGATGTTGACTTTGAGTTAAAATCTTACATATTCAGTTAGTAGATTTGCCTTGATTCATTGTATGAATCAATAGAAATATGGACTAAGATCTCATCTTACTTTCCTAATTTAATGTAAGTAGAGTCTTGTTGATTGCATTATGTAGCCGTACCCGAAATTCAGTATTGGTCTGTTATCATCCGAACTCATTATTTGGTTCTTGGTTCTGTATCTAGTGTTATGTGTACTATAGAAATTTCTGATAGTGTAAGTATTGGTGACTCTCTTTGTCATTGTAGGTTTCTGGGATTCGATTTATGTGGGAAAATATTATTCAATCCATCAGGAAAGTCAAGGCTGGGGATAAAGGTCTTGGTTGCATCCTAGCTCATACTATGGGTCTAGGTAAAACGTTTCAGGTATTATTTGGCTGAATTACATTATAACATTGCTGTGCAGTATTTTCGTTTTTTTTCCTGATTCTGACTAACTTATCATTTTGTTTCCTAAGAGTACTAAACTTTTAGAAGTTCTCATTTTCTGTGTGATTGTATATGACTCTTTAACATTTCCTAATTCCACATAGTTTGGGAAAGGGTTAAAATGCCCTTCTTTTGGTTAACTTTATGGACCATTGGTCCTTTTATTACTCAAAAGGGTTAAAATGCCCTTAACGTATTGAAAATGGTTTTAAAATGCTCCTTCTACCTATTGTATCAAAATTGCCCTTTACGTCTTCTTAAGATTTACAAATGCCCTCTTTTAACAGAATTATGACATGGCACTAGTGGGTCTTTTAATTAACCAAGTGACATTAGTTTATTGGTCCACATGGAATTTTAACCCCACCCACAGAACCCGATCCATCCATAATGAACCCAATAAGCAAATCCCAAAATACCCTAAGCCTTCAATCCTTTCAATTTACACTCCATTTTTATTATATTCCTGATATTTCTGAATGCTAAAAAAGGTTCCTCTGGGTTTTGACCTTAGAGTATGATGATGGAGTAGACGTAAATATGGCTTAATATCGAATAAGCTAAGATGTGTTTTAAGCCTTGAAAATAACTTTAATCAGAGGAAGACTGAAACTTCAATTTTTATGCTTGGCATTTTAAGGTTAATTTACTAAAAGTATATTGGTTATAATTTATGAAGAACTTATATGGGTCTCATCAGAGATCAAATAATTTCAATTATGGACAATTGAGGAGAGAGACTTTTATTAGTAGCATCAGTATGGGCTCATAAGGTTTATGTCTGTCAAATTCAGATATGTGGATTCATTCTCTGTTTATACCATTGCCTCTGTTTTTAACATTGATCCATTGGTTCAACGCATTTGGCCGAATACACGTTGAATTTCACTTAAATGATTTTGTCAGTTATGTTTTAGATTCTAATTAAAGGACCTATTCGAAGGTTTGTTGATTGATATTTCAGTATTAGGAACAAGTTGAAAATGGAGGTGTAAAATGAAAAGGAATTGACAGGTTATATTACTTTGGGGTTTGCTTTTTGGGTTCATTATGGACGGGTCGGGTTCTGTGGGTGGGCTTAAAAGTTCACGTGGACCAATAATTTAATACCACTTGTTTAATTAGAAGCTCCACTAATGCCATGTCATGATTTTGTTCAAAGAGGGCATTTTAAACCTAAAGAATACATTATGGGCAATGCTGACCAATAGGTGGAATTGGGGCATTTTCAAACCATTTTCAATACGTTAAGGGCATTTTAAATCCTTTTCTACACATAGTTTTTATTCGGAAAGGGGGAGAGACACTGAGAAAATGCTGTTACTATGAACTATATCTTGTATTCATTTTTACTTGTTTTATGCTGGCTTGCAAGTTTGGCAGATATTGGGGACAGTAAAGGTTTTCAAACAGTATTCAATCAAGTAAAACTTCAATCAAATCAACTTTCACTTGAAATATTGAAAATTAGGGGCTGTATTCTCTGCAGACTTGACTTTTAAACCAACGTTTGTTTAAGAAACTGGCAGAGTTTATTGTTCTATTGACTTGGGTGGTTAATCAATCATGTTAATTGTTTCTACAGGTGATTTCTTTCTTGTATGCTGCTATGAGAAGTGTGGATTTAGGATTGAAAACTGCTCTCATAGTCACACCTGTAAGTGTTCTGCATAACTGGCGGCAGGAATTTATTAAATGGGAACCATCAGAAATGAAGCCTCTCCGTGTCTTTATGCTTGAAGATGTTCCAAGGTTCCTCATCTTTTTAATTCTTATGAAGCTCGTATTGGGTTGCTTTGTTTTTAATTCGAGTCATATGATTGTTCAGGCTTGTTGAATCCTCAGTGGTAATATCTTCGAATTACACTTAGCAGCAGCTTACTGTATGTTCTTTTAGGTTTCTATCAAAGAGCTCATGAATGGTGTGCATGTTGTTGGTCAATTTGTCTTGTCAGTTCTAGTTGTTTCTCTCTTCTTGTTGGGCTACTTCTTCGTGAAGATGTCTAGAGGTGTTCCAGTAGTAGCTATGCTAGTTTGCTCTTTTTTTTTGATGAAGTAAAGGATTTCATTAAAGAGCATTAGGGTGATGAAAGAAAGAGAGTTAGTTCCCTTACAAGAGTACTAAGCTAGAATCAAAGAGCTAACAAAATCCAAAAAACTGTAACACTATTAACAGGAGACTAAAATTTCCAACTAAACAGATTGACTAGGAATCTAGCTTTTAGAGTTCGGCTTGGAGTTGAGATCCCATCAAAGGATCTGCAATTTCTTTCATTCCAGACGCACCAAAAAATTACTGCTGGAATCAGTCTCCAGATCTTCTTGATCGTTTTATCAACTTTCCACAAAATCCAACTAGAGTAGGCTTCCTTGATGTTCCTAGGTAAGTCCCAATGTTGACCAAACATATTGGGGAAGCAGTTCCAGATGTGTGCTACAAAAGGGCAATGCAAAAGAAGGTGGTTGACATTATCAGATGACTATCGCACAAAAGGCATCTACTGACCAGAACCTTTTTCTTTTTACAAAGGTTATCATGAGTAAGCACAGCATCATTGAGAGCAAGCCATATGAAGTGTGTTACTTTAGGGGGAGTCCTAATTTTCCAAACATGCTTCCATGGCCAGTTGTCCAGCAACTCATTCTGAGAGCTCATGAGGCAGTAGTTGTCTTTGACCATGTATTTCTCCTCCTTAGACCATTCTGTGTCTGTATGTAGCCCTTTACTTCTGTATTCTGCTAGGGTGGGTAGGAGTGTGAGGAGATCATTAATTTCCCAGTCTTGAAGGTTTCTTCTGACTAGAGGGAAAGATACATTTTTGTCTCTGTATTGGCTCACAAAGGAGTCTTGGTTGCTGGCAATTTGGTAGAGTCGAGGTAAGAGACTTGCAGAGTAGTGTTGCCCAACCATCTATCTTTCCAGAATTTAGTTCAATTTTTTTAAAGGTAAAAATTGAATTAAAAGAAAAAACTTAATACTAGTAAAGATGCTAAGTTATGAACTTAATAAATCCCAAAAGAGTATAAACACCCCTGTCCAATAACCTATAATCTTATACATCGCCTAATAGATCTACCACGTCTCCTATTTCTTCCCACATATTCTTTCTACACCAAAAAAAGAACAAATTAAGACAATTTATGCTTGTACCTTCAAAAAGTCTTGAATTCCTCTCTTTCGATACTGTCAACCAAATAGAAGCAGGTAGGACCTGCCACCGGTTCTCATCACCTCCCTCTCTCCCAATACTTTTCCAGCTGCTTAGCATCATCAAGGTAGAACTTGGAATTGCCCATTTAATGCCCAAAATACAAAGGAACATGTGCAACAGATTTGTAGTTGTCTTGTGAGGTAAAAACAGAGGTTCATTACTTTCTCCATCCTGTCCACATAAAAGGCATTCTTGAACAAATCTGAAGACCTCTCCTTTGTAATCTTTCTTGGGTTAAGCATGCTTTTCTAGTTACCAGCCAGACAAAACCTGATACCTTCACTGGTATATTCACTATCCAGACCTGCTTCCAAGGCCAGTACACATTCTCATTTTCAGTGCCTTTTTTATTCAACTTCCAGTATGCTGATTTAACTGAGACTGCCCCTTTATTATTCAGCTTCCATCTAAGTCTCTGGGCAGTCAGATAAGCCATCAAAAGATTCCAGTAAATTAAGCTATGTAGATTGTGCCCCAACTTCCCAATCAATAAGAGCTCTTCTGAAATTCAAATACCAACCTTGTTGACTCCACATTTGGTTGATCGTAACCTGTTTTTTAGTTCAGATCATTAAGATTTCTTCTGAATTTGAAATGCCAACTTTGTTGACTCCACATTTGTTTGATCATAACCTGTTTTTGACTACTTATTGAGTACAAAACTGGAAAACTGGACTTAAGGCTATTCTGGCCGACCCACTGATATTCCCAGAAATCATTTTTTCTTCCATCTCCCACCACAATCTGTACATTAGGTCATTGATTTCTTATAGTTCTCCAGAAACTGCATCCATAGGGGTTTTTGACTTCATTTGTTGTCCACTGATTCAACAACCCATATTTGTGTGATATTAAGGTTCTCCACAAATTCCTGTCCTCAGCATTGAGCCTCCATAGCCACTTTTGAAGGAGGCTTCTATTGTGCATTCTAAAAACCTTAATGCCCAATTCCCCGTGTTTCTTTCTTAGATCACTTTATCCCATTCTGCCAGATTCATGCATCTATTCTCCTCGTTGCTTGCTAAAGCAATAAGTTGTTATGAATGAGTAGCAAACAAATCTTGAAATTTAAGGAGGATGACAACAAATGGTTTCCTTATCGTTTGCCTTAGTACCAATAATTCCATAAAAAGAAAACAATGTCCAAGCCAGTTGTGTGCACACCTCTACTAATTTAATGGGCTACCTACTACTTTCGATCAACATAGGTACCAGGTGACTTTGTCCACCAAGGCTTGGATAGATGAAAAATGTTCAGTATATTATGTAAATAGAAGTATGCTCTATGCAACAACTTAAGCTTTTAGATGAGATAGTCACACACTTCACCTCTACCCTTTATCAAAAAGGATCTCCATGTGCTTGGCAAAAAAGAATCAAGTTTGCACATTAGTGGACGTGTTGAAAATATAATGAAGTAAATAAAAGTGTGCTTTCTCTAATAACTGAAGCTTATAGATGAGATGGTTTTGCACCTAAGAGTGTTACCCAGTGGTCAATGGAGCAAGTCACGAGGTCTCTGGTTCAAATTCTAGCCGAGTCAAAAAACCAATTGACTTTTTCTCATTTCTTCTAGTCTTGATGGACAAAGTTACCTGATACCTGTTGGTGGTGGAAGGTGGCATGTATCCTGTGAAATTAGTCGAGGTGCGCGCAAGCTGGTCCGATATCATAGTTATAAAAATAAATAAGATGAGATGGTCACGCACTTCAATAATAAGGAATCACCTACTATTTTTACATCTGCTGGATTTGAACTTGAGAGACATTGACTTCATTAACTCAAGAAGACCACTATGCATAATATCAATTCTGCTCTAAAATCATGTTATGGGCTGTTCCAATAAGATACCATCTTGAACAAATATTCATTTTTTGGTTAACATGTATATCAATTCTACTCGAAAATCATGTTTACTGTATAATCTCCTCGCGAGCTGCAAGTACCTACTCCTATCAAAATGAGAAGCATCAAGCAGAACTTGAACTTGAAGAAGCGAGCCTCTATCTGAGAAAGCCATTGCGCTCTAGCCCCTTGTATAGGGTTTCAAACCTGCACACCCCTGAACTACAAGCTTTCTTTGAAGCCCCTACAACATGGGATATTTGCCTGAGAAAACAAAAGATTCCCGGCATATGTGAATTACTCTTTGATCATGAATTGAGGGTAAAATGGATATTCAGCTCTACAGTAGAAATATGCTGTTTATGATTGATTGTTAGCAGTTAGTGATTCTGCCACATGATATAAGTTTTCCTTGAGTTCATTTTTAGCTAATTTAACTGGGACAAAAAGAAAAGAAGAAGAATAGGACTAGGCAATTTTTTCTCCTTAGTCTCATTTCTATGTGACCTGCTATATTTTGGTTTATCCCGGAGCACTGTGGCTGTATATTGTTTGGGAACCTTTTTTTTTTTTTTTGAAACTGATAACATTTGTATTTCATTTAGTACTTAGGTAGTACTGAAAAACCATATTTACAAAAGCAGAGAGGAAGTATAATCTATCCAAAAACTGAACCAAATCTAAATGGATCCTAAAACATCTATGATTGACTCAGTTTCATTGGAGTAGACATTTGTACACCAAAAGCAGAACAACAAAACACACTTAAGCTTTACTTCCTGCAAGTTGTTATTCCTATTCTCAAAACATCTCTCGTTTCTCCCTCCATATAGTCCACCAAATACTAGCAGGGATCATCCTCCATCTTTCTCTGTTTGTAGCCCCAACTCCAGCCATCTCCCAACTGAATAGAGTCTCATCAATCTTGCTAGGCATACACCAAGATATGCCTCTGAGATTAAGGAAAATCTGCCACAGCTGCTCAGTAAAGTTGCAATGTAAGAAGAGATGTCTCACTGTCTCATTAGCCTTACCACATAAGGAACATCTGTTACATAGAAAGATTCCTCTCTTGGCCACATTATCCAATGTCAAAACTGCTTTATTGGCTAGTAGCCATGTAAAGCATGCCACTTTGTGTGGCACTTTGGTCCTCCAGATTTGCTTCCAAGGCCATTTGAAGTCTTGAATGCCACCAGGACTTATCTGTTTGTATCCTTCTTTCACTTTGTAACTACCTTTGTTGTGCCCTTGCCACCATAAATAATCCTCGCCTGTTTGTATACCTTGAAAATTCTCCAGAACCTTAAACAATTCAAGTATTCTGGGAATTTCCCAGTCATTCAGATTTCTTCTGAGGATCAGATCCCAGCCTTGTTGTGTCCACATTTCAGCGACAGTCTTCTGTTGGTGTTGAGCCAATGTAAAGATGTCAGGAAAACGATCTTTGAGGCTCATACCACCCAACCATTTATCAAACCAAAAACTAGTTTTTCTTCCATTTTGTACCTTGACAGTAGACTGATTACTGAGAAAAGGCCAAAATATTCTGATGGATTTCCAAAGGCTAATCCCATTGGGGGTATTTACCTCTTTGGTTACCCATTTATTTAGCTCCTCATACTTGTTGTTGATCACCCTATACCATAGTGCTTGGTCCTCCTGATGGTACCTCCATAGCCATTTCACCTTCAGAGCTTTGCTATGGTTTTTGAGATTCTTGATACCTAATCCACCTTGCATCTTACTTCTGATGATGTTCTTCCACTTGACTAAGTGAAAGCCTTTTCTTTCCTTATTTCCTTGCCACAAGAAGTTTCTTCTAATTTTGTCCAAACTCTGAACTACTGATTGGGGAATATGGAAGATAGATAGCATATATGTAGGGAGAGCATCCAGAACAGAGTTTATCAGAGTTAATCTACCTCCCAAGGAGAGGTACTGTGATCTCCATCTGGCTAGTTTCTTTTCACATTTCTCCAATATTGGGTTCCAAATGTCTATGGCTCCAGACTTTGCCCCCAAAGGCATGCCCAAGTATACTGATGGCAGAGTACCTGTCACTCCTCCCAAGGTTTGTGAGAGGTGTTCCATATCCGGAACCACATTAATTGGATACAAATGGCTTTTGTTCCAGTTTATATGTAGTCCAGATATGGCTTCAAAGTAGACTAGTATGAGTCTCAAAATCAGCAACTGCTCCTCCTCAGCCCCACAAAAAATTAGTGTATCATCAGCATACTGTAGGTGTGTGATCTCCATACTATTCCCAGCAACCTTACTGACTTCAAATCCCTGTATTCTTCCTGTTGTCTTGGCTATCTTCAACATATTGTTAAGCCCCTCCATAGCTATGATGAACAGGAAGGGTGATAAGGGATCCCCTTGCCTGATTCCTCTGTGTGCACTGAAAAAGCCTTCAGGAGACCCATTGACGAGTACTGAAAACTTAACAGTTGAAATACAAAACTTGATCCAACTGATCCATCTGCTATCAAATCCCATTTGTCTCAGCATACTTAGAATGAAATCCCAATTCACATGGTCATATGCTTTCTCAATATCAAGTTTGCATAGTATACCAGGTTTCTTCTGGGACACTCTAGAATCAATTGCTTCATTAGCTATAAGCACTGCATCCATTATCTGTCTGCCTCTGATAAAAGCCATCTGTTGTTTGTCTACCAACTTATCCACAACTCTCTTCAACCTTTCGGTCAAAACCTTGGACAGTAGCTTATAGAAGCTTCCAATTAAGCTGATGGGTCTGAAGTCCTTGAGTTCCTTTGCTCCTATCTTTTTAGGAATCAGTGCTATGTATGTTGCATTATAGCTCTTTTCAAACATCCCAGTTGAATGAAAATTGTGGAGAGCCCCCATAATGTCATGTTTAATGATCTCCCAACATTTTAGAAAGAATCCCATTGTGTATCCATCAGGACCAGGGGCTTTGTCTATAGCACACATTTTTAAACACTCAAGTACTTCTTGTTCCTCAAAATCTGCCTGCAATGCTTCATTTTCACCCTCTGTAATGGTAGGATGGTTGCTGATATTTACAGAGGGTCTCCAACCTTCAGGTTCTATATACATCTTTTTGTAGAAAGAAATAATTTCTTCCTTAATTCTGTCTGGCTCTGTTATAGTCTCTCCCTGTACTTCCAGTTGATCAATATGGTTGTATCTCTTGTGGGCATTAGCTGTTTGGTGGAAAAACTTTGTATTCCTATCCCCTTCCTTGAGCCACAAAGCCCTTGATCTCTGTCTCCAGGCCACTTCCTCATTCTTCAAACACCCCTCATACTCCATGAAAAGTGTGGCTTTTTTTTCTATCTCCTCCTCAGTTAAAATTCTGTTGCTCTGATGTGATTCTAACTCAGCCATCTGATTGAGAAGGTTGTTCTTTTGCAATTTCAGATTACCTTGTTCATATCTGCTCCATTCTTTCAATTTCCCTTTGAGGGCTTTGAGTTTGCATGCTAAGATGTAATCTGGCCTCCCATAGAACTCAAAATCATTCCACCAGACCTTGATTCTTTCAACAAATCCTTCTTGGTTCAGCCACCAATTTTCGAACTTAAAATAGGATTTAGATTGTTCCCAATGTCCACACAACAAGGCTATAGGAACATGATCAGAAGTCACTCTTTGCATAGTGGTTTGCTTTATGTTGGTGAAAAGATTACCAGTCCTGCAACAGGTTTTGTACCACCCTTCTCTTTCCCTGTTCATTCAGCCCCCTAACATTCCATGAGATTAATTTTATCTTCATGGAGTATTATGTGATTTCCCCTTCCCCTTCCTTCTATCACCATTGCTTTTGAATTTGACATCAAAAGTTATCAAATTTTTTAACTCTTGTGCTCCCTTATGCTTTGCTCCTTTAACTTCTATTGTTTGCTCCATTCTGGCATGTCTGCTTGCATCAACCTGCTTAAGCAACTCAAGTGCTTCCTCTTCAAGCCCCTGAAAATCTACTCCAAACATCTTTTGAAGTTTAAGAAGATTTTGTTGTACCCATGTTGTTGCCCTCCGTTCTGAATCAGTTAGCACTTGGGTACGTAGTGGTTCAATCTCCTGTACATCCCAAATTTCTCCAGAATTAAACGTCTCCAGACGTTTTTGTTGTGACTCGTTTTCGTTTGCAAAGGTTTCCCCCGATATGATGCATGCATTTACTTCGTTAATGGGTAAACAGGAGATTTCCGCTTCTTTTCCTTCTTCAAATCCTTCTTCTCTTGGCTGGGTCCCCTCGAGATTCTGTAGATTTGGTGTTTTCCTTCCAGTTACATCGCGACTGGAGTAATTTTCCAGAGATTCATCAATCACCACCTCTTGAAGGTCAGAATTGGGCTGTGGGCTGAAGTTATTAAAAATAATTGTCGCCTGATCCGGCCCAGTTGACCTACTGTCCAAGTCTTTATTTTTAAAGATCTGCACATGCCGAGCACGTGCTACTTTAGTTTTTTTAAAAATTTGGACAGCTGCCTCCACGTGATTTCCTTCTGTTACATCAACATCGACAACCTGTACTTCTGCTTTCTCGGATATAGATGGTTGGGGATCTATTATCCGCTGTATCTTCAGTTGATCTTCTCCGGTGGTTGTTCTATTGCTTTCCGGCGGGAATTCAAATAGGGTTTTCCTCTCTGCCCAGATCGGAATTATGAATTTAGTTCCATCTCTAGAAATAGAGACTTCACTTGGAATGCTCCGACCATCACCTCGTATTTCGATCCTTGCCCATTTGAGAGGGAACCTTTTTTATTCACTCTTCTATTCTTATATCTGGATTCTGGACCCACCTTGATATTGTTAAATGCTCGAATTAATCATGAAGTTAACTTTTCATGATGCTACTTTTATTTTAGTACAATCAATATTAGCCTCTCCTAATAGTCATGCTAGATGAAGTAAGGTGGCATAAAGTTGGACTATGGTTAATTAAATATCTGCCTTTCTCTTAATAACCATGCTAGATGAAGTAAGGTTGCATAAAATTGGACTACGGTTTTGTTTTCTCCCTGCTGATGAGAGTCTTGAAACGTGACATCCTGTAGAAGGGTGATTGCTGAGGAGACAGCTTCATTGTATTTTTAATAGTCATCATTGATGAAGATGGTTAATGAATAGCTTATAATGTTTCAAACTCATCCCCATCTCTTAGTTGAGCTTTTTAGTTCTGGAGGGCATCTGGCAAAAATTATTCTTGTGAGATCTTTTTACTTGTAGGGTGATATCGGTCTAGCTGATCTGGAACTAAACTTATGCATCCAAATTGCTGGAAATAGTGAAGGAGATACAAGGATGCATTATTAGTACTGTTGAAATTGGTTCTCTGTTATTTCAAGATCAAACTCTTGGGTTTCTGCTTCTCTTGTTTTCTTCTTCTATTTCTAATGATCAGTATCATCTAAGTTTTCATGTTTTCTCTTTTGCTGCCCATCTTACTTGAGGATTATCAGTTGATTTGATGGAAAATTTCAATCATCCCCGGAGGGAAATGCAAAATATTAAGACTTATCATTAACTTTGATTTTTCATATTCTTGGGCCTATAGTACTGGAAAAGGAGAAAGTGATGCAACACAGTGGGAGGGCACCACTTTAGAAAAAGAGAAAATATAACAGCCAGTGGGTTCCACTAATGCACACCAATAGTAGAGCCCCTATTCTACAATCTAGTCATCATAGTGATTCTCTTTCATATTTACTAAATTTTGTCACCAAATGTGTTTTACAGAACAATCAGCTTTTCTTGTTCCATGAGTTATCAGATTGTCTTGAAGGATTCAGTGGATTCCATTAATGTACACCAAAAATAATGCTATTTAGTTGCGGGTTAGCATTACCTGCAGGTGGCTTACATGCTGTAGGGGATGGCAAAGTCTCTCTGGTCCAAATGATTAGCCATTTCCACAATATTGAGAGATCCAATTTTTTTCCTATTCCTATGAATTACATTGGACCCAGAAATGATACAAATTTTTACAATCTGGTCTTCTAAAGCATTCCTTTTGTGCTGAGGGTCCAGAAACAACCTCTCTACCCCACAAAGGTAGGAATAAGGTCTGCATACATCCTACCCTTCCTAGACCCTACTTGTGGATTACACTGGTGTGTTACTGTTGGTGTACTAAATGATGCTCTGTCATTTTAGATATTTTAGCCACCGGAATGAGGTCGGTGGACCCATAAGATTTTCTTGTTTCTGTGAGTCATCAGATTGAGTTGAAGATTCTTGTCTTGTATTCTTGGCAGTGATGCTTCCACTTCATCTAGTATTAATTTATATTATTGAAAGTTTCTGGATACAGAATTCTTTTTATGATGTCTGGCTCTTCGTTTTATCATGTACTGTTCGGGTTTTTTAGGCATATATGTAAGTGTGCTTCTTTCAATGAGGTCCCAGAATTAGCTATTATTTTCTTGTGTTTTCTTTGCATCTCCTGTTTTTTAATCGGCTGTTAGGATTTTTGTTTTGAAGTATTCTGAACATTCTTTTTTAAAACCTCTTGAGTCATTTCATAGGTGGCATCTTAGTCAAACTTTACTCTACTCTTGTTTACAGGGAGAGAAGGGCCGAGCTACTCCAAAAATGGAGATTAAAAGGTGGCGTTTTCTTAATTGGCTACACTGCTTTCAGAAATTTGACACTAGGGAAGAATATAAAGGAGCGTCACGTGGCAAGAGAAATTTGTCAGGCTCTTCAGGTAGTGTTTGTTACCCTTAGAATTGATAATTGTGATTTTTTGATGGAGATGAGAGGGAAGATTCTCCCCCAGTTACTTCATTTTCATGTCCTTTTGGCTTAATGTTATGCTCTTTTTTGAGACAAGCAACAATTCTATTCAGTAAAAACTTAGCCACCTCAGAAAAAGGTGCTAAGTTGGAAACTTTACAAGCATCGAAAAGGTACTTAAACCCCTGCCCAAAACCTTATATACATTACCAATTTAATATATTAACTCTCTGACTTCCCCCCACATATTCTGTTTACACCAAAAAAAGAACAAGCTAAGACAATTCATCCCAATTTTCTCGATAGAACTGCTAGTGCCTTCAAAATGTCTACCATTTCTTTCCTTCCACACCGTCCACCAAATGCAAGCAGGAATGAATGATCTTCCACCAGTCCTCCTCCCCACCTCTATTCCCAATACTCCACCAATTGTTCAGTAATGCCAAAGTAGAACTAGGTATTACCCAAGTTATTCCCAAAATACAAAAAAACATGTGCCACAGATTTATAGTTGTCCTGCCAAGAAGAGATGGTTGACTGTCTCGAATCGTAGATGTTTTAGCTTGGGACCTTTAGTGGACTGTCCTCTTTACTGTTGATGCTTTCTTCTAATTTTTGTCTTGTGCCCCTCTGTTTCAATATTCCTTACATGTTATTATTCTGACATGGGCCTGACTCAACTCCTTTATTTGAGTAGCTTCTCTTCCTCTTTACCCTTGTGCGAATCCGATCTTAAGTTCAACTCATTTGATTGAATTTAAGGAAGGCATCTGGATGTCAACCTGATGTGAGGATATTGCGCCATCTCCATTCCATCCGTTGGGCATAATAGCCAATACATCATCCCTCTTGATCGATTTCAACCCCCATTGTCCTTATCTGTCATTGTTACTGTGGTCGTTATAGTTCTAGGTTCTTCATGACCATCATCGGCACCACCTTGATAGGAATTTGTCATTTTTTAATTGTTACCGTTCTCAATTTTTTTAATGTCTTTTCTCCTCTGCATTTTTTGACAAGAAAAATTAAAGGTGAAACTAGTGTATGGATGCTTGTGGTTGAAGTTGAGCATAATACATTTCATCTCAATTAACCCAACTTGATTTTGAAATGTTTGTAATGCGTATAAACTCCTATTCGTCCTCTAAAAGTCATATTAAAAAAGAGTGCTGGACTCTGTTTCTCTGTTTGAAATGAATGTAGTTGATTCTTAGAAAACTTAGATTTGTGAATGCTTCTCCATGCTGTTGGGGTTAAAATTTTATAGCCCCCCCCCCTTTCTTTTGGTTGAACTTCCTTCTTTTTTTGGTTTAACTAGAGCAAAAATTTTCACATCTGATTCAAATATGTTCCGTTTGCCAGGACGGGCCCGACATACTTGTTTGTGATGAGGCTCATATTATCAAGAATACCAGAGCTGATGTTACTCAAGCCTTGAAACAAGTCAAGTGCCAGAGAAGGATTGCATTAACTGGATCTCCTCTTCAAAACAATTTGATGGAGTACTATTGTGTAAGGCTGTGATGAAGTTGTCTATTTGGTAAGACTTTAATATAGAAATCTAGTCTTACTATTTTGATTTCATGGCAGATGGTTGATTTTGTGAGAGAAGGATTTCTTGGCAGCAGTCATGAATTTAGAAACCGGCAAGCCATCTTTCCTTTTTACTGCACTGTCCTTACTTTCTATGTATTTTGACGATATTATCTTCCTGGTGCAGCTTTCAGAATCCGATAGAAAATGGTCAACACACCAATTCTACAGCTGATGATGTTAAGATTATGAATCAGCGATCTCATATTCTGTATGAACACTTAAAAGGATTTGTTCAAAGAATGGACATGAATGTCGTGAAGATGGATTTGCCACCAAAAACTGTCTACGTGATGTCTGTAAAGCTTTCTCCTTTACAGAGAAAATTGTATAAAAGATTTCTAGATGTTCATGGCTTCACCAAGGACAAGGTTTCTGGTGAGAAGATAATGAAGAGATCCTTTTTTGCTGGGTACCAAGCCTTGGCTCAGGTACTTTCTTGTTGGCATGTTTCTTAGTTTGCTTGTTTTTTTGCATGAAATTAATGTATGATAAGAGCCCCACAGTTAATTAGCTTACTTGTAAAAAGTAGCAAGTGACGACGTGGTTTACCATATCAATAGAATGCGAAACAAAATATCTTCAAGCAATATGAAAATATGCCTTTTGCACATGTTTGTGTTCTTATATTTACTACTTCTGCAGATATTTACTGAATACTCATAAAGCGATTCTAAATAATGTATTGAAAATGCAACAACTTAGCACCAACTTGATGCCAGGATTGTACTAGAGTTGGCGTTCTTTCTGTAAAAAAATAAAAAGTAGGATATTCGCAATGAAGGTCCTATTCTTATAAAGACTATGAAATTAATGTACTATCTTTATCCTTTATATACTGTAGATAGCACCAAAAAGTCGAAATATATTAATATTTGTATTTAGCTCCTGTACACTTTCTTCCCTTAAACACATCTCACATTTCTTTCCTTCCATATATAGCAGCATATACACGCAGGGATGGTGCTCAGTAAACCAGTAAAGAAGACTTTTTTTCTTGTCAAAAAAAATCTTCATTACTGGTTTACTAATACTGCTGGCGTTCCAACAATTAGTAACTCTTTGACTGTCTATGTAATAACAGTGACAATCTTTAAAAGATGTCAAGCCACCAAGCTATGCAAGCTGCCACTTCCAATTTCTTTGTTACAGATGAAACACCTACTGCATAACAAAAATCCTTGTCTCTGTAAATTGTTATGTGCAAGGCATGTATCTTTAGCCACCAACCATATGAAACAGTTTATTTTACAAGGGGTTTTAAACTTTCAGAGTTGCTTCCATGGTCAATTGTCAAAGTTAACTTCCCCACCCTTGAGGGTCTTGTAACATGACTGTTTAACTTTCAATTTTTCTGTACATTCCATATCACATTTCCTCCACTTGATCATTGAGGGATACCATCTCTAAATCTTTAAATGGGAGAACAATTCTGCGGATTTTCCAGTCAAAACAATTTCTAAATGAAATGCACCAAATGTGTTACCATTCCAGAACTGAGACAAGATTACTAGCTGTGTCAGTCAAGGTATAAAGATCATAGTATTCGAGTTATAGGTGGAGTATGACCTACTCAAGTGTCTTGTCAGAAACTAGTTTTGCAGCCTAACTGGATATTTGTAATTGTAGGCCATAATCTACTAATGTGTTTGCAGAGGCTTACTTGTGAGAGGGTAGTATAGGATTAGGGTTTCAAGAGCTTTACTCACCATATTTGTTAGAAAGTTACCTTTCTCCATAAAGATCCTGTTTCTTTACCGTATCTCCACAACCACTTCAAAAGCAAACTATCATTGTGTGATTTTAAGTTTTGGTGTGTTAGATACTTTTAGCAAATCTAACACATCTGTTGACATTTTTGAAGAGTCCAAGCAACATAGGCAGACTCCATTGCTACTTTTCTCTAGCATAACCTTGTCCCACGTCACCAAATGGAAAACCCCCTATCCCCGTCAACCTTCCATAAAAGTCCCTTCAAATTCTTTCTAGCTTCTTTTTCACATTCACACTCAATGAACTAAAGTCATAAGAAAAATAGGGAGAGTCTTGAACACTATTATTGAGAGTCACTCTTTCCTTCAAGTAAAAGGTACCACCTTCTCCAAGTAGCTAATCTTCGTTCAACCTCGAATTTCTGCCACACATGTTTTGATTTGTATCTCGCACCTTAAAGCAAACCAAGACAATTCAGAAGTTCTTTTTGGCTTTTGTATTTCCTAGACACCATTTATATCTGTTACCGTAGTAATATGAACAAGAATAGTATATACAATCCCACTTAGAACATGAATAGGAATATGATTAGTAAATAAAATATTACTGGGAAAAGTATTGTTTGTAGTGTCCTATTTGGAAAATGAGTCTAATATAGTGTCTATAAATAGGATCTTAATGTAATATTGTAGATACACAATTCAATAATATTCTTCTCCAATATTTCTCTCATAGATCAAAGCTTCTATGATCCTGGTAGAGAGTCAAAGAGCTTTTGTTGCCGGCGGCAGCTATGGCCTATATATGCCGCCCTTCTGGCCAATGCTTATGTTAACAAAAGTAGGGCTAATGATATATGCATGAACCCCATATCCAGGGGAAGAAAACACAGTCAAACATGCGTCAATTTACAGCGACTTTCTAGGACTATTTTGTGTCAACCTCGTATCCATCATTGTTCAAGTAGCACTGTGCCATCTTTTCAATGAGTACTTTCGCATATTCAATTTGCGTAGCACCGTGCATCTTTTTGGTGACTACTTTCTCATATCTAATTTGTGTAGCACCGTGCCATTTTTGTGGTGACTACTTTCTCATATCTGATTTGCATAGCAACCTGACATCTTTATGATGACTGCTTTCTCATATTTGATTTGTTTAGCTCTATGCCATATTTTCGATGACTACTTTCTCATATCTAATTTGTGTAGCACCATGCCATTTTTTTTTATTGAGAAAGTTATCATTTTATAGACAACAATACACGAATGGTGTATTTCAGTAGTAATTACATCAGGAGTATACAATAAGCAAAACCAAAATATCTATCATTTATACCCCTCCTAAACTATCTAAAAAGTGACTAATTGCCTCCACCTCTATGGGGAGCACCGTGACATCTTTTCAGTGACTATTTTCTCATATCCAATTTGCGTAGCATCGTGCCATCTTTCTAGTGACCACTTTCTAATATTTGATTTGCATAGAATCGTGCGAATTTCCCGATAACTTCTTTCTCATATTTGATTTGCGTAGCACCATGCATTTTTAGGTGATTGCTTTTTTCATATATGATTTGCATAGCACAATGTATCTTTCCAATGACTACTTTCTCATATCTAATTTATGGAACATCGTGCATAATTTGAAACTACTCTCTTATGTTTGACTTGCGTAGCATTGTGTTTTTTTTTTTTGGTGACTCCGTAGATTTGATTTGCATAGTTCTGTGCGTCTTTCCGGTGACGCCTTAGATGTGTCTTACATAGTTTCAATTTCATCAATGTTGGGCAAACTCCAACACTTCCTCAAAGTCCAGCAACCTTCGGCGACCAAAGCCCAACTTGCCTCACCGGTTGCAAATCCCTCACATGTGGCTAGATCTAGGGTTCTAGTGACCACATTGGTGTGTGAGCCTGTCCGGCCAATTTTCCATTGACTTTCTTGTTCAATATCGATTAGTCTCTTTATTTCAAGATGATTCATATATTTCATACCAAATTTTGAGCACTTTCCCACTACCATTTCATTGTTTCTGGCAGATCTGAGTTTTCCAGCCGTGTTTTCTCTGTATTTTAGAAAAACTTTTGTTAAAAAGGGTATACTCAGATATTTGGGCTGAATTGCGGTGATACTCTCTCCGATGGCTAAAGTAGCATTTGTCTTCCTTTTTCTATCTATGGTTGTCATTCGCCATTTACCTTTTAATCAGTTGGACATTAAGAATGTTTTCGCCATGATGGTCTCGAGGAAGAACTTTATATGGAGCAGAGCAAATACCTGGTTTTCTTGCTTAGGGGGATTCGCCTTGTATGTCGATTGCTCAGGTCACTCTATGGCCAAAAGTAATTTTCTCGAAGTTGGTATGGGAAGTTCAACATCGTAATTGAGGAGTTTGGCACGACTCGTAGTGGAGTTGATCATTCTGTGTTTTATTGACGTTTTACATCAAATCAAGTATTTCATGAGAGAACTTACACATTAAAATTTACTATCACTCTATGAGAGAAAAGATACTCAGGAGATATTATTACAAAATTTGTGAAGTCGAGTGATCAACTTGGAGATATCTTTAGCACCGATCCTCGTATTAGTTACATCTATAACAAGCTAGGTGTACATATGACTTTTATGCACCAATTTGTGGGGTAGTGTTAGAAAGGTAATAGGAACATCCCACTTAAAATATGAATCTCTTTTCCACTTCAATGAATCTCTTTCCCAAATTAATTTAGGTTTGAAACTGCTAAAAAAGAACCAAGATAAATCTCAATTATCTTAGTTGTGATTCTTCAGTACCACATAATTAAGCAGAGTATCATCTATGAGAAGGTGAGAGATTTCTACCTCAATGATCCTAATTCGGAACCTTTACCTAGACAAAATAGGGTTCACTTGAATAAGCATATGTGTTTCTTGTACAATTTTTTTGTTTATGAATTTGCCACTATTAGAATATAAAATAGCTAATTCCATAAAGATAACTATCTTTATTTTAGTGAAGTCTAATTCTATTCATAATGAGAAAGGTCATGTATACTAGAGGTTTATATATGATTTTCTATGAAAGACGCATAATGTTCTGTACAATGGGAACCTTATGAGTGAACCAAAAAGGAATTTAAAAAAAAGAGGCTATCCCTTAGATGTTTCCCTCAAAATATCTCCTATTTCTCTCATGATATGCCACCCAAAAAAGTGTTAACGGAGAAACATGCCTACATCCCACACTTTTACGTATTTAGTCCATGCTCTAAAGATCTGACTAGATAATGCTATCATTCATAATATTCGTCATGGTCCATTATACTCAAACCATCTTAATAACTCCTACAATAGACATGGGTGAAGCTACTTGGCAATGCAATGAAAGATGATCTGTTGCAATTTTTGGGTATGATTGGTTGCTGACAACTTGAATGTTATTAATTCATAGTGAGGACCAGCTTCCGCCTTAACTCTTTGCACACAATATTTTCTTTCCCTCACACTCTTATCAACCTTATTTGTTGCTCTATTATTTTTTAACTTGATCACTGTCTTCTTGCTTACTTGAGCACTTGCTCTTTACTTGTGCGTACACTATTTATTTGAGTGCACATACTATTCAAATGACCACCTCTATCTATTTGTGGTGATGCAAGGATCAGTGGATGTAGTATTCAAAATTACACCTTCCACCTATTACTAGAAATGTACCTTCTAGAATGCTTCTAGGCTTCTCATTCTAGAATTCTCACTCTAAATATTAGTATGATCCATATAAGTATAATCTTAATTATTTATCTCTCCTAATGATTATACCAAGCTTTCAATAACACCTTTTTATTGATTGTGATTAATAAACAATTATGTCCTTTCATAAAATGGCCTCATTCTGATTTACATTTGAGCTAAAAAAGTTGAACGTTTTTTTGCTAAGAGATTTTGTGCTTTTGTATAACAAAAACTTCAGTTGATTTTAAAGTTTTAAATATGAGGAAAATAATTAAATTACAATTTTGTTCAATGTGATCTATTTTCAAAGAATAAGAAAAATCTACACACATCTCACTAATAAGTTTGTGCTTCTCCCAAGTTTCTATTGAAAAACAAAAATGACTCATAAACCTAAAGTGAATTTAAAACGTGAGTTTTTTAATGCATAATGGGAATTTGCAAGATCTTTTCTAAAGAGTTCATAGTTATGAAACTTTTTAAGTTCAAATTGATAGAGAATTATATGAACGAGGAAAAATAATCTTAAACCTAGAGTTCGAAACATGATTGTCCTAATGTTTAATGTGAACTTTCAAGCTTTTATGGTTACCAAACTTTTCCTTTCCGGCCATACAAACCTATTAATTTATTTTATATATAAAGGTTCCTAAATTTAAAAAAAGTTCAAAGTAATCTTTGTGTTTCTTATTGCCAATGAATTGTGAAAGGTTTTAATGACATAAAGACTCATATACCTAAAAGGAATATGTTAGAGTAGGAATAGGAACAAGGATAGTATATACAATCCTACTTAGAATAGGAATAGGAATAATATGTAGAATCCTACTTGAGAAAAGGATTATAATGTAGTGTCCTAGTTGGGAAAGGAGTCTAATGTAGTGTCTATAAATAGGGTCAATGTTATAATATAGATACACAATTCAATAATATTGTTCTCCTATATTTCTCACATGGTATCAGAGCCTCTACGATCTTGGTACGATCTTGGTAGAGAATCAAAGAGCTTTGTTCTAGCGGGGGACTATTACCCATATAATTCTTCCTATCGGGCCGACGATTATGTTAGCAAAAGTTGGGTCATCGTGTATCTTTCTGGTGACTATTTTCTCATATCTAATTTGCGTAGCATCATGCATCTTTCCGGTAACTACTTTTTTCATATTTAATTTGCACAGTACCATGCATTTGTTTGGATTACCTTATATCTGATTTGTGTTGTAATGTGCATCATTCCGGTGACTACTTTCTCATATCTCATTTATGTAGAGCACCGTGCCATCTTTCCAGTGACTAATTTTTCATATCCGATATGCATAGTACCGTGCCACTTTCTACTTTCTTATATGTTTAGGGTCGTGCCATCATTCCGACCCTACCAATATAATTGTATTTCTCAGATTGTAAGCACTTTCAACCATCAAATCTAATACTCCGACCTATGTACATGTTCGGGCCATTTTTCGACGACTTTCTTGTTTAATATCGACTCGCTTATTGATTTCAAGATGATCCATATATTATATATATACTAGATTTTGAGCACTGTTTAGCCATCGCTGCACTGTGAAGAAGTCTCTATGGAGCAACCACCTAGTTTTGTTGCTCTGGGGGAGTTTAGTAGCCTTGTATGTCGATTACGCAAGTTACTCTATGGACTGAAACATTCTTTTTGAGCTTGGTTTGAAAAGCTCATCACAATAATTCAGGAATTTGGCATGACTAATAGTGGAGCTAATCATTATGTGATTCATAACATTTTGCATCAAATTCAATATTTAATGAGAAGACTAAGCACATTGAGATTGATTGTCAATTTTGTGAAGTCGAGTTATCAACTTGAAAATATCTTCATCAGGCCCATCATCGATCCTCGTATTAGTTACATTCGTAACAAGCTAAGTACATATTTCTATATGCACCAGCTTGAGGGAGAGTGTTAGAATCGGAATAAGAACAAGGATAGATAGTATATACAATCCTACTTAGAATAGGAATAGGAATAAAAATATGAATGAGAATAATATATAGAATCCTATTTGAAAAAGGATTGTAATGTAGTGTTCTAGTTGAGAAAGGAGTCTAATATAGTGTATATAAATAGGGTCTCAATGTAATAATGTAGATACACAATTCAATAGTATTATTCTCCTATGTTTCTCAATCAAAAGTGGAAAAGTTTCCTAACGTGACTTCACAAAACTTTAGTTAATATAATATTTGAAATGTTTGAAAAATAATTAATGACTATTTTGTTTGGTGAGAAATCTATTTTTTAAAGGGTGAACGATAATTCACTAAGGGTCTTTCACTTTTAATATAATATGAAAGTAGTTCAAATGTAATATGAAAATGTATTGTATAGATAGATAAATAAATATATCATTTAAATATAGATAGATAATTTTTTATTCATGAAGATTCCTTTATGTTTTTTCGCAAATTAAAAAATTATGACAAATTTCAATTTCTCAAGATCCAAAATGAACTCTAAAATTTATGTAAAAAAAGTGAAGTGAATGCTGCGTCAATCAATTCAATTTTTTATGTAAGGAATACAAATTATGTAAATATAAATATAAATATACATTAAAAGAGATGTAATTCACTTATTCCATTGACGCGATAGTGGAATTTAATATAATTAGATATCTTCTAAACCTGTAGCGTTTAATAATTTGGTTGAATTAGTTATATTAAATTTACTTAAATGCTTAGTATGTATGCGAAGAATACTTAAAGTAAATACATGTAAATTATTAAGAAATATTTTGGTAGCATTTTTCTTTCCAAATTAGTTTCCAATGCCATGCCATATCCATTGTCTGAGTTTAAGCTCCAATAACAAGACTTCACAGAAAATGTCCCTTTTCCGTGCATTTTGCAGATTGGAATATCAGGAACTAATGGTGGGGAAACGATTGTTGCATTCTTGAACTTCATTTAATGAAACCTCCAAAATTAAGTTATTTTTTTTCCTGATAATTTTCGTACAACTTCAACCTCAAAATATACAGAGTCCCCAAGTGAATGGTTTAAAACTTGAAAGCATCGAAGGGGGTATTCTTATAGAGTGTTTATACTAGGACAATGAATTTAAGACATATTTTGCATAAACACTTTTAACACTTAATTGTGGTTTAGTGATATACATAATTATTTTGATTTGTTGATTCTAAAGGTAATCATTTAGTTAGGTGTAAACACCCGGTGCCTATTTCCCGTATTTTATGTTAATACAAACATATAATAAACAAACTTTTCAAGTTTCTTGTGACATCCAAGAGATTAATTTTTTGGGCATCTTGTTGATTTTAGATATTTAATTCTACTTGAGAAGACCAATGCTTAGAATAGCTAAGACATTGATTTGCAATACATAGTGTACTTAAATTTTAGACCTTGAAAAGTAAAGAATGAAAGCAAATACTACTTAAAAACAAACAAATAATTTGAAATGTCGAGAAATCAAGATAAGATAATATGTCAATGTATATATTGATGAATGCACAACAAAGAACACCAAACTAAAGTTATAAGAGGAGAAGTGTAAAGTAGAGATGAAAGTACACCTGTATTGCACATGATATATTTTATTTCATAGTTGATCTTCAATTCTTTTTACAGCCCAATGATATTGTGTTGGAACATATTGATCCCATTACTAATTTTTCTTATTTATTTCTTGAGTTTGTGATGGTTTTTTCACATGAATGATTCAATGTAATTTCTTATTCAACTCCTATATCTACCAAAATGCAGAAGAAGTATTTGTTTGAAATTCTATTTGAATTGTTATTTGTTAAACTAAATTAGCCTATATATTAGTAGTAGAAATTATAACTCGACTAAAAAGTGCATACATTACATGTACCTTTGGATCTCAAAAGGGACAATATCTGAAAGAATTTGAATGAAGTAAAATCATAATGATTTTGAAGTTCGGAAAATTAGGGCTTCTTACATGATTCAAATAAGGAGAGAATTAATAAGCAGATTTTTAGATGATTCCAAAGTACTAAATATTAAGAATATACCTAAATGACTATTTTATCTAGTGTGAAATGCATTTTTATAGGTTCAAAAAGAAGAACGACATTTCATTAAGGATCTTCGTGCTTTTAATATAATATAGGATATAGATTGTTCCTATGTGAACTTTGAAAAGTATAGCTATTGCCCAGCTCGGATAACGGGATATTTATGGTAAGTGGAAGATCAACATGAAACTTGTTTAACAATATGGTGAATTCTCTGAAAATTGAGCAGAGGGGCGACTGGAAAAAGCGGAGGATTACCTAGGATTGATAGAGCTAACCTCAACTATTTTGGGATTGAGCTATGAAAAAGAAAATGAAATAAATAGAAGTTTTTCTTTCTTCTCTTTGTTTCTTGTAATAGATAGACAATCAACATGAAAATAGTTTTAAAAAACATGAAAATGTCTTTATTATGGTGAGTACTCTGAAAATTGAGCAAGTGGTTTGAGCTGGATAAAGCAAAGGAACACCTAGGATTATTATAGCCAACCTCAACTGTTTTGGGGTTGAGCTTTAGTTGATTGATCGTTGCTTTTTAGCCACGGTCATCCTGTTTTTTGGTTCATTTTCTTTATGAATATTCTTTTTATAAAAAGCAAAGGAAATAAATAGAAATTTGTTTTCTGAAGCCTGGATGAAAACATCCGTCATTTTTGTAAAATGAATAATGCAGAGTTCGTAGGAAAATTAAAGTCTTTGGTGTTTTTATTTACTTAACATGGTTACAGTGGCTCTTCCATATATGTGTATATAACGATAGATATCTGCTAACAAGAAGTGTTGTTGATTATAGATATGGAACCATCCTGGGATTTTGCAATTGATGCGAGAAAACAGAACCTGTAGTCGTCCTGAAGATCCTGTTGAGATCCTTCTTGCTGATGATTGCTCAAGTGATGAGAACACAGATTATAATGTGGTTCCTGGAGGTACTTTTTGTTTTCCTTCACTCTGGGTATAACATACCAGCTAGCAATTAGTTTTCTTTTGGTAGTTACAGATTCATTAGAAGGATTTAATTTTTGAGCCTATAGCATATTGATATAGATCTGCCTCTTGAGGCATCCAGAGGAATCTTTGAATTGAGCTTCCATGTAGTTGGATGTACTTCCTGATCATATATATTGCATATTAATCTCTCTATGATATTTTAGCAGTGTTGATTAAGTATATCAACTGCATGATGTATTGAATTCGCGTACAATGTCTTCAAGTGACCAACACTTACGGAAATATTTCACCTGCTCCTGTTCTGATACCAGGAGCCATGTCTGGCTTCTATTACCATTTTTCTATGGCCTGATTTTAGTGAGTTCAGGATAATAAATAAAATTGGGTTGTATTAAGCGTTTCCATTAATATGTTATTGAAATGTCAACTAGCCTATCTTCATTATCACATATAAATATCTGTTTGTCAGTTTCTGCAGAGAAGCCGAATAGCAACAATGAAGCTCTCAAAAAAAATCATAATGGCTTCCTCCATGGGGTATATTTCTTGCTCCGATTTGCTAACTTCTGTAATTTTGCTGGTATGGTGAATTGATGGATGTTCAGGAAACTCTTGCCATCTGTCTGTTGTATATACACTTTGTTTTTGTATCTACATTCTACAATTCATGTTATATGTGGTGATTGTTCCATTTTTTTTGAAATGTCATTATTAGTTTCTCAGCTCACTGTTTCTGTTTTGCAGGATTGGTGGAGTGATCTTCTAGAAAATAATTGCAAAGAAGTTGATTATAGTGGCAAAATGGTTTTGCTACTCGACATCCTGACAATGAGCTCTAATGTTGGTGACAAAGCACTTGTGTTTAGTCAGAGCTTGTCAACCCTAGATCTCATTGAACAATATCTTTCAAAACTAACGCGCCCAGGGAAAAAGGGGAAGTACTGGAAACGGCGGAAAGACTGGTACAGGTGTGTATACCTTGTTTAAATTATTTTGGACGATGATCTTTCTCAAAAAATAAACTATTTTGGATGATGGTGAAAATTACCTCATTGTTGTTATTGTTAATACTACAGTACATGATTTTACTGATTCTCTTTGGCATTTGTTGAACTATGTGATTCAACACGTTACTTTGCATAAGAGCCTAGTTCCTTTTTTTCTTATGGGCCAAACTTGTGAATATCTTTTGACGAAGGGTGGTGGTGAGATTTTTTCCCAAGACCTCTGCCTACTCTTGTACCATGTTGAAGTGTGTGACCATATCATTATAACACTTGAGCTATTAGGAGCACACTTTTATTTGCTTACTATGTTTACAACACGCCCTTTCAAATACAGACTTTAATTTTTATTGATGGGTGAAGATGAAACTCGAACTCTTGATATTTGCCTGTTTGGATATCACATTGAAAAAGTGGACCTTAAGCTTAACCATCCTCAAAAGCCAGTTCATGTGGTGAGGATTGCCCAAGAACATTTAAAGAGACAAATGTCCACTCTCCAATCAATGTGGACAATTTAACATCATATTGTATTCTCATGCTTGTCAACTTGAGCTTGGATAACATAATATGAAGCCCAACATTAGGAAATACAATAACATGTAAGGTTCTGCTTCTAATTCAACTCAAAAGTTAGCTCATGATGTGAGGATTGTCCAAAACCAAGATTAGGATCTCAGCCTGCTATAATATTATGGTAAAGTGTGTCCATCTTATCTAAAAGCTTGACATGTTAGAGGGAGCATACTAAAAGTATCTTCAAACAACATTGGAGCGGGAACCATCTTTGTTGTTGCATTTCTTATGAATATCTCACAATATGTCATTTGAAAGATACAATTCTTGCAAATTTCATCTTCTTCAAAAGAACATTTGACCTAATTTTAGAGTGATTCCAATCATCTAGTCAAAGAAAAGAATAACATTTCCCCAGTCAACAATGGAAAGAAAACAAGCCCATTGATTCACATATTATGCGGCACACACCTTCACATATTTTCAGAGATTGTCGTTATAATTACTAGCTATCCAAGTGCACTCTCAAAGAAGTAGACATAGTTGTCTACTCATCTTGTTAGTTTTTACTTATCAGTTTAGCTTTTCTTATTCATCACATGAGCTCTTTATGGCCGGATCTCTTCCTTCTGGTTATGGTAAAATGGAACATAAAAAATAATTGGTGCACTGAACATTAATTAAATAAGTGGATTTATTTTAAAAGTTGTCTTATTGAAATTGTCCTCAAATTCCATCTAAACTAAAATTGCCAACATTTCTTCTTTCCTCGCACTATACCTTAGAAGATTTAGAAATGATTAGAATCGAGTGTTCCACTTATTGTCTCCTTATATGGTTTTGGTTAGTCCTCGTATCATTAGCTACTTTTTGGGGTTGACTTAGGCGCAAGGTCCATTTCTTATAATAGATCAAACTCATATTGTGTTGTCCGTGCTCTAGAAATCCAGTCTTTGATGTGTTGGGGATGTTAAGCGTCCCACATTGGTGGAGGGAATTGATTATTTCCTTATATATCATTAGTCAATTCTCAATTTCACAATGTAATTTTTGGGCTCGAGTTAGACCCAAGGTCCATTTCTTATCAAATATTACACCAGATTTTGTACTACATCTTAGTCAAAGTTTTTCCAGTTTTGAAGGTCAGGAAGCCCAATATCGCTGTTGATTTTGGAAAGAGAGAAGGTTACAATAAGGGGAAGTAGATGAACTTGTAGACTTCTTAGGTGCCTTGTAAATCTAGATTCTGACTTACTCCTTTGTGTAAAATATTTTCGGAGGTGGCAAGCGTTCCTTAATGCTGAGGAATACAATAGTACGAATTGTCAAAAGAAGTTACGATAAGGGGATATAGTGGTGAATGCTATTTCGCTCAATTGTTTCTGCGGATGTGGTTTGTCTTCGTTTTCTTGCTTTCACTAATTGTGTTATTGAGAGTTTTTGGTCTCCAATTTTGGGTAATAGGATTGATGGAAGAACAGAATCATCTGAAAGGCAGAGACTTGTTGACTGTTTTAACAGTCCATTGAATAGAAGGGTTAAATGCGTACTGATATCTACTAGAGCTGGTTCTCTTGGTATCAATCTTTATGCTGCCAACCGTGTAATTATAGTTGATGGCTCTTGGAATCCAACTCATGATCTTCAAGCTATATACCGAGCTTGGAGGTGTGTCTTCCAAATTTGTTCATTATAAAACACCCAGGTTCCATTAGAATATATATTTAGCCTGAATGCTTTGTATGGTTCTAGGTATGGTCAAACGAAACCTGTTTTTGCTTACCGTTTACTGGCACATGGAACAATGGAGGAAAAGATATACAAGCGTCAGGTAAAAGAAAGAATCCAGAATCAGCTCATGTCAGAATAACTTTTATTTCTTGAATTATTTAAGTGGATGATTTAAGCAGGTAACAAAGGAAGGTCTTGCAGCACGGGTGGTTGATAGGCAACAAGTACATAGAACTATATCTAAAGAGGAAATGTTGCATCTTTTTGAATTTGGAGATGACGAAAGCTGTGAAATACCTCTGGAATTGAAGCAAGTTAGAGAACATGCTGGTGAAGCAAACACAAATGTAGATGTTGGAAGTGTTCTGAAACAAAAATTAACCCTTCCAAATGGAAGCTCTTCTTCTGACAAGCTAATGCAAAGTTTGATTGACAGGCATCATCCGCGGTAGGATGTTCTTTTCTTGCTTCGTTATTTTCAATAATTTCTTCAGAGCATAACTTCTGTTGTTTTCAATGTGTTTTGGGAGTCTTGTGCAATGAGTTTGTGTTCTGAGATTTTTCAATTATACATTTTCATTAAACTATATATAGCTGAGTGTGTATGTGGGTTTTAGAATAAGTTTCACTTTATCTTTCACCTTTCTAATTAATAGTGTAATGGTTTGCGTGCTTTAGACTTCATAGGAGAGAATATCCAGAACCTGTGGGGGTGACTGATTTGCTATAATCAGAAAAGCCTTATTGTTTTTATTTGTCTAGGCCAGTTTAAGTATGCTCGGTTCCTTTCTCTAAGCGAATAAGTATGTTGATATTTAAAGAATTATGCAGAAAGAAACAGTAACGAAGTATATTTTTCCCTTCTCCAAAATAAAACAACCAAAAAAATTCGGTTTCTGTTTCTTTCTGCATAATTATTATTCGCTTAGAAAAAATGGGTGTCTGGAAGTTCTTTTAATAGTTTTCTTCATCGTTCTTAAAATCAACCTTTTGATCTGTCAATGCTGAATGAGACTGGTTCTTTCTGTTATCAAGTCTGTTGTTGTTGTCTGATGTCAGCCTTGCACCAGCTGAGTCAGGAACTAAACAAAACAATCCACCAGCTGGAGTAAGATGATATTACTGTCATCACTTCTAGAAACCTTGTTATGATATCCATCTTTCCAGAGTGAAAAGAGTATCCACCAGCTGATTTCTTGGTTGACCTGGATCACTTTATTCTCTTTTTAGTGTCTGATAAACCCCAGCGTACCTTAAGATCTGTTATGATATGTAAGTTATCCGGACATTAGTGCCCCTGCTTAACCTATGAAAAAGAAATGAAAAGTTCTACGGAGCACCTACTTCTCATATTTTGAGCTCATAATGCTCTAGAAGTTTTCGAGCAAATGCCTTTTGTTTACAGCGATTCTCCATATTTTACTTCTATCATTTCCATACTGATTTTTGCGTTCTTCCTTCGCTACTGATGCTGACAAATATTTCCTCTAGAACCAAGTATACCACCTTTTAATCCAAGTGTTTGCTCTATCTAGAATGACTATTTTTTATTTGTGTTAATATGATGTGTTGATTCTTCTCCTCTTTTCTATTTTTTACTTTCTTTAGGTGTTCTCTTTTTATTAACCTAGTGGTTATTAGTTAAAACCATAACCTGCAATGTCTTTTGGGTTAAAAGACATTCCTACTTATGTATTTGTCTGGATGTTTATTTAGCAATTCATTCAAGCTTAAGATTTTTTTTCTGGGTGTACTTAGAGCCTGTTTGGATTGGCTTATTTAAAGTGCTTTTAAACCCTAAATAGCTTTTAAGCACTTCTGGAGTATTTTGGGTAAATTAAAAAAGTTCTTATAAGCACTTGGTTTGAAGCTAAAATGATAAAAATAAGCCATAAGTTAGACTTTTAAGCACTTTTGGAGTGTTTGGGTAAATTATAGAGGTGCTTATAAGCGCTTGGTTTTTAAGCTAAAATGAAAACAATAAGCCCAAGTTATAAGTTAGGATATCTAACTTATGACTGGCTTATAAGTCAAAAGCCAATCCAAACAAGACTCTTAGTTTGTTGCGGAAACTCATTCTAGTTGTTAAATTATTATTTACTTTATCAATAGAAGAACAATGTTTCTAAGAATTTAGTTATTTCTTCAGGTGGATTGCGAATTATCATGAACATGAAAGTCTCCTGCAAGAGAATGAAGATGAAAAACTATCAAAAGAAGAGCAGGAAATGGCGTGGGAAGTGTATCGGAGATCTATTGAATGGGAAGAGAGGCGAGTTTCGCCTGATGAACCTGTTGAGCAGCAGCATGTCTCTACCACTGAATCATTGTCAAAGCAAAAGCCATTGGTTCCCAGGGCCACCGTTTTTCCGCCAGAGGACAGTAATCTTGTATTTTCAGTGGGGAGTTCAAGATGCCGTTTGGTGCATAGGAAGTGCACAAAGCTATCACATTTGCTTACACTTAGAAGTCAAGGGACAAAGTGGGGTTGCAGCACTGTTTGCGGGGAGTGTGCTCAAGAGATAAAGTGGGAGGGAGTTAACAAGGATGGTAGATCAACAAAGTAATGCTATCCATGTATTTATATTATAGTTCAGTTCCTTTTGGGGCGATTCAATATACTGCGAGGGACTTGGTAAACATTCAGTTTTAGGTTTCAGCCATGACTTGAGAAACAATATACTCTTTTTGGGGTAGGGTAGATGGAAATGCTCTTCTGAGACTTGGCTCTTTGTAAAGTGAAATTGTTGTCACCAGTTGTATTTTGAAATACAGAGGAGGAATGTCTCTTTTGTCTGAACTAAGCTTAACTGCTATATCATATTGCAACGAAGGAAAATCCCTCTTTTTTCTGCTAGATGCTGTTCATATTTTGTCCAAGATTTACAATTCGGTTATTGTTGACTACCTTATGTGAACTCTTTAAGTGCATCCAGAACATACTGTCTGATTAGGTGTGCATATATATATATATAAAGGGAGGCTTCTTATTCTAATTTCAGTGTTGCTGGTTTATGTTAAAATAAATCTTGAGAGGTGACTAGAATGATGTCTCTTAGGAGGTTATTTGGTAGATTGTATCAGAAGAAATAATGCATGCATCAACTACCTTATTTGGTATACTTTTTCCGCCTATAATTAGTTATATACTATCATTTATTGAGAAATTCATTATTAATTCATGAAAATTCCTGGTATGAGTAGTCCAAAAGGATTTAATACAAGCATTATTTTGGTCAAATACTCAATTGCTTCTCAAAATCTTTTTTACATTTTCGCAAACATTATTAATACTCTATTTTGCATTATTCTTATACACTACCAAACGCACCCTGATTTGTTGGACATGTATACACTACTGTGGATCATGGAAAATTTATGATTGTTGTTACAATTTACATAGAATTGGATAATCAATCAGTACGAACAATACCTTACGACACAGCTGGCAAAGAAAGGTTTTCATTTGAACACCCCCCTCTATTGTAGTGAAGCAGCTTTCTCACATCAAATCTATGCAAGAAATGGTGGGCTTAGACCAATTCATAGGGGTGAGCAGCTATGCCAAACCACTTACCATCTTTCATCCCCCAACCAATTGTCCTTTTCCTTAGGTCCTGTTGGCCCTGCTTCACCATAAAGTTCAGTTGGAAATAGCTCAATGAGACTTTCCACTGAAAATCTCATGAAAAAAGGAAGATGCTTGATTATTTTTTCCACTTCTGATCGCCCGTTGTATATGATGGTTGGACCCCATTCTCTCATATACTGCAACCATGGTGGTTCTGCAACAACTCCCTCTCCAAGGTACTCGGCAGCTACAATTTGATATTTGCTGCTAGAGTCCACATAGTATTTGCTACGGGCACAATCGTTTCTCAGTCCAAACCCGAGTTTAGAAGAGCCTTGAAGATAGCAGCCAGGATGTGGGAAACTCGCGTGGCCATTTCTTGATGCATATACAATTGGCTTGTTACCCTCGATGAACTCCAACTTGCAGGCATCTACCCATTCACCACCACTATGTTCCGAGAAATACACACTCCAGAGCTCACCAGAAAAGTTGCTGATACGGAGTGTGTAGTGCTCCCAATCACCGACATGCTCTCCTACTTTATTCAAAGTAAAACTCAACAATCCAATCTTGACAGTAGCTGGTCCATTGAAAGGACAGAATATCCACATTGCAATATCTGTGAAGGTTCCTCCTAAAGATGGTTTAACATGAACATAGAGCTCTGCACTCTCAATGTTCCCGCATTTTACACTGGTTCTATTTGCATCATCTTTATTTGGCAAATCAAGCCAATATTGACCATCGTTTAACCCTCCTGCAGGCAAGTTTGAGCCTTTTGAGTTGATGACTGTACCATTATTCCTTCCATCTTTGTAAAGGAGAGCTCCATTAATGAAGAACCATGGAACTGAGGAAGGCAAATAAATCTCTTCTGGATGGAGATACATTGTTGGTCCATAGTGCTTGATGAGGGCATGTATCTGCTCAAGATTGGGCATTGCGTGTAGAGAAGAGGCGAGATTTTTCAAGCATGCAATATCAAGTTCATCTCCAGAACTGAAGCTTGTACTACTGAAGAACGTCCCAGCAGAAACCCCTGCACAAAGCATGCCCCTCTTGCAGGGTCTAGTTTTCCAAACTTGAAATTGTTTCCTTTGGAAAAAGGAATCTGAACTAAACATAATTTCAGAGGCCTCACAATTTTCCGTCAGGTCAGCTCGGACACATCTAACTTCATCAGGATCAGGTTCATTAGGCTCAACAGAAGCCAAACATCCTATCGATTTATAACCAACCGGAGCATTTGGCATCCAAATATAACCACCTCCATTGTACTGTGAGTCTGAACTCCAAATTAAAGTGTAATTCAGAGGCTTTTGAAGAGCCGGAAGCTTTGAAGCTGAATCTTGGACATCAGATAGGTCTTTGGCAGCAAGAACATAGCCAGTTATATGCTCACCATCTGGCTGACAGTAGTGACCAAGGATATGATATCCTTTTGGAATTCCATCTGGCTTATAAAACGAAACACAGTCTGATTTTCCAAACGATGAGCCGCAACCCCAAATTTTCTTAAATTTGGTGATTTGAGCAACTTCAATTTCCCCTAAACATATTCTTCCTGTTCCAAAACCTTTGCCTACAAAACAACATATGTCATTAGCAAACTGAGCTTCTATTCAGTATGCCTCTTTCTTCTCAATTCACATACATCCCACAAACAAGGCAAAATACTAAACAAGGCATGACACAACATTCTGAATAAGAAACAGTAACTACAACAAAATAATACGATAAGCGATGTGCGAGGAACAATAAATATTAAATAGAAACAGAAATCGAAATAGCTCTATCAAAGTTATCTAAATTTAGTTAAATTTGAAAGCTCTCAGAAAATCTAACATTTCAAGCCTGCAGATTTGAACAGTGAAACAGTCACAAATCCCATTCCCAGCCAAACAGTTGACCAAGTTCATGAATTTCCAAGAATAGAACACCATATTTGACCAAGTCTTAAACAAAAAGTCAGCAGGAAATTCCAAAAACTAATCTTTTGTCATTCTTCTTCCCAATAAGGATTTTAAGAGGAAAAAACGAAAAAAATCCTGCTCCATGAAGCAGAAAATTTTCTCAGTTAGAAGTAGTAATTTCATTTTGTTGACCCCTTTTGATCATAAATAAGCAGAACATACAGAAGAACACAAGAATTGAGTTCAATTAAAGAAAAAAAAAAGGAATCATATATATTCATTTCTTCTTCAAACAACAACTGATCTTTCATCATATTCAACATGCACTGCAGACAGACACAAAAACAGGGCCTTTATGAAAGAGAACAATAAAAATTGAGAAAAATACAAAAACAAAACAAGAAATTTGAAGAAGACATACCTTGAGGCCATTTAGGAAGGGGTAAAGGCAAAGAAAATTTCTTTGATTCAACAACAGGGTAATAATCACATAAATTGTCCCAACACCAACACTCCCTCCCTAACATATTTTTTTTCCCTCCCTCTTTCCAATTACAACACAAAAAATTGACAAACTTCAAAACCCACAAAAATATTATCAAGAATTTGATCTCAGCTTATCAAAAACACATAAAAAAGATAGATGGGATATGGGGTTGGTCAATATAGCAGTCAAATGGAAAATCAAATTGTTTGACAAACAAAACAAGAAAGAGAGATTTTTTTTTCTGGTGAAGAGGTTGAGTAAGAAGAGATCAAAGTATATATTTACAAGTTAGGGGCTGCTGCTGCTGCTTTATTATATTATATCAATAATATAAGGAGAAAAAGTAAAGTTGTTCTACTTGACATTGCTTTGTACCTCAAAGGAGGTGGCTGTATCCAGGTTTGGGTCCATGGGGGATCGGTGGGGGATTAACTTATTTATTTATTTTTAACTTTTATAAAATGTCTTTAGTTCACTTTCTTTGTACTTATCAACAAAAACAAATATTTATACATCAATGTGTACTAGTTCATGAACATGTGTGTTGTACATATATTTTATGTTAATATTTTAAAATAATATAAACAATATTGAAGTATATACGTGATGAAAATCGTAGGAGAAAAATATATTTGTGAATTAATAAATGATTTGTATACAATTTGTTTACCGACTCTTTCTTGTAGTTATACTTTAAATTTCGTTGAATTTCAAACTTATTCAACTGTCGTAAATCACACTTGCGATTTTTTAAGAAGAAGAAGAGTAGAAAACTTAAAAAATTAGAGTTTAAAAATGAAAGGAAACTCCTCTTATTTATAGCTAACAAATGATAGTATGAATATACGTTAATAGTGTCTTATTATAAAAGTCGCACTCCTTCGAAAAAGTCACAACCCTTTGGTAAAATCACAACCCTTCGAAAAGGTCACAAGTTCATACTTTTAAGATAGTATGTCTATAGATATTGGTTATAAATAAATATTTTTTTATATATGAATTTCTAAATGAATGATTTCTTTTGGAAAAAGGACAAATATACCCCTGAACTATCGTAAATGGTATGCATATACCCTCCGTCATACTTTTGAGACATTGGTGCCCTTGCCATCAAAAAACTAGAGCATATATACCTTTTATACTAATGGACATACACGTGTCATAATCTTATCCACCGATCCGATATTTATTAAAATTGAATCGACAGATAAGATTGCGCCACGTGTCCCTATTTAGCCTTCCGTTAGAGTGAATGACATATATGATCTACTTTTTGGACGGGAGGGGCACCAATGTCCCAAAAGTATGACGAATGGTATATGCTTACCATTTACAATAGTTCGGGGTATATTTGTCATTTTTCCCTTTTTTTTTTAATTATAGTCTATAGTCTAACTTTATCTTTAATAGCTAAAATCACCACATTACTCCCTTATTTCTCTCCTTCTCTATCCAATCTCATTAACATCATTTAAATTTTGTTGGAAACACTTTCTTTGATGGTAGTTTGTCTTCAGTGAGCAACATATTTTATTTTAGCAGTCATTAAATTTAAATTATAGTGAACATAACTTAGCCATTGAAATCATTTGGCGTTCTATCCGGTGGCTAACACTGACGCCATCAACGATGAATCTAGCAACAAGTCTTGGTGGTGATTCACTGTAGATTCTTATTAGTGAAGAACTCATAGGGGTTGGATGAACTGTATGATATTTTTTTAGATTAATTGGTTGAAGCTACTGGTAGTTTAGCGGTGAAGAGCTCAGCACAATTTCAAATCAAGAAAAATATTCAATAATCAGAATCAATAGGTACCAATAGTTTTAGAATCTGCATAAAAATGATGCGGTAAAAGTAGTATGAGTAAGTACGAAAATATGAATATTTAGTAGGTATCATAAGTTGATGGAATACAAATTAATTACTATATCATAAGAACTATGTTAAGAATCATCAAGTTAATGCAACAACCAAATAATTTTAAATGTTAAGTATAAGAAACTAACCAAAAACATCTGTTAAGTAAAACTAAAGCACAATAAAGATCAATATTAAGAAATATAAAGCAAGGCAAGAAATCATATGCAGTACTACAAAGCAATAGCCAATAATCCTACCTTTATACGCCCCCTCCAAAGTGGCATGGTTGAAGGTGGGGCTTGTGGAGGGCTCGCTAGGCTCATATATCGCTCCATGAACTCATCAATTTATCTAGATATTATCAATAATCAAATCCATCAAAACTATTTCCTATGACATAAGTGTTCTTCAATCATTGTTTTCATAGTAATAACCTTGTGATTCATGAGAATCATGAATATATATGTATCATCACAAAAAAATGCTTTTAAAACTATTCTAATAGACCATAAACTCTTACAAATATGTTGTAACACAAGAAAAAGGAGTAAAACACAACAAGTACACGTGTCACGTAAAATAATATCTATCATTTATATTCTAAACTAGATTTTACGATAACGCGTTCATTACTCTAAATATCTAGTCCCATCAATATTCAATACGTCCAACTCATAACATGATTTATACCATAATTTATTACCCAAAACAAGTCTAAAGGATCAGTACATAACCTGCCCCGAATGTTGGGCAAATGCGTCGTGATGAACCCTTATCAATAACTTTCCCTCCCAAATCATATTATTAGGCTCCCAAACGATAAAAATCATACACAACGTTATAATATGAATCCACACATACCCATATTGTAATATAAAAGTTTGGGTGAAAAATTAAGTCAAAAAGTCAACTCCAAACCTTTAGGTTTGTTTTTGAAATCACTTTATACCTATAAGGTAAGGAACTCAAATTTGAAATTTCCCCAAAAATTATTTGAGCCCTTCTCAAATTTTGTTACTCATACATGATTAAATAATGAAATAAGTAACAAATCAATGGGGAAACATCAAGTAGAAAGTGAGAATCCTACCCTAGCGAAGAAATATCAAAATAGTTTCTAAAATCTCCCAAAATTGAGAGCTCTCTACCTCCGAAAATTGAAATTAGAAGTCTAAGATCAAAATGAGATTTAATTTTGTTCAGGTACTAGTAACTCTTCACGAACATGAAGCTCTATCACAAATACAGACCTAGTGACTTTACCTAGAATGTTTTCAAAGGTGAGGCCCATACCCAAAACATGAAGCATACAACCAAACCCTTCTCAGTGCATGCGATCTCCCCAAACGACTTCAAAGTCCAAGGAATTTCTATCATGCCCTGAGACAAATAACTAACTAGAGCCCTCTGAAATCAAGGAGACAGATTAGTTGCATCGATTTTAGAGGGAACCTCATCACTTGTGGAATTCCTCTAAATGACGGTACGCTTTGGAGGCATGATTTAAAATACGGGAACACACAAATTAGAAGAAAACTTTTAGAGTTAAACTCAATCGCACAAACTAGAATATGAAAGAATGTTGGTATTTCCTAATATCCTATAGCCTCCCTATTATAGATGTGGTGTGCATCACACCTATAAGAAGGAATTTGCTAGACATGACTTCATAGACATCTTAAGACACTTAAACTATGTTCTCTGATATCAAATTTATCACGCACCGAGCTTATATACTGACCGACACACAGAATCATTTCTCGTCTCAAGCGAATCCTTGACGTAACTTACTGCTAAACTAGAAGACCGGATAATTTATGCGGAAGCTATATAAAAGATGAACATCATAATTATTTAACACAAACATAGATCATCTCAACAACTTTATCTAAAACTCTGAAAAGTCAAAATAATAATAATAATGACTAAATTTGAAAATATCTAAAAACCACGACTCGACTAACTTGTCTACCTTGTCTATGAAGCCTTTAATAACCCGAGGATAGGTGCCACGACAAGAACCATACTCTACTAGCTAAGTATTGAATAGATTAGTTAAATTAGAACCCTCCAAAAGCAAAGAGGTCTCACCAAATATTGATGAAAAAATATTTTAGTGAAACGTCTGTTGCCGATCCTAAATACCTAAATCTAAATCATTTAAAGATGCAACGCCAAATGACACTAGTACATGAAATGTAAGGTATGCAAAATAGCTGAATGATACAACTATTAAACTGAACTGAAAGAGTAAGTTTGAAGGTAGACTGTAAAATAATCAACTGAAAAGTAAAGCATGCATGTTTATTTTATCGACCGAGCTTTACAACTAAATATGTATGCATTAGTAGCAAGTACTAAAAATAATGTAATTTACTTTTTTTGGGCAGTTTCTTTAACTGACAATTATCATGTGAGCTTGTGATGATACAATATCTTGCCCACGTTGCAAGAGTCATCCTGCACCTTATTAGGGCAAAAGACGAACTTAACTAATGGATTTGATCTCTGTGCCCTTAATAGAGGTTTTATGAGGAGTTACCTAAATCAACGACACAATCCTATCATACGTTGGCAATACAATTACAGGGTTTGGATTATGTAACCCTTACCTAATTCATTGCTCAATACTACTCCCAAAATAATAATGCTCAATAACTATATGATGTCCCATTTATGGAAAGTCTCACTTTAGGGAAAAACTGATAATCTATATCTTGAGTTAATACTAAAAAATGTTTCTTTATAATTTTACTGCACTTCCTTTAAAAGACTATGATTTTATGAAAAACCGATTGTACCTTCTCGAGACTAAGATATGCGTTCTTTAAAGCTAACTATGCTTTTGTTTTTGAAAATAATGCACTTGAAAAGCAATTCATGCTTTCTTGAAACTCTTTATGAAAATAATGCTTTCAGACTTGAAATTCACTTTACTTATGAAAACCATTCATAAGAGATAGTATGTCAAGGTTTTCAGATAACTCTCAGCTAAAAATGATTCATATGGTATTTAAACATGAACAACAATCAAAGATCATTAATAATATGAAGTAGTGAAATTTTTATAATCAAATCAAGAATCAATAATTGGAATATAGAGAGAATTTTGAATATATTGAACTTTGGGGGTAAATACCCTAGTTTTGATCTTACTAGTTGAAACCATAGATGTAGGGTGTAAGGAAAAACTTAATATCTTAGTGATAGCCTTACATGCCGTAGAAAACAAGAGTTCTTGAAGAAATCTTGATTCAGAAATTTGAAACCTTAGGTTTGTTCTTCTTGACTCTTGCTCTAAGCTTGGGGAGAAAGATACGAGAGTATTTTGAGGTAATACTATGATATAATCTCCAAATAGGTACTAAAATATGGAGGTTTAGGCATAGGGAGAATGAGAAAATACTGAAATAACTCCAATAAAAAGTTGTTGGAACTTTTCACGAGGCCTAACCACGGCCCATGGTTGGATCTACGGTCATGGATTATATCCGAGAAATTTGAGCCTTTGAAGTTTATTCTACGATCCCTAATCACGGCCTGTGGTTTGATATATGAGCGGTAGTTTGAATCCATGAAAATTAGGCATGACAACAAGTTTCAAAACTTCATTCTACGGGCCTAAATTATGTCCCGTAGATGGGTTCATGAAATCCAGCCAAAAATTCAGTTTCAGAAGTTGATTTCATGAGCTTGAATTATGGGCTGTACTTTGTTTCACGGACCATAAAGTTGACTTGTAAAGGTCAGTTCTGGTATATTGGGAATGTCTCTAGTAAAACAGTCATACTATTTTACTCCAAATTCATATTGATGTTAACTTAGTGACGTTGGAAAGAAGACTCACATACCTTTAATTTGATAGGCCAGGAGTCAGCTAACTATTTATACTCATAAATATATGATTGTTTGAAGTTGACCCTTGCATTAACTAATGTGAAATACTGAGCCGGTGCAAAGGTTTTGAACTCAACTCATGCATAACGAAGATGCATCGCGACTTGGAAAGCAATACTGGTAGAGTGGTATAAGGAGAGATATTGCGGACTATGTGTCCCATTGCTTGTGTTTCCATAAGGTGAAGGTCGAGTATTTGAGGCCTTTTGGTGAGTTATAGAGATTGCCCATTTCAGGTGAAAATGGGAGCTCATCACCATGGATTTTTTCTTGTGGTTGCCTCAAACATTTTTATAGTTGTGGATAGTATTTGGGTCATCGGGGATTGATTGACCAAGTCAACTCACTTTCTTCCTGTTTAGACTTCTTTTAGCGCCAAGAGGCTAGATCTTGTTTATATTCAGGAGGTAGTTTGTCTCCATGGGGTGCATGTGTCTATTATCTTAGATAGGGGTTCTCGATTCACTTCTATCTTAGAGGACCTTTCAAAAAGAGTACTTGGATACTCGAGTTAGCACAATCTTTTATCTGCAGACTAGTGTGTAGTTAGAACGTACTATTCAAGTTTTGGATGATATGTTGCGGGTCTGTGTATTGGATTTTAAATGGCAGTGGGACTAGTTCTTTGCCTTAGTGGAGTTTGCATATAGAGACAACTACCACTCAAGTATTTAAATGGTCTATTTGAGGTCTTATACGGTGCTCTCTGGTTGGTTGGTTTGAGGCTTCACAGCCTAGGGCTTAGGCCGCGTGACACTGACTTGCTTCAGGAGGCTTTGGACATCATTCAATGGTGATATCATGAATTCTTGATGCATGAGTTGTTTTGGGTTGATTTAAAATTCAGATTGTGCCCATTTTGTGGGCACAAGTTCTTTGAACTGAATGGGGCAAATTGATAGAGCCAATTTTGGGATTCCTTGCTCGGGTCTTATAATGCTATTTTTGATTTGTTGTTAGTTCTATCTTTAGTTATTGTGAATTAGGTGTCAAAACATATTTTTTTGATGTCATGATTATTTATTTGATAGCGTGATAACGATTGATGGTGTTTCAAAAAGGTAGAGCTTTGGTTTAGTCGATTTTGGAGTGTGCGTGTTCGCTTTCGATTTAGGTTACGACTTACTAATCTTACACTTAGCTTGTGTTGGTATTTACATACTTTCTAGCTAGTTTTGATAGGGTTCTTAGCATGATTCATATCGAGTTGATAGAAATCATGTCTTAGCCTTATTTTTGGGTAAATTCTGGGAAATTAAGCATGTCTACCTTATGTGCATTGTCGTACTATGCCATATTGTGACTATATGTTTGGTTGTACTGATATTGGTGACTTATTCTTGGCCTTTACCTAGGATTAGGCTAGTGATTGCCTTAGAACTACTATTTGGAGCTGTTATGCCTTAGAAATCCCCCGATGTCGCTTCAAATGATTCTAACTCCCGATGTAACAGACTTGAGTCTGGTAGTATTAATCCTTTGCTAGGTGAAAACTTTGTTCTTATTGGAATTTCATCCATAACTTTCCTATGCTATGGCCCCGACATGTTTAAGTTGTGATCCCAGGCCTAATTAGTTGCATCGAACCTAGTAATGGGTTTTGAGTTGAAGTGGGTCCCTTATGAATTCGATGGAGTTTTCTCTCTATGGTATCTTTCTACTTGGAAATCAACATGTGATTATGGAAGTTCATCGGAGTGTTTCTAGCCACGATTTGAGGTCCATGTGCATTTCTCTTAGCTCTGGTTCGAGCTCCGTGTACATTTCTGCTAGCCATGGTTTGAGGTCCCTACGCACTTCTATCGGTCTCGGTTTGAGTCCGGACACACTTTTATTAGTCTGGGGTTTGAGTCCTGACATTATGGTTCTATTGTATTCTTCAAGGTTCCTTTACCCCGATTCATATCTGGGGTTGATCGTTTTAGTTCCGAATTATACTCAGTCGTAGCTAGGGGTATCATTAACTCTTATGTGTACTCATCGGGCTTGTGGGGGGTCTATTTGGGTATTCACCTTTCAATTGTGCACGAGTGTACCTTCTGGGCTTATGGGGTTCAAATTAGGTTTTAGATAGTTTCTTTTCTTTACCGCTTTGTTCTTTCAGGAAGTGAGATGTATATAGTAAAGCTTTATGTTTTTTTTTCCGTTTATGTGACCTCTATTTATAGATTATTTCCTCGTTTTTATTTATGTATTTGCTTTCAAGTTCAGTTGGCCTATGATCCTACTGTGTACCTATTGTTTTGGTACTCATGCTACACTCTGATCTGTTTTCTTTATGTAGATCCGAGTGCCCGTCACCAGGGGTGATTCCGCACTTCAACGGGGACTTCCGGAGACTGGGGTGAGCTGATAGCATCCTAATTTGACTTGTCTCCTTTTGTTTATAGTTTTTGGCTAGTCTTTTGTATTGGTTATTTTGGAACTTGTACTCGTTTTAGCAACTTTGTACCTTCTCCACCAGGCAGTGGGATCAAATCTTGTCCTATTGTTTATATTTATGTCATTTCTCATTTCCATTGTTATTCTTCTATTATGTTATTTATCTTTCTGCTATTTTAAGGTTTCTGCCCAATATGCTCATTACTTGTGGTTTCGGGATATGAGTCAACTTACCTACCAATGAGTTTTGGTAGGTGCCATTACGACTCGAGTTTTTGGATCGTGACACTTGCAAAATGTAGACACTCAAATGGACTCTATTTTCGAAAATAACTTTTTGTGTTATAATGTTTCAAGGATCAGATTATATATTTATTTAATTAATTAAATGAGTTTTTTCAATTAGTTAATAACAAAGATATTAATGTAATTTAACTTTCATGTTAAGAAAATCATGCTTTTGATGAGTTAAATTAAGGAAAGGGAAAAAGGAGATCAAAGTATTAAGAGCTTTGTATGCTAGTAGAAATTCAAAGATATCACTATTTATGGTAAAATAATTCATCATTGAATTCTATATTATAAATTGTAACCTATAAACAAACTAACATATACGTATGGGTATTATGTCTAGAGAGACTTTTACTTTCTTTTTTTTTCATTCCTTCTATTATATGTTGGTACAATTTACGAAATTGTCATCGTTATGAATACTCTAAACCATTTTAACATTGGCAGAAGAATCAGAATTACTCTTAACAAAAATTAAAAATGAATAATTATATGTAAAATCTGTGTAAGTTATCATCATAATGGTTATTATTATTATTATAAGGAAGGCTCTTATGGCGTTCAAGTTTCTTGTCTTTCTTCTTGTTGGGGCTTTTTGATCCACAAATAAGTTTGAATTCAAAACCATATGCTTTGCCAAAACATGAAAATAATCCTCCTCCATCTGAATCACGTCTTCTTCTTCGCGATTTCTTATTAATCTCAATGTGTTCTTGCACGTGAACTTGATCATCTGAGCCCCATGTCAAGTTTTTTGATTGCATCGATTGGATTTCTTCATCTTTTTCACCTTGTATAGTCCAATTTTCAAATATACAACTTCCATAATCTATTCCTTCACCTGTTTGATATAATCCTTTCTTCATATCCTCTGCTACAATTGATGGTATAGGTTGCACCCCTGAGCAAAATGACACTACTGTTGGTGTACTTCTCATCTTTTGATTTGGAGATAATAAATCTGAATTGCTATTAGACATTAAACGTTTACTACGTAACATTCCCCTATTTTGATTTTTTTTGATATCCTGATCATGAGTATTCTTGGTAATTTCTTCTTCATATAGCGTGTCATGACCTTTAGAAATAATCGAGGTATTGTCATAACAATTTCTTCTTTCATCTTTTGATGGTGAAACTTCGGTTGTACATATTGAGGTGCTCAATTCACTCCCAGAACAGAGGATTTCTGGAGGGCTAGTGTCAATTAATTGAACACTAACATGAAGGAGCCCTTGTAAATGACCACTTGGACGACGAATATGAAGCGTAGTTGATCTGATGGTTGGATTATTGGATGAAAGAGGAGGGAAAAAACTATTTATCATAAGGTGTGTTGTGCCAATAGGGAGATCGCGTAACCATGCAACATTGTAGATCTCAAACATTACAGAAGCTGATTCTGAATTAAGAAACTTGTCATCCACACGAAAAACCATCTTATAATTCCATGTAGGGTTTGTTTTACCTTGATGATCCACCCTAGTTGTTAATCTATGGTCATTATATATATATGCAACTGCAAAGGTGCGTAACATTTTCGACACGGGAGGAAGGTCTTGGGCAGAAATCACAATGATCTCTAAGATCTTGAAAGGAGGTTGAATGAACATTTTGGCTAGAATTCAACAATCTCCTCGTCGTCACGATATGAATGAAGAAGGAGAATGAGAATGCATAATAATTTAGCAGTCTGATTTTACCTCAAAGCAAAGGGGAATTTACCTTATTTTGTTACTAGTTGAAATTGGCAAGGTAGAGAGACCAATGTTTGTAAGGTTGATGTTTTCATTTTTTTTTCTGCCACACGTTTCTGATAGGTACTAAGTACATGTGGTTACATTCATTTTTTTGGGAACAAATATTTAGCTAAAAACTTGATATGATTTGGTGTTATCAAATTAATGAATGCAAAAATTATAGTGAATTTAACCACTAAGATTAAGTTACTTAATTTGATACTTTGATATAAATCATTAATAAATATTTAGTCAATCTTAACTGTTTTATGAAGCATTTTGGACCACTATTACCAAATGGTGGGCACAGAAGAAGATTCTTGGAACTCAACGTTGTTTGGGAAAAAGGATGGCACAGATGGAGTGTTGGATCATTTTTAATAGTACTATAAATTATCTTATTAAACTATGATCTATTCAATTTGTTTAAACGAATTGGTGTAAAAATTTTTTGGGGTATTTTAGCTTTGCTGCCCTATATATATGTAATATTTTCTATAAGATTTTTTTTTACGAATACCCGGTGATAGAAAATTTCACAGCAAAGCACATGCGTTTTTTTCTTGTCACAATTAAAAAATCGAATGTGATGACACTTATCTTATCCCACCTAGAGAGGTTAGCCTTTGTGAAAATAAGAAAATAAAACAAAGAATTATGAAACAATACTCAGAATTTATAAATATAAATATACCCTTCCCCAAAACCCGGTGTCACGTGTACAAGTCACTAGAAAATAATATAGATTCAATGAAAGTACAAGTCTGAATGTCTTCAGTTCTATAATAGAATAAAGACATAATGTAAGGTATGTGACATCTGCTAGAGCAACTAGCAACTACCTCGTGTACTCCTAAGTGCAAGCCTCAAACAGTGATGCAGGAAGGTGATCATGATGAAATGTTAACAATAAATCACTCACAGACAGTACAATCAATGAAAATGAAGTGCAATTGCAATGCAAATGTCATAGAGAATATTGCATGTCTGTCCTACCGATACACACTCGCTGCTCAGAGGATAGTCAGGACCCATGCGGTACATATAAGTCCATACACCTACCCCGGCGCAGAGAACATCGCTCGAATTCATATCTGCATTCATCCTCGGTGTGGGGCATGTCCCTCGAAGTCACATTCTCTTGTCTTTCTTTTCAGATAACTTCTTCAATTTCTCATAGTGTCATTTCATATAAGAGTTTCATCACAATTACAAGTATGTAAGATCATATGCATAATGAGAGGATGACAATTTCACTCAATAAATCAACAACATCACTCATGGGCATCACACGAATAAGGAAATCATAATATCCACCAAAGCCACTCATGAGCATAATATACAGTGATGACTCAAACAAGTGCAATTAACCCACATGGTTGACTCTAGCTTTCGGGTGGGTACTTGTCACATTACCCACACACACTCCCACTATTTCCCATTGCTCCCCATTACAGTAACACAACACATAGAGTCTAAAACACTTTGTAAATAAGTCAAAGAGGTCAACTTGTCTTTAAAAAGTAGAAGAATGGGCCGAGTTTCGGCCTTTCCCTTGCACCGATCCATAGAATCCACACAATCTATTCAATTATGATTTAAGAATGAGAAAAGCTGAATAATAACACCCATATTGCTATTTCTTGAAATCGGGTCCCAAACGACCCCAAAAAGTCAAATCCAAAGGCTAAGGAAATTTAATTTTTTATTGGAAAACATGTTACCCAAGAATTTTTGAAACTCACATGTAAAATTATATTAAAAAAATGAGTTAGAAATCATCCCCAAGCATCCAAAGTGCAAAGACTAATGTCCATGGGTAAACACCCCCCACCATTTTGATGTGAAAATCATAAATTGGTGTTAAAAATTACTTACTCAAAGATTTGTCTTGAAAACTACCTTTGGAATCACCTAGGGTGTGTGTTTGGTATGAAGGAAAAAAATTTCGAAAAATTTATTCCAATTTTCTCATGTTTGATTGGGTTAAATGTTTTGGAAAATGTTTTCCAGATCATCCCTTCAAAACTTAAAGGAAAACATTCTCCAAAACTATCTTCCAACTTTAAATTACAATTTTTTTTGTCCCTACCCTCAAACTAACCCCCCAACCGGGTCCCCTCCCTGCAAAAAATAAATAAATTTAAAGCTTGTTTTTTTAAAAATTTTTTAACTTCAATATTTGAACGCCATCCTCACCCCTACACCTAGCCCCCTACCACCACTCTCGTCCAAAAAAAATAAATTAAAAGTTGTTTTTAAAAGTTATCTCTGATTTCAATTTTTTATTTTTTTACCCCTCCCCAACCCCCTATCCTCGCCCCCAATCATCCCCCACCCCATTCAAAAAAAAATTTAAGTTTGTTTTTTAAAAAATATTTTCTATTTCAAATTTTTATTTTTTCACTCCTACCTTCGACCCTCCCCCCACCCCAAAAAAAATTTAAGTTTGTTTATAAAATATATTTTCAACTTCAAAATTTTATTTT
>NC_064283.1:24046467-24081586 GCF_019186545.1 Solanum stenotomum
AAAAAAAATATAAGTTTGCTTTTAAAAATATTTTCAACTTCAAAATTTCAATTTTTCACCCCTACGCTCGACTCACAAAAACATTTTTCATTCATAAATCAAACACAAAATCTTTTCTGAAAAATATTTTCTACTCACCAACCAAACATGAGAAAATAAGTAAAAAATCAACTTGTTTTCGAGGAAAATATTTTCCTTCATACCAAACACACCCCTAAAGTGAGCTCTCAAAGTCAACAAGGGAGAAAAGGGAAGAAATCATGTGTTTGGGAAATAAGATATTTTTTCCAGGTCCTTTCTTCTACGCGAACGCGACCTACCCGAAACGTTCGCAAAGAAGAAACCTGGAGCTGCCCAAAAATGCTCTTCGTGAACGTGACACACTGGGTGTGAACATGAAGGCCAATCCAAAGGACTCTTTGAGAACACATTCAAGACCCCGCTAGCGCGAAGACTAGACAACCAGACCCTTCATGAATGTGGTCACAGCCCCATGAATGCGAAGGAGAAAACCAGATAGTAGCAACAACAGAAACATGATCAAGACTAAAAATTCTCCTAATGGACCCTCGAGATTCATTCGAAATCTTGTGCATAAAATAAAATATGTACTCTAACTAAGTTCGACGTTCTAGACTCATTAGATTATCAGAACATGGATCCGGCACCTCCTTGACCCGGTATCCCTTAAGGCCACCACTTACTAATTTTTCATCAAAAAGACCAAAAATGCCCTCAGGTTATTTTATTCTTTGTTCGATCTCAGAATGTGCCTAACTTTTATGCAGAAGTTTCTTAAGCTATATAGGACCTATTGGCAGAGTCAATTTAGTGATTCCACGCGTAGGTCCTATGAGCCCATTATTGACCCAACATTGGGCTCAAAGTTCTTTATTGCATTGTGGGTATTGATTCGCTTGTGTTGATGTGTAGATCACTAATTTGATAGGATTGAATTGTTCGGAGGCTGCTGAGAAAGGAAATGCCACATTTTAGTAGATTCATAGCATGTGTGATCAATGCTATGACTTACTAATCTTAGACTTGGATCGTTGGTTGTTTTAGAATGATATTATGCTAGTATTTGGGTTGGTTTCTAGTATGATCATTTTTGATAACCTTATAGTATTCGTTTTTCCTTATTTAGATTATTCTAAAAAATATGCTACTTGCTCTTATCTATATTCATGTTCTCGTTTTCATGGTTTATTTATGGATTGTTATTGCTTAGTTATTGACTTAGTCTAGGGTTGATTAGTGTATGCCTTAGGCTTTAGAGTTGGTGGCTCATATGGCTTAGGCTTGTCTTGGATCAAACTAGGGTTAGAGTGACCTTTGGAAACCTCTTTAGTATCGGCTTTGGGAAAATTGTAGTGTATTAGGTGCTTAGTAATGTACTAGATTTTTTGGTTTCTCTTTGTGTGATTAGGTCATCCCGATGTAAGATTTTGGAAAGAATCGGGTCTTGTTGCAACTATCCCAATTAAAAATTCTAAGAGAAGCTAGGTTTCTCTATGGCTGACCCGATGTAAGATTTTGGGTGATGCTAATCTTGTTGTAGATATCCTGATGTAAGATTTTGAGAGATTTTATGTAGTATGTCTATCTCGACATAAAATTCAAAGGGAGGGTAAATTTCATTATAGCTATCCTGATGTAAGATTCCAGGATGAGCTATACCTTCTTTGTAACTATACCTATGTCAGATTTTAGGACAGTCCATGTTTGAGTTCCGATTGGTGCTTCATATTTTTTCCCGGTGTTATTCATTGTTAGTGTTAGTTCTTGTGTGTACTTATCGAGCTTATAGGGCCCGGTCGAGTTTACTTCCTTTATCTCGCCTCTTCTATGGACCTTTTGGGATTATTAGGGTTCAATTAGATTTTGGTTGCTTGAATTACCTTGGTATTCTTTTAGATTCTCTATATGTGATTTATGATTTACTTTACGGTTATTGTGCCCTTATACTGCCTTACTTGCTTATTTACTTACTCGCATTTGATTACACTTTTGCAATTTTGAGTTTGGTCGCTTATGATGCCTACTAGATACCTGTTGTTTTGATACTCATGTTGCACTTTGCATCTCTTTTACCTAATGCAGATCCAAGTTCTAGTCGACCGTATTGACTCTTGTGCGGGTGCAACTGATATTTGGAGATTAAGGGAGTGTTTGGTATGAAGGAAAAATGTTTACCTAGAAAATATTTTCTTAAAAAACAAGTTGATTTCTAACTTATTTTCTCATGTTTAGTTTAATGAGCAGAAAATATTTTCTGAAAAATTATTTTTTAGTGTTGGGTAGGTGAAAGAAAAAATATTTTCCAAAAAATATCTTTTATTTTTTTGCTAGAGAGTAGAAAATGTCTTTTAAGAAAATAGTTCTGACTTGGAAATCAATCCCGATAATCAATTCAGGACCTGACCCCGATGACCGATTGGAAAACCAACCCTGAGATCTGACCTAGGACTTGGCCCCAACTTCCGACTCAAGACACAACATTTGAACTTAGACCCAATCCTAGAACTCAAACCTAGACACGACCTCGAAAACCGATTAGAAATCCAAGGGACATTCAACCCAGTACCTAACCCCCGACACCTGATCCTGACCCCAACCAAAAAGCTTTTTCAAAACCACTTTTAATTTTTTTTTGGGGAGGGGGAGAATTAAAATTTTATAATTTGAAATATTTTTCAAATATAAACATTTAGTTTTTTTGTGGGGTCGGGGTGGTAGCGGGGTCGGAGTAAGGGTGGGGTAAAAAAATGACAATTTTAAAATTTAATATATTTTTCAAAACCACTGTTTTTTTTTGTGGGGTGGGGGTGGAGTGAGGGGTCAAAAAAATGAAATTTTATAATTTAATATATTTTCAAAAAAAGTTTTTCTTTAAAAATAATTTTGGAGTGTTGGTCGGAGGGGTAGAGGTGAAGTAAAAAATGAAAATTTTAAAATTTGAAATATTTTTAGAAAACAAACTAAAATTTTAAAATTTAAAGTATTTTTCAAAAACACAATTTTAAAATTTTAATTTTTTGGTTTGGTTGGGGCGATGGGGTCTGAGGGGTGTTTTGGAAAATGTTTTCCTTATTTTTTTAAGGGAAGACATTTTTCTTAAATTTGAGGAAAATAAGTTGATTTGGAAAACATTTTTCAACATATTTAAGCCAATCAAACATGAGAAAATTGGAAAACATTTTCATACCAACACACCCTAAGGGTGAGCTTAGTTGCGTTTAGAGTTGACTCATCATATATTTTGACTAGTCTTTTATTTTCCGAGACAGTTTGTATATATGTATATGTCTAGTCTTGTATTTGGTCTTTATATTAGTTTTGTTCCGACGCCCACCAAGTTTTGGGATGGATCTTTTGTGCTTGTACATAGTGTGTGTGCATGTATGTATATATATATTCACACTAGTTTATGTTATTCTTTGTAGTAATCTATTTTAATTACCTTGTATCTTATCCTTGTTGGTACTTCCGCTCCCTAGTCCCATTGCTTCTGTTTCAGGCTAAGAATTGACATACCTACTGGTTGGATTTAGTAGGTTCCATCATTACCTGAGGTTTTTGGATTGTGATATGTATTCATTAATAATATTGGTGCTAAGAATAGTTTGTGATATACAATTGAACAATTGTTGATGTAAGTCATCCTTATGGTGGAATAGATGATGTACAACAACTATATACCACAATGTACATCATTTTCTATACATACAAATTGATAATTTCATAAAGATTGATATACAAAGTGATACTTTTTATATAAGATATTGGTATATTCATGAATAACATTGGTGCAAAGAATAGTTTGTGATGTACAATTGAACAATTATTGATGTAAGTCATCCTTATGGTAGAACAGATAATGAACACCAACTATATACTTGAATGTACACCATTTTCTATACATATTAAGTAAACTAATTTATCTACCATATTATATATCCATTTCATATAATACATAGTGAAAATAAATCAGCCTTCTTACACATTGAATATACTTGTTAGTATTAAGTAAAGCTTTCATTGCTCACATATACAAAATTTATACGCAAATCATACAAACATCTCAATATTTTACATGCAACTTAGTGGAGAATGAAATGAAAAAATCACACTTCAATCAATCCATAATTTCCTAAAATCTATTCGATTGAAACTCTAAACTTTCAACTCGAGATTCAAATATGAAGTTAATAGTGTTTTCTCAATTAAAAAATTATTGCACATTATAATAGCGATATTGAATAGCTCTTTCAATCTTCTTCATCTTCGACGTTGGATTAACAATGATGAAAAGAATTGTGAAGAGAGATGCCAAATAAATGGTGAAAATAGTTCTAAAGAGAGAGGCCAAATAAAATATTTGAAAAAATTGTGAAGAGAGATGATCGAAGAGAGAGGAACAATAAGAGACAAAGATTCAATTTTTTTTTATCTTTGAAAAAATATATGAATGAATGAGTGGAACAAATACCAAAAATTAGTCCATTAATCACACTCCCTAAAAATCAGCCCAAATTTCTATATTTTTAAGACAAAATCATGATTACCTAAAGAGAAAATGGCCAAATGAGCCCCCAACCTATTACCTAATTTCCAACTATACACTTATACTTTAAGGGGGGTCCTATTAACCCCTGAACTCTTTAAAATTGAAATTATTACCTCCCTAAATGCTTACGTGGCAAAGTGAGTGTATTTCACTCTCTTTGAGAGAGTCAAGATCAAAAATAAATATTAAAACTTTATTTTTAATAATCTTTTTGTTTTTATTTTTTCCTTTATTTTTTTTTTAAAGGAAGTCAAATAAAAACATCCAAAGTAATTGAAAATCAAAACAAACTAAATCAAAAGAAGAAAAAAAGAAAAAGCTACCGAGAAAAATTAAAAAACTAAGCTCCTTTCTTCCTCGGAGCTCCAAGCGACGGTACAACACTTGAGCAACGCCGCATTGATGTCGGAAAATCGAGGTACATAGTTTGAAGCCAACTTCAATCACGCCAAACTTGAAATTCCTATGAAATTGCCAGCTATATAACTCCCATCATCATAGATCTGCCATGAGAATAACACAAAAAGCTTGGATAGATTTCATCCAAGACAACTATCTCATCTCTAATTTCTTTTCTTCTTCTTAGCAACTTAGTAGAGCATTCATGGTAGTCATCAAATTTCACCATCACGATCTGAAAATCACCACCATTACAATATCTATCAACACCATCACAAATCATAGATAGGTTTCTCCTTCTCACTCTTCACACAATCAAAAACTATTACATAAATTATTTTACACCCATTTTCAAAATACTATTATCCATTAAAACACCATTGAAATACCATCTTGAAGCTATTGTAACAAGCTTCTTCAGTTAGCAAAATCCATTCAAATAACTTAATAATGATGGAAATCTCTAAAAAAAAAAAGTTCTCAAAATATCCTCATCGGAAAAGATTTTAACGGACAATTTTTTTTAGGTCAATTAAATTGACAATAAATCTTATCATTTATGCACCTATTCCATAACCATAAATTTAGTAATAATTTTAGATATGACAAAAAAGAATTTAAAAAGGGAAGAAAAAATGGCATTGATGTGTTAGGGATTTAAAGGAAAAGAAGGAAGTGAACGGAAAGAAAAAAAGGAAAGGATTATCAGTCAAAAAGGTAAGAAAAAAATAAATGAAAAATTACACGTGTCAAACGCGTGGATTTCACTGATCCACATAAATGTGGTTGTGACTTTTTAAGGAGATAATAATTTTAATTTTAAATAGTTTAGGGGGTTAATAGAACCCCCGTAAAGTATAAGTGTGTAGTTGAAAATCCGGTAATAGGTTAGGGCTCAGTTGACCATTTTCTCTTACCTAAATTGTTATGTTTGGTAACTTAAAACTATGTTTTGTAAATAAAAGAAGTATATTTATGTATTGTAATGTAATGTCTTAAATACATTAAGTATGTGATTTTTCCTTTTTAGTATTTGAGAATTTGGATTGCTTGTCAAAACTATTTGTCAAATAATGACAAAGTATACGGCCAAACAATATTTGTCAAGTTTTTTCTCAAATATTTTTGATAATATCTATGACCAAACAGGTCCATAAATTATACTACAGTTTCTCCAAAAATAACTTGTTACTCTATATATTCCCTGTGTCCTAATTTCTTTGGTGTGATTTTCTCCATAGTTCGTTCCAAAAAAGAAGAAGAATGGATTTTAAAATTAACTTTTTAATAACAAACTTTTACAAGTCATATAAATAATAGGTTTTAAAAGTAATTTTTCAATAACAAACTTTTACAGTCATATAAATACTACTGTATTTTTAGGATTATAAATTTTAGAAGTATTAATACCATAAAAATATTACTGGCTTGGCGACTCCATAATTGGGTACTTGTGGTAAGAGGTTTCATATAATCAATGATGGTCATACTGCTCACCCTGCATTCATATGCATTGCTTATCACCAATATACTTTTTTGTTGATTCCACCCTCCAATTTATGGGGGCCGGTTGAGCTATGTTTGTTGTTTGTACCTTTCGAGATTATGGGGGTCCAGATAGGATATTGTTTGACTATATTTTGTTCTCTCTTATTGTTTTCTTGTTAGCTGATCTACTTTTACCTTAGAACTGGTCGCGGGTCCTCCTTACCCTGGGTAGTTGACTTGGTATCTTAGTTCCTTGTGAATAAGTTATTGGCTTGCGTTCCAGATACGTTCTTGACTCGACTTGTTTTCCCTTTATCATGTTTTTGTTACTTATTGTTTTCTACCTTATTATCTCATGTTTAGTTACATGTGCTATGTATTCTTTATTACTTGTTGATTATGCTTGTGCTATCTTTTGAACACAGTCGATTGGTTGCCTACTGATAATCATTTTTGGTACTTATACTACACTTCTGTCCCTACAATCATAGTTTAAGTTATCGTCGTTGATTTGGATTCGTACCAAGCAGCTTGGAGTCTGTAGATTAGGGTGAGCTCTTGCCATATTCGGAGTCGCCGGTTTCTGTTTATTTTTTGCTAGGCTTAGTGTTTATCTTGTATTCAGAGATAGTTTGTACTTACTTTGTATTTATAAAAGTCTTGTACTCTTATTTTGATTAGATGCCCGATTACTTACTGATGCTAGGTCTTGGGATGGTTCTTTGTGTTGCATTTCTATTGACTACCTTTTCTTTGCTTTGTTATAAGCTTTATGCTTCTTGTTGTTGACTTCCACTTGATAGTTTGTTGCTTATGTATCCGGGCTAAGGGTTAGAGTTACCTACTGGTAGGGTGTAGTAGGTGTCATCATGACCTGAGTAATCGGATTGTGACATATAATAACTTCCAACTTCCAACATACTTTATGTTCTCCAGCCGGCCAACTAGTCAAAAGTTTATCATGTATCCTCTTCCTTAACAATATATTTCTCTTCCTTTCTCAAAGTTATACAATTTTCTTAGTTGATGATTTGAAATTTTCACATATATCATTTGTCATATGAAATGATATATTAAGTTTAAAATATAGTTATTCAATTATAAGTACATAATAAAAGAACACATCAAAGTAAATATCTTATATTCATTAGTTTGATGTGAATACACTTAAAATATTTTCAATGGTTAGTTTGAATGTTATTATGTATTTTTCCTAAAATAATTGCTAGTCAAACTTCAATATTACTATGATCCTATCCCCTCTAAGCCAAACCACCAAACACTGCTTAAAGAAAAACACTAATTAATTCATGAGATTTAGCAATATGATACACTATAATTAATAACTGCCTATTAACTTGATCACTCTTATCCCTTCTATCCCCACCCCCACTATATACATCTCTCTCTCCCTACAGGTCTTTATCATGTAAACGCAAGACCCCATTCTCCTATTTCTAATATCTCATATACTCGATTGATTTTATTCAATGGAAACAATGAAGAAAACGAGTTTGATCAAGTGCCGATGAAATCATGAGAAGGACGAGCTATTGTAGAAGTTAATAGAAGAGGAACATTGAGCAGATAATTGGTCTCTTATTGGCCAATTAATTTTTAGTTGATCTGGAAAATCGTGTAGGTTTCAGTGGTGTAATCAACTTAATCCTTAAGTGGATCATCGACCTTTCCTCTAGAAGAAGATGATACTATTATCAAAGGCCATACCTAATTTGGTAACTGATGGGCTATTATAGCCCATTTGTTACCAGGTTGAACCGATAATGCGATAAAAATCATTAGACTTCAATCCTTAAACGGAAGTGCCATTCAATGTCTGCAAATTTGACATTCAAAAATCCTCAACCGCCTTTGAAGAAATCGTTCAGTAACCCGGGGGTTGAAAATTCAGGTTGTCCATATAGATCCGATCTAATCAATTTGGGTTTTTCTAGGTGTCACACCCCAAACTCGAAGGGCGCAACTGGCTCCTAATGCCAGAAAATAGGCTTGAGCCGACCCTGCCTAACCATTTGCTACTAGCGCATGGAAGCCACACGTAACCAAGAAAACAACCAAGTATATCTCGGCTTAAAATTAAGTCCTCGGCCGGCAAGACCCCTGTCAACAAACCTATAAAAGAAACAGCTACTCCCAAGAGTTCATATAAAGAAATAACCAACTAGCACAAAAGTCCTGATTGGGCCATCGAGGCCACCATGATCTCTACAGTGAAATTGAAAGAAGGTATATATCAATACAATACCTCAAACAACTAACAAGCAGTAGCAAACCAACAAACTAGGACAGCATGGCCATAACATAGCTGTACACCCCACACACAAGTCTGCAAGCCACTAAGAGTAGTAAAGATTGGTGGGACAGGGCCCCAGCCTACCCATAAAAATATATACAACAAAAGCTAACAAACCTCCACACTGTGGCAGCTCCGAAAAAAAGGGCTGGCAAACCGTATAGAATTCAATCCTGCTGCTGAGGAGGTCTACTTGGATGTCTATCGGGACCTGCATACATGAATGCAGTGCCCCCAGGTAATGGGGTGTCAGTACAAAATAGTGTACATGGTATGAAATGTTGTAGACTAAATGAGCACGCATCATAATATACCGAAAACAATCAGGTGAGGAAATCAAATTTAGATAAGCATGCCAACCCACTACTGAATCTAATAAAATACAATAATGATCAAACATCAACCTAACCAAGCCCCCATAAGCCCGGTAGGAACAAACAACATACCACCTACTTAGGCCCCCATAAGCCCGGAAGGTGCCATATCAATCTACATAACCTTATCGGTATCCCCTTGTCTTTGTAAGAAGTCACATAGCCCTTTTTGGCAACGATATAGCCCCGTAGGCAGCACATAGCCCTCTTAGGCAACATCATAGCTCTGTGGGCTGCACGTAGCCCTTTTTTGCATCACATAGCCCTGTAGGCAATACATAGCCCTCTTTGGCGTCAAAATAGCCCCGTAGGCAACACATAGCCCTTTTTGGCAATAACATAGTCCTATTAGACAACATCATAGCCCCCATAGGCAAATCATAGCTCAACAACTAACCACAATAGCCCCAAGGGCGACAACGAATAATTAAATAGGCTGAATGCGAGCAATTTAGCTATAAACAATATATATATGAATAATCTCCAAGTCGTTCTTAACTTAGGCTCTTTCTTAATAGATCGTGAGTCCTTAAAATGAGGGGTTATAACCACCCAATCAGCCAACCACTCACAATTACATCTACAGTTTCACCAACGTTAAACTACATCTAAGGAAANTTAGGCTCTTTCTTAATAGATCGTGAGTCCTTAAAATGAGGGGTTATAACCACCCAATCAGCCAACCACTCACAATTACATCTACAGTTTCACTAACGTTAACTACATCTAAGGAAACATGTCGAACGAAGGAATAACCTTAAGATACCTTTCCAATGAACGCTCGAAAGACCGTAGTTCCTTCACGAAAGTTGTTCCTTATGTCCTAAGCTTCGCAAACACTATATATACACAGCTAGTACACACCTATAAACAATTTATAATTAATCTTATATCGGCAGATTTGCCATATTGCCCCAACTTGTCTAAATGTCCGTAGAAATTCATAAAAACAATCATAAAAGAGTCCCGAGATGATTACCTTAGTTAATCAAGTTAAAACCTTGAAGAAACACCAATAGTTACATATTTATATCTTCAAAAACCAGCTCCAAATGCAGCAAATAGAAGGGAAAAATGATTGCCACGTGTAGGTACGTTTCTAGGCATGGGGGCAATGTTTAATGGTAGAAATCGTCAAAACTAACCTTCATCATGCTAGGACTCCATAGGAACCCTCTCCTAAGCTTTTTTTTTTGGTTTTGTAACTGAAATGAACTGTTTCCATGGCTAAAACAGTTAAATAGCCGACATACCATACTTCTTTACCCGACCCGGATCCGACCCGGATTCTGCCCTGGCAGTCCCTAGTAAAACCCTCATAACTTTTTACTCGGATGTCCGTTTGATAAGGGGTTTTGTGCGTTGCAAACTAGACTCGTAGGCCTTCGATTTAATGGGTAATAGGCCTTCTAACTCTTTATATATTGGGAGAAAACATCCAATATATTTGACCTAAATTTCAAAGAAATCTTTTAAAAGGAACTTACGATAACTTTCGCCAACTTTTATTTTGCCACTTACTTAACTTCAAAACTTGAGATAAAATCCTTGAACACTTAAAATATGACATAACACATCCTTTTTAATTTATTACTCACCCTCTTTGTCTTTCCACGAAGGTACGAGTTAATTTAGACGTTTTGGAAAAGTCGGGGTGTTACATCCTTCCCCCCTTAGAAACATTCGTCCTCGAATGAAAAATCTGAGTCCCACAATCGTGTCTCTAGGAGTTGCCAAAGTATAGGCAAAGTATCATTTGTGAATGTGACTATCCATAACCTGAAACCTAGAAATTTTAACCTAGGCGTCTCACATTATGACATAAATAGCTAAGCACTATAGCTCCGCAATAACAGTGCGAGCAAAATACAACGACAACAACCATAATAATAAGCAATAATATATATAAAAAAATTGATAGGTATCTAACCTTACTTCACTAATATAAATTGATATGTTATCACCCTGGGTATGAAAAAATTGAGGATATTTGGACTTCATGCCATCCTTAGCTTCCCAGGTCACCTCTTCTCTATTCTTGTTTCTCCACAATACTTTAACCGAAGCCACCTCCTTGGTCCTCAATTTACGAACCTGTCGATCTAATATGGCAACTGGAGTTTCCTCGTAGGACAAATCCTTTGTGATCTGAACATCCTCAACTGGGATAACCCGATAAGGGTCTCCTACGCACTTCCGTAGCATCGATACATGGAAAATTGGATGAACAGATTCTAGCCCCGAAGGCAATTCTAACTCATAAGCCACTTGTCCTACCCTCCGAAGGATCCGGTATGGCCCAATGAATCTTGGACTAAGTTTTCCTTTTTTGCCAAATCTCATAACACCTTTCATAGGCGAGACTTTTAAGAATACCCAGTCATCGACACAAAACTGTAAGTCCCTTCGTCGCACATCTGAGTATGACTTCTGTCGGCTTTGAGCTGTTGGCAACCTCTCCCGAATGAGCTTAACTTTCTCTACTGTCTGCTGGACTAAGTTAGGTTCGATCAACCCTGACTCACCTACCTCGAACCATCCAATGGGGGATCTATATTTTCTCCCATACAAAGCCTCATAAGGTGCCATCCCGATACTGGAATGATAACTATTATTGTATGCGAACTCAATAAGAGGCAAGTGGTCATCCCAACTTCCCTTGAAGTCTAGCGCGCACGCCCGTAACATATCTTTGAGGGTCAAAATTGTGCGCTCAGCCTGGCCATCTGTTTGAGGGTGAAAGGCGGTACTAAGATTAACTTGTGTCCCTAATCCTTTCTGGAAGGACTTCCAGAAGTTGGCGGTAAATTGTGCTCCTCTATCGGAGATAATAGATACTGGGACACCGTGTAGCCTAACAATCTCTCTAATATAAAGCCCTGCATAGTCTTTGGCAGAAAAAATAGCCCTGACTGGTAAGAAGTGGGCTGATTTTGTTAGTCTATCAACAATTACCCAAATAGAGTCAAACTTGCGAAGCGATCGAGGTAACCCTGTAATAAAATCCATATTAATTGCTTTCCACTTCCACAAAGGAATGACTATCTCCTGAACTAGCCCAGCGGGCTTTTGGTGCTCAACCTTCACCTGTTGGCAGTTAGGACACTGCGCCACAAACTCAGCAACGTCCTTCTTCATCCCCTGCCACCAATAGATCTCCTTAATATCATGATACATCTTCGTCGAACCCGGGTGAATAGAATAACGGGAATGATGTGCCTCTTCTATAATTCGATATCGAAGCCCTACAACATTCAGAACACACAATCGACCGCTATATCTGAGGACTCTATCATTTGCTATATCAAATGCTAAAGACTGCTGATCCTTAGCCTTAGCTCTAAGCTGCTCTAAGCTAGGATCCTCTTGTTGTCGTGATTTTACTTCTACAACTAGAGATGATACGGTTGTATCCTGAATTGTGACCCCACTATCGTCTGCCTCTAATAATCTAACTCCCAAACTAGCTAACCGATCAAGCTCTCGTGCTAGCTTCCGCTTCTCAACACATAAATGGGATAAACTACCCATAGATCTTCGACTGAGGGCATCGGCTACCACTTTCGCCTTTCTTGGATGATATAAAATATTCACGTCGTAGTCTTTCAGTAACTCAAGCCATCGACGCTGTCACAGATTTAACTCCTTCTGTCTAAATATATATTGAAGGCTTCTATGATCTGTGAAGATGTCAATATGAACGCCATACAAATAGTGTCTCCAGATCTTTAATGCATGCACAACTGCAGCCAACTCTAAATCGTGGGTTGGATAGTTCTTCTCATTCTTCCTCAATTGCCTTGAAGCATATGCGATAACCTTACCATGTTGCATTAGGACACATCCCAACCCAACACCAGAAGCATCACAATACACCACATAGCCTTCTGAACCGTCTGGTAATGCAAGAACTGGTGCTGATGTCAACCTGTCCTTTAGTTCTTGGAAACTATGCTCGCAAGCCTCAGTCCACCAGAACTTAGCTGCTTTTTGAGTCAGCTTCGTTAATGGGGCTGAAATTGAAGAAAACCCCTCTACAAACCTTCTGTAGTACGAGCTAACCCTAAGAAACTATGAACCTCAATCGGAGTCATAGGTCTGGGCCAAGTCTTTACGGTATCAATCTTTTGTATATCAACTGCAATGCCTACATCTGATACAATATGGCCTAAGAAAGCTACAGAGTCCAACCAGAAGTCACACTTAGAAAACTTTGCATAAAGTTCTCGGTCTCGAAGAACCTGAAGGACTGCTCGCAGATGATTTGCATGCTCATCTTTTGAACGTGAATACACCAAAATATCATCAATAAATACAATCACAAACAAGTCTAGCTATGGCCTAAATATACTATTCATCAGGTCCATGAACACTGCTGGGGCATTAGTTAATCCAAAAGACATTACCAAGAACTCAAAGTGTCCATATCTAGTTTTAAAAGCTGTCTTTGGAATGTCTTTCTCTCGAACTCGTATCTGGTGGTACCCTGATCTTAAATCAATCTTTGAGAAACACTTAGCACCTTGTAACTGATCAAACAAGTCATCTATCCTCGGAAGAGAATACTTATTCTTTATAGTTGCCTTATTCAGCTGTCGGTAATCGATACACATTCTTAGTGAGCCATCTTTCTTCCTTACGAACAACACTGGTGCACCCCATGGTGAAGCACTAGGCCTAATAAAGCCTTTATCCAGCAAGTCTTTTAGCTGATCCTTTAACTCCTTTAGCTCAGCAGGAGCCATTCTATAATGAGGGATAGATATGAGTTGTGTACCTGGTAGCATATCGATAGCAAAATCAATTTATCGTTCTGGAGGGATACCAGTAAGCTCATCTGGAAATACATCTAGAAACTCACTAACTACCGGAATAGACTGAAGAGTCGGTGGTTCTGCATCTATATTATGAATGCGAACAAGATGATAAATACAACCCTTAGTAATCATCCTCCTCGCCTTAAGATAGGAAATAAACCTACCTTTCGGCGTTGCTGTATCGCCTTTCCATTCCCGAACTGCCTCCCCTGGAAAGTGGAATCTAACAATCTTTGTTCGGCACTCAACATTAGCATAATAACACGATAACCAGTCTATGCCCAGAATGACGTCGAAATCGACCATCTCTAACTCTACAAGATCTATAGAGGTCTGACGGTCGATAATTTCTACCGTGCAACCTCGATAGATTCTCCTGGCAACAATAGACTCACCAACTGGTGTAGATATGATAAAGGGTCGATCTAATGACTCTACTACTATACATAACTTCCCCGCAATATATGGAGTAATATAAGACAGAGTAGATCTAGGATCTATCAAAGCATAAACACAATGGGAGCAAACAATCAATGTACCTGTCACATCATCAGGTGATGACTCTGAGTCCTGTCGACTGACTAGTGAATATGTACGATTCTGGCCACTACCAGAACTAGATGCTCCCTCTCTGCCTCTGCCTCTACCTCTACCTGCTGAAGTTTGGGGCCCACGCCTTATAGACTGTGCTGATGAAGAGGAACCTACTACTGACCTGGTCGACTGACCTATACCACCCTGACCTATGGTCGGGCAGTTTCTCCACCCATGCCCCTCCTGTCCACAAGAATAACAACCCGTGGAGCCCTGTTTGCACCTCCCGAAATGCATCCTACCACAAGTTGTGCAACGCGGCGGTGCTGTCCTAGCCTGGCCTGAACCTCTCTGCTGTTGAGAGCCTGATGCTCGTGAACCCTCACCTGGGCCTGACTGTCCCTGACGATCAAATCTACTCCCCTGGAACTGCTGTGGTGGAGGTCTAGGTGGCCTACTAGAATATCGAGGTCTGGGACCACCCTGAATATCTCCATATGAACCAGCGGGCCTATCCCTCTTCTGTCTCTCTCTCTATCGACCCTCTCAGTCATATACTGTAGATGTCGGCGATCCTCTATGCCTTGTGCAAAGGCCTGAATTCACGAGATATCTATATTATCATTTAGTGCAGTAGTAGAACAAGCGTCGATATAGTCTGAGTCAAGCCCTCCCACAAATCTACGCACCCTGTCATGCATCGTATTAACAAATGCTGGTGCATATCTAGCCAATGAATCAAATCTCAGCCCGTACTCTCGGACACTCATGCTGCCTTGTCGGAGGTTCTGAAACTGGTCCACCCGGCCATCCCTAATCTCTCGAGGCAAATAGTGATCTATGAAAACTTCTGTAAAGCTATCCCAAGTGGGTAAAGATATATCTTCTCCCCTAGATCTCTCCCAACTTTCATACCACAATACTGCAACATCACGCAATCAAAATGCTGCTAACTCAACTGACTCAGTCGCTGAGGCATGCATGACTATGAAGATCCTATGAAGCTGATCAACAAAGTGCTGAGGGTCTTCTCTACGATTTGTCCCAGTAAACCGTGGAGGATTCAAGGCAAGAAATTCACGAACTCTCGAACTTTCGGGCCCTTCAGAAGGTCCGGCAACATCTGGCACAACTGGCTGGCACTGTGCGGCTACTAATTGTGCTAGCATATATACTGCACTCTTGAAATCATGATCAGATGGAATAGGAGGAACTAGAGGTGATACTGCTGGTGGAGCCGGTGGTCCTGTAGCCCTTGTAGGCTACTGAACCGGTGGAGAAACAATAGGGGGCTGAGAAGATGTCTCCCCCTGGGTCTCACAATGGGCTGCCTCCATCTGTGGTACCTTGCCAGTACCCTCGCCTGCAGTTGTATTTAGTTCCTGGCTAGTTGTGGTCTGTGTGGTGTCAGTCATCTCTATCTGCATACAAATATCAATTATAAGTCAAAAACCTCAACCCTTAAGACACCGCTCTATAGCACGAGGTGAGCAAAAGAAAGATAGTCATTCTAACATGCCCGGTAGCTTCTTGCTTATCGAATGTGGTGCACAACACATTTATAAACAAGACTCTACTAGACACGGCTTGCAGACTCCCTAAGATACGACGTTGTTCTGATACCAAGTTTGTCACACCCCAAAATCGAAGGGCGCAACTGGCTTATAATGCCAGAAAATAGGCTCGTGCCAACCTTGCCTAACCATTTGCTACTAGTGCATGGCAGCCACACGTAACCAAGAAACAACCAAGTATATCTCGGCTTAAAATTAAGCCTTCGGCCGGCAAGACCCCCGTCAACAAATCTATAAAAGAAACAGCTACTCCCAAGAGTTCATATAAAGAAATAACCAATTAGCACAAAAGTCCTGATTGGGCCATCGAGGCCACCATGATCTCTACAGTGAAATTGAAAGAAGGTATATATCAATACAATACCTCAAACAACTAACAAGCAGTAGCAAACCAACAAACTAGGACAGCATGGCCATAACGTAGCTGTACACCCCACACACTAGTCTGCAAGCCACTAAGAGTAGTAAAGATTGGTGGGACAGGGCCCCAACCTACCCATAAAAATATATACAACAAAAGCTAACAAACCTCCACACTGTGGCAGCTCCGAAGGAAAGGGCTGGCCAACCGTATAGAATTCAATCCTGCTGCTGAGGAGGTCTACTTGGATGTCTATCGGGACCTGCAAGTATGAATGCAGTGCCCCAGGTAATGGGGTGTCAGTACAAAATAGTGTACAGAGTATGAAATGTTGTAGACTAAATAAGCACGCATCATAATATACTGAAAACAATCAGATGAGGAAATCAAATTTAGATAAACATGCCAACCCACTACTGAATCTAATAAAATACAATAATAATCAAACATCAACCTAACCAAGCCCCCATAAGCCCGGTAGGAACAAACAACATACCACCTACTTAGGCCCCCATAAGCCCAGAAGGTGCCATATCAATCTACATAACCTTATCGGTATCCCCTTGTCTTTGTAAGAACTCACATAGCCCTTTTTTGCAATGATATAGCCCCGTAGGCAGCACATAGCCCTCTTAGGCAACATCATAGCTCTGTGGGCTGCACGTAGCCCTTTTTTACATCACATAGCCCTGTAGGAAATACATAGCCCTCTTTGGCATCAAAATAGCCCCATAGGCAACACATAGCCCTTTTAGCAATAATATAGTCCTATTAGACAACATCATAGCCCCCATAGGCAGATCATAACTCAACAACTAACCACAATAGCCCCAAGGGCGACAACAAACAATTAAATAGGCTGAAGGCGAGCAATTTAGCTATAAACAATATATATATGAATAATCTCCAAGTCGTTCTTAACTTAGGGTCCGTCTTAACAGATCGTGAGTCCTTAAAATGAGGGGATATAACCACCCAATTAGTCAACCACTCACAATTACATCTACAGTTTCACCAACGTTAACTACATCTAAGGAAACATGTCGAACGAAGGGAATAACCTTAAGATACCTTTCCAATGAACGCTCGAAAGATCATAGTTCCTTCACGAAAGTTGTTCCTTATGTCCTAAGCTTCGCAAACACTATATATACACAGCTGGTACGCACCTATAAACAATTTATAATTAATCTTATATCGGCAGATTTGTCATATTGCCCCAACTTGTCGAAACGTCCGTAGAAATTCATAAAAATAATCATAAAATAGTCCCGAGATGATTACCTTAGTTAACCAAGTTAAAACCTTGAAGAAACACCAATAGTTACAAATTTATATCTTCAAAAACCAGCTCCAAATGCCGCAAATAGAAGGGAAAAATGATTGCCACGTGTAGGGATTACGTTTCTAGGCACGGGGGCAATGTTTAATGGTAGAAATCGTCAAAACTAACCTTCATCATGCTAGGACTCCATAGGAACCCTCTCCTAAGATTTTGTTTTTGGTTTTGGAAGTGAAATGAACTGTTTCCATGGCTAAAACCGTTAAATAGCCGACATACCATATTTCTTTACCCGACCAGGATCTGACCTGGATTCTGCCCTAGCAGTCCCTAGTAAAACCCTCATAACTTTTTACTCGGATGTCCGTTTGATAAGGGGTTTTGTGCGTTGCAAATTAGACTCATAGGCCTTCGATTTAATGGGTAATAGGCCTTCTAACTCTTTATATATTGGGAGAAAACATCCAATATATTTGACCCAAATTTCAAAGAAATCTTTTAAAAGGAACTTACGATAACTTTCCCCAACTTTTATTTTGCCAGTTACTTAACTTCAAAACTTGAGATAAAACCCTTGAACAATTAAAATATGACATACCGCATCCTTTTTAATTTATTACTCACCCTCTTTGTCTTTCCACGAAGTTACGAGTTAATTTAGACGTTTTGGAAAAGTCGGGGTGTTACACTAGGTTCCCTCAGTTGGGTCTGTCTCCTCACATAGCCCAATCGGGTCGAATTATGCCTCTTTCAGTATTTTCACCACTAATGCTCAATCCATTAATATCTCTGAGTCCACAAGGATCCGATTTAAGCAATTTGGGTTTATCTAGGTGCTCTCAGTTGAGTCTTTATCCGCCTATTACCCCAATAGAAATTTTGCCTTTTTCATTAGCTTTAGCAGTATTGCCTGAACCATCAATATGTGTGAGTCCATGTAGATCTAATATGAGCAATTTATGTTTATCTAGGTTACCTCAATTGAGTCTTTATCCGCCTAGTGCCTCATTAGGTGAAATTTTGACTCTTTCATTAGTTTCACCAGTATTCCCTGATCCATTAACATATTTGAGTCTCTCTTTATCCGGACTCAAATCTACAAAGAGTTTGAATCTGGTGAATCGAATCGAGGAAATAGGTCAACTGGCACCTGTATCAGCATTTGAATCCACTCCATCAAATTTTATGCCCTAAATTTCAATAACTCAGAGTGGCACTTTGGGTGTTAAAAGTATAGTGAAACATGTGTTGAACCCATAATTTTTGATAGTTTTGTAAGATATAAAATGGAAAGAAGTTAAAAATTATATGTCAGAGTTTGAGAATGAAAGGGCTTCAATGAACACATAAGCAATTAGGGATGCTATTGTTAACGAAATTTTTGTTATCAAAGATTGAGTAAATGTTGAAAAAGGAGAAGGAAAAATGGTGATATCGTAGTTATTATTTTCTTTAAAATTTAGTTGATGTTTTTACAGTATCTCATTGGACTTTTTTAAGAATGTAGGAGAAAAAGAAAGAGAAAAAACTTTGGAAGCCCCAATCACCCTTACCCCTTCCCATCCCACCCCACCGAAAAAAATGGAATTGAATATGAATTTCTAATTATTATATTTGATGAAATCGATCATTTTTATACTATTGGAGGTGTTGTTATTAATATAGTTTTTTTGTGGTCCTTTTTTTATATTTAAATTTAACCATTAAAATAATCATTTAAGGTTTTTGAATAACTAATTGTTATTTGAGGTGATATCAAAAAGAAAATTAATAGGTGGTTTGTTTTTTGATTTTTTCAAGTGATAGCCATTTTTAAAATGATGATGCTTTTTTATTGAGATATAATTTAATTTTAAAATTTTTATCTTTATTTTACCATTAAAATGATCTACAGTCACACACTAGTGTTAATACCTAATTAATTTTTATTAACTATATAAGAGAAATAAAAATATATTTGATGACTTATTTTAATAAATAATTAAAATACAATAAATATTAATTATAACCTAAAAACAAGTGAAGTTAGTAGCTAACAAAAACTAACGATGAAAAGGCTTATCCTTCAAGGTGAAAAGGTCTCTTCTTTTAATATATTATATAATATAAATAAATATAGTATTGAATATTTTGTATGATTTGGGCTAAGACTTTTGATATTATTACTTATCCAGCATCTTTGAGATAATCAATGAATCGAAGGAATAGTTCATAAAGTTGCTTAAAAATATAGTATGAAAATACAGAATATGTACTAAATTGGATGCTAAGAAAAAGAATAATAGATAACTTGAAAATGTGAGAGAACCTCTCTACTTATTGCCAACAAAGGGTAGTATGAACAATTGCTTATTATGCCTTATTAGAAAAGCCACAACCCTTCAAAAAAGTCACAACTTTTTGAAAAGTCACAATCCTTCAGTAAAGTCAGAACTCTTTGTAAAACTAACAATCCTTTGGAAAAGTAACAACTCTTTAGAAAAGTCACAACCCTTTGGAAAAGTCACAAACATTCAATGTGAAAAGTTGTCTTCTTTTACTATATTTTATCTTATTACAATATAAATAAATATAGAATATGTTCTAAATTGAGTGTTTTAAAAAGAAGAAGAATTAAAAACTTATAAAATTCATAGTATAAAATGTAGGGAATTCATCTTTTTATAGCCATCAAAGGTAGTAAGAACATGCTCTTATAATGCCTTATTAGAAAAGATTGATTATTGTGGTATGTGAAACTTTCTTGGCATGCATCTAATAATATTCTATTCGGTAAGATTTTTAAACCTTCAAGATATCATATGTATTAAAAAATTGTGCTTTTTATAATTTATTTGATTACTCTATCGATTTTAGGTGCAAAAAATTGATTCGAATATGCTATATTGTCGTACCATTTAATATCATATAAATTATTAAATTTAGGGTATGCCAGTAATGTACTGATATGAGTGTGTTTTACTTTTATCTTCCTCAAGTAATAAGCCTTTGTTAAATAGATAGTCGTCAACTCGTCATACATGGAGATAGTCTATGACATAAAATATGTTTACTTTAATTTATCTACCTTTATGATTTCAACTAGCTTGATATAATAAAATTAAAAGGTCTAATTTTAAGCAGGTTAGTAACTAATATACCACGCTTTATGTTTCACACTAAAATTGATTGATGTTCATTTATCTTTGTATTCTGAATAGTTGATTGTACAGTCAAGAGTTTATTAGTGGTGTCACAACTAGGTTTAACAGGAATAACTTAAAATTTCATGTAGGCTTTGAAGAAATTGAAGAAATAGGGCGTATAAATGGAAAAATGATCTTATGATGTTAGTCTGATTTTGTTGAAAAATCACGAGACAATGAAATTGTTGATGGTGAGAAGATGAATGAATTTATTTAAGATAAAAAAAGAAAAGCAGGAAAGAAAAAGAAGGGAATTGTATGGTCTAAACTCAAAAGTTCTTTAAAGTATGATACTATTGTAGTATAAAAGATTAAACTTCAATAAACTCGGACGAAGAAGGGTTAGTTTGCTCTAGAGCTTTTTTAGTTGATGTTATTTTGGTTAGAAGAGTGTGTATTATAAAGGAAAAAACAAAATTTATTGTTGAAAGTTACCACTATGGATTACAAGGTTGGTAATTTCTCCGTTGCTTGAAGTTATATTGTGTCATTTCAAGATTAATATACATCAACTTCAGCCCAAATGTCGTCCTAGATCAGAGTCCAAAATAAAATTTTTGCCCCTTCCTAGGATATATCATTTCTTCATCGACAACGTCATTGCTAAGGATGGATTTTTCTATTCTTGAGAAAATTCTCTGAGATTAATTGACTTTGCATTCCCATATTTTTTTATTTTTAAATTATCTTCATCGAAGTGTTATTCCAAAACATAGGTCCTTTTCTAGTTAGAATGATTTGTTATCATCAGTGAATGTCTCATACTTTACTCCCTTTAATGTATTATTTTTTTGCTATTTTTTTGTCTCCTTAATATTGTATTGATTATTTTTTGTTTAACATATATATGATCTCACTTGGACAAGACTATTGTCCTTTTAATATTTTTTCCTTTTTTCCTTATCATTCGGACCCGAACCTTACAAATATTTTTGGGGTGAGTTATGACTATTTTTGGCAAGCTTAATTTGAAGAATATGAAATAAAACCTTCTCTAAATAAAATTAATAAGTTAAGATACAAAAGTCCTGTCTATTAACATAGATTTGTTGCCTGTCCTGTACCACGTCATTGTTGAGCGTTTGAGTTATCTAGCAATCAAACATTTTGATCTACTTGTACTTTTCTAATGCAACAAGTGTACATACATATTTCTAAAGAAGTTGTAAAGTTGTACTGAAGAAGTATCTAGAAGGACCTTGAGTGCAACATTATAATGAAGAATGAATTTCTAAAAATGTTCAAAAATATTATTTTGTTGTTGTTTCAAAATTATTTTTCTCCTTCTGTAAATTCTGTTTCAGTAACAAAGTATCAATAATGAAAATTGTCGAACATTTGGCCCTGGACAAGTAGATTATGTCTTTAATTTTTTTAATTTATGTTGTTATGGTGTAATTTTTTAACGGTTTTAACTTGTTTTTAAGTTGAATTGATTTTTGAAACATTTTACATAATATTTTTTTCCAAAAGGAATATATTTTTGTTCTTCTATAATTTTGTTTGAGTAACAAAGTAACAATAACGAAAAGTGGTGAACGGTTGGCCTTAGACAAGTAGATTGTTTCTAAATTTTTCTTTATGTTGTTGTGGTGTAAATTTCTACGGTCTTAACTTATTTTAACTTATATTGATTTTCAAAAACTTTCACATAATATTTTTTCCAAAAGAAGTATATTCTAACCATAAAATTATCAGATTCTATATTTTTCATGTACAAAAAAATAGAAAAAGTGATGCTTCATCGTTTCAGAAAACACCACTCAATATTAACAAGAAAATTATATCACCAAATAGATATTGCGATAAATTATGTAAAAGATAAAGATGATTAGATATCAATATATTTTTAATCATTCATTTGTATCTACAATTCTTGAGATATATGATAATGTCAAATCATTTAATTTCTGTTAAAATGTTCTTAAAATATATTAAATTTACTCTCTCTCTCTCTTTGCCCCTTATAATAGTCGAATATTGAAAAGGATTTTCAAAAGCTTGATAAGATTATTTATGCACGCGCGAAGCACGGGTAAATTACGCAGTTTTAATAAATAGAGACTATAAATATTAATTCTTCTTCTTTCCTGTTACTTAATTAAGTTATATCTAATTTATAGATCATCTGATGAACTACAAGGTACAAGTAGGACATTCTCAAAGTGTAGTGAACGAATTCAATAATAGACAAATGAGTGAGACTTATTTTATTGGGATGTTCAACTGGATTCTGAAGGGCATATAACTAATTTTTTATGGAGATATGGTCGATCCATAATTAACTACACTTTTTGGGTGATGTGTGTATTTTGATACCATATATCAAACATATAAGTATTGTATAATTTATGCATTATTTATTGGAATAAATTATCATTGACAAAATATAATTTTTATTGTGATTTTTTATTCGTATCTTCATATGGTTATTCTTGACATTTTCAAAGTCAATGGAAAGTATTACCCCACATATTATGACTAAAGAAACTCAAGCAATGGCAATTGCCATTAGAGAAATGATGTCGAGTATCAAACATAAATTGTGTTAGTGACACATACCTCATAATGCCCCATCTCATTTGAGTTCACTCGAAAATGAGTAAGGTTCTTTAATCCTTTTAACTGATGCATGTCTGAATATAATTTTATATGAAGAAACATGAAAGATGATGCTTACAACATACAATATCGAAGAACACGGTTGTTGATTGAATAAATTTTATAATATTCAACACATGTGGTCAACAACTTTTAATAATCATGTGTTTAATGCTAGATGAAAAGTGACATCTCAAAGTACTAATCATGTCCTAGATGGATTTGAACGTGCCCCAAAAGTTTTGAAGTTCATATCAGACCTTGAAAAGTTCAGAAAAAGTAGTGTGCAAAATTTTCTGTATTTTACGGAAACCATCTACAGACTATAAAAGGAACCACAAACCGTAGATGGAAACTATAGACCAAGTTTAGAGAATTTAAGAATTTAGTATGAGAATTGCGAGTACTGTTTATGGGTCTTAAAAGCTTTTACAAATCGTAGACGAGCCTCGTAGATCAAAGTTCAAAAATAGGAAATCTTTCCTGAGTTTTAAGGGAGTGGTATACTGGTCATATAATATTTTATAGATCGTGGTTTGGTTCGTACATCAAAGACATCAAGCTCAAAAGTTATCTTGATTATTAAGGATGCATTTTACGGATAGTAGATTAATTATGGAATATAGTGTAATGACTTGATCTGGTCGTTATGAGTAGGCCAATAGTGAAGATTTTGGGCCAGAAAACTTTCTGGGTAGTGGCTTAAATTGTTTTGGGTAGGCTAGCCTTAAATGAAATGTGGGATTGGTGAGGTCTAGGGCCATCCGAGAATAGGTATGGTGTAATGTTGATGTTTTTTATTCAAATATACATGTATCCAAGGCATTAAGGAGTCGAAAGGGCCTTTTGAATCAAATTGGGTAGGTAGAACTCCCAGCATTGATCTTGGTGTTGAAAGCATGTGTTGGGACGTCAAGGGAAGAGGTTGTGTTGTAAAAATGTTCTTTTCCTGACTTTAGAGGCTTTGATGTTTCGTCGATCCCACTATAGTAGGGGCATCCTGCTATAGCGATGCTCAGACCGCTATAGCACGACAAAATGGGTTTTAGTGCAAAAACAACCCCTAACCTATTTTCTGCACTTTGTGTTCTTAGACTTGGAAGGAGCGATTTTGGGTTGTTTGCACTCGATTTTCCATGGAAATCATCGGTAAATGTAAGATTATTACTCCTCAACCCTGTAGATTGATTCTTAATCCTTAGAATCTAGGTTATTGAGAATTTTAACATGATTCCATGTTTAAAAAATTCCTACGTTGGGAAATTGATCATATATTGGCATTGGGTTAGGATTGGGTTGTATTGTGGTAGTTATTAGGTCATTGTTTGATTGAATGTTGTGTTGTATTTGTTAGTTTAGACACAGAATGTCAGGACCCTACTTCCTGAGTCATTATTGCGCCTACTATAACCCACCAATAGGTAAGACAACCCATATCTAGAATGACAGGTAATGAGTACAAGGTTAGAACTAACTAGAAAGTAACACCAACAATAAGAAAAGAAAGAAACTGAAGCAAACCAAAAATATATAAAATGGAAACCCTACCAGATCCTATAAATCACAAGTACAAAGTTGTCTAATATGAACAAATACAAGTCCCAAAAGTGGACCACAACAAGCCGTCTCAAAGGTAAAAAACTAGCTAGCATATCAATATAAAGAGACAGGTTGATCCAGGATGCAAAGTGCACACCCTCGTCTCCAATATCCATAACCTGCAAAAGATGGCACGAATGATCACCACTTGTAACTGGTACTAGGACATGCATCATGAAAAGATGCAGAGTGTAGCATAAATATCAAAACAAAGGTACTTAGTAGGTATCATAGGCTGCCTGAGCAACAAATGTAAAAACAATCACAAAAGATAGAATCCAGACACAAACAGAGGTCCAAGTGGATATGAAAGAAAGCACACGAGCATACCAAAAGTAAATTTAAGTACATCTAAACTAAACCTTACTAGACTCCATAAGCCCAAAGGTACACTCATGCACAAGTTTAAATAAAACCCGTACGAACCCCTATAAGCTCGACAGATACACAAAATAGCTAAGTCTACAAGAAAGTGGTGCCTCAAAACCCAATCCAACAAGTGTATGATGGGTCTCAAACCCCAAGAGATAGCCTCTAACTAAAGGTGTCCCCCTCGAACCATAAAGCATCAGCCTTAGACTAAAAATACTGCCTTGAACTATGAACATCAACCTCAAACTTGAGATAACAACCTCAACCGTGAACATCATCCTCGAACCAAAAATAGTCATAGTGTCCGGTCAACTCCCAGCCCAGCTAGCAAAAGTGACAAAAGGAGTAGTTGACTCCAAAGAGGATTCCAATACCAAGACTAAATCATCGTGGAACGACGTCCACCCCCAAACATCCACAAGATGCAAGCCTAGAACAACCTAATCTCAAGTCTCCACGAATACACAACCCTCTAGTAACGCATCGTCTAAGGCAACACTAATCTATCCTAGACTAAAGCCAAACATTCTTCAAGTAACAATGCGTGAAAATCACACAACATGAAGCAACACATATAACCTCAAATTACATGGTACTACCCTTGAAACAGTATCGATAAATCCTAAAACATGGTTTCTAAGAAGAAAAGGTATACCCGCCCCAATTCACACTAATCATCATTAATTCACACATTCAGGCTTAATCTATTTAGAGAGGAAGTCGTATCACACCTGTAGACTGACCATGCGTTCTCCAAATCACACGGTCAAAGCTTTTCCTTTCTGAACGACATCCAAACGCTACCACACTATCAGGATTAGGATTACAATGTTAGTATAGTTGTTTAGACACTAAAATCACATAACACAGAAACAAATCAATTTTAGAGTCAAAGAGGAATTGTGGGACCATGCCAAAATTTATGGAACTGACTCCGTCAAGAGGTCCTAAATTATGCCTCAAACTTGTGTTCCAAAATTGAACACAATTTGTGGCTCGGAGGCAGCCACAACAACAACATGCAAAGATAAGCCAAAATTAAACTAAAAGAAGCTTTTGTGGGAACAAGCTATAACACCAAAATTACCTCGAATAGAGGTTCACCAACACAATACAATCACTCCACCACGTAGCCTAAAAAATTACAGATGCGTGGGACATCAAATAACCAAATTCTGACTTAAAACAAGGGATAAATTGCACTAACAAAATGAAGAACTAAGGTTGGTCGCTCTTGGTCTTAATAACAAGGCTAGACGACTGGCTCTCGTAAATTTGAAGAGAGTGTGCAAATGCGCCTAGCTTGTCAGCTGCAATCTGCGAACGTGGCAGCCTATCGCGAACACGCAGTTTAGGAAAACTGCCACCCGTGAACGTGGCTCTCATGCGTGAATGCGCTCGCCAGGGCGCTAGCCCTCTGCGAACGTGGCCCTAGGCACACGAAAGTGGGAAAGGCCCTGAGCTGCAGTGCTCTCAACTAATGTCTTAAGGTACCAAAACTGTGATAGAGTGTTTGGGATTTTGTTCAGCATCCCATGCGGGCATACAAAATATGCTACCACATCAAATTTGGCATTCCAGACTCAATGGAACCATAAAAACTTCCATCCAAGGTCGTTTCAATAAAAAGTGGGTCTCACACCCAAGTTTCATTTTAAGCCAAATTCCACAAGGGGACTCAAAATTAGCCCGGAGACCTCAGGATCCTAAGAAGGGTCGCTCTAGATCAAACTCAACATTTGGAGCTAACCGAGCTGATGGAATACTCATCCAAACTCATTTACTCAGAATGATGACTAAAGTCAAACTTAGGTCTTAATTTGAAAGTTAAAATTCCTAATTACACAGACTCACACTAAAAGTCTCGAGCGTGATGTCGACTATGCTAATAGCCAAAAATAACCCTTTCGAAGCTGATGAAATCATTGAAATTTGATTATGAGGTCATCTTCTTAAACTTTTCATAAAAAATGACCATTCAAGGTTCAAAAGCTTCAAAACACTAAAACTCGCATAAAATTGAACGAACGACTAGGTGACTGAACTCTCGATTTCCACAAGTCATAAATGACTTTAGGTAGCTACAAGAAAGCTCTAAATGATGAACAAGAGGCATAACTACATAAATGATTTGGAGGTCATTACAATATCCACTATTACAAAGGACTTTTGTCCGCAAAAGTAAGAGTCAGGAAGTACTTGAAGGCTCAAACAAGCCAGAAAACAACTACAACGTATTATACTCAGTCTCCCAGGTAGCCTCCTCCACTAGCCACATGACTGACTCTTGAACGTAGCTACCACACATCTCTAGCTAGCACGGCAACTAGCTTCTCCACGAAGATCAAGAAATCATCCAACTCTACTTCATCATACTGAAGCACATTAAACATATCAGGAACATAATGGTGTAACATCGAAACATGAAAAACTACGTGGATAGCTGAGAACATCGGAGGTAAAGCTAACTCATAAGCAACCTCTACAACTATCTGAAGGATCTCAAAATGACCAATATACATGGGGCTAAGCTTGCCTGCCTCCCTAATCTCATCACACCCTTCATGAGAGACACATAGAGGAAAACTCTATCACTAACTTAAAACCTCAAAGGCCATCGCCTACTGTCTTAGGCATATTTATATGCCTACAAAGCTAATTATGCCCGCATTTAAGCTTAGTTTGAATTCAATATATGTTCATTTATAATTTTATTGAGTCTTTTGGTTGTCTATGAGCTAACCAACATGATTAGTGGTGTAGGTAAGCTTAATTGGAGAAACGAGCTCGAAAATGGACAATGGGGGAACACAAAAGATCTGAGGCAAAAGAGGGCAAGGAAGAAGCTAGAGGAATGTCACTTAAGGCATACTCGTATCCTTTCCGCATTGCAGAGAGGAATGATAATTTAATTTGCGAATCCAAGATTGAGGCAGAGTGCTCCGTGCCCTCTCCACATCGCGGAGAGGGTGTCCTGAATTAATTCACGAAATCAAGATTTAGGCAGAGTTGTCCATGTAGCTCCCACATCACGGAGAAGATAAAATTATCTCAGAACAAAATCAGAGATTACCTCTGCGTCGCCCCCCTTGTGCCCAGTTTTGGCCGTTTTAACTTTTAGTATAAATAGGTCATTATTTTATTTTATTAATTATTCTTTTTCTAGGTTTTGAAGAACGACGACTTGGGAGAATATTTTCACCATTTTTAAGGTTCTTTCCTAAACTCTTTTCCTTTCGATCTTTGTATGTTATTTGAACATTGTTTGATCGATTCTTAGATTCTGTAAATACCTTAGTTCTAGGGATGTGGCTACATGATGATTGTAATCTATTAAGTTTTCATTAGGTTAATGTTAATTATCATATGAATCTTTCTTATGTTCTTGTTTTCCATGTTTCATGATTAATCACCATTGAAATAAATACATTGTCCAAACTGAACTCGGGAGAGGAATAAGAGGATAGAACGTGGGACATAAGGAGCATGATTAATTCTAAATAACTGGGGTTAATTTGTATCTAGGATAGGGATATACCTAGAAACCTTGCTTAGGTCACCATACAAGAATAAATCGTAATGCTCGATACTTAATCCATCCTATCCCCGCTCAACGATGTAGTTATGGTGTTATTTGTCGTATGCGATTATAGGTCAGGAGACCATGATCATACATTTAACCCTGTGATTCATTGATTTGATAGTTGATAATTACCCATATAAATGATATTGATTGAATGATTCCTAATAAAAGCTGCAGCCCTGGACTTTAACCAATAACTGTTTTTAAACCGTTGAAATTGAATCGCTTTTGTTAGATTTTGTTATAATCTTAGAAATAGAAACTAAATCACTTTTGAAATATTGAATACACTTGTGTTTAGCTGAAAATTAGAGAAGTTAAATAATTCTAAAGGTAAGTCCCTGTGGGTACTGTACCCGGCTCTTAAAAAGAGCCACTTTAATACTTGAACGACCACGTGCAATTGCGTGTGCGATTTGGCCGCAACACCTACGATCATCATAACTCCTGTGCCTACTCTTAGCCATTCGAAGTCTGTCCTGAATCACCCTCACTTGCTCCAAAGCATCCTAAATCAAGTATGAACCACGTGGTCTAGGCTCTATAGACTCAAACCAACCAATCGAAGTACGACAACACCTATAATATAAGGCCTCAAACGGGGCCATATGGATGATAGAATGGTAGTTGTTGTTATACGCAAACTCTACCAAAGGAAATAAGTGGTCCCACTGACCTCTAAATTCTAAACCACAATACCGCAACATGTCCTAAGAACATGGATAGTATGCTCCGATTGGCCATCAATATGTAGGTGGAAAGCTGTGCTAAGGTTAGCGCTAGTGCCCAACTCTTCCAAAAAAAGTTCTCCAAAAGCTAGAAGTGAACTAAGCATCCAGATCTAAACGACAGACTATGAAGATGAATCACCTCACAAAAGTAGATACGAGCCAACCTCTCGGTGCTGAATGAAGGGAGGAGGTGTGATGACTTGGTCAATCGATCAATGATGACATAAATGATGTCAACGCCTCTAGAAATTTGAGGCAAATCTCCCAGAAAGTGTATAGTAATACAATCCAACTTCCACTCCATAATAGGTAACCTCTGGAACTTACCACCAGGTCTCAAATAGTAGGCCTTCACCTACCAGAAACTCAAGCAATGAGACACATAGTCTACAATACTGATCCCTATGTCGGTCCACCAGTAATGCTTCCTGAAGTCGCGATGCATCTTTATAGTGCTTGGATGGATAGAGTATCTAGAATCATGGGCCCAATAAAGTATCAGCTGAATCAAACCCCCAACTCTCGGAACATAAATACAACCCGTGAACCTCAACACCGCTATGAATATTAGCCTTAGATTGGAGATAACTACCTCAAACTGTGAACATTAGCTCAAACTGGAAATAGTTATAGTATTTGATAAGTCCACGATTTGGACTCATTTAGGGCTTTATTTTGATGAATTTAGTGTCCTTAAATGCATATTTTGTCTCTAAAACTGATGTAAATCCTTGAGCTTTAGGTATTTGGAGTTAGAGACAAAGCATGGACACTTTGGAGCAAAAAGGAACACGGCAGTTGAAAATAACGAAGAAAAGAAGGCCTGAGGATCGCCTAATGCATTAGCCGAGTTGTTGAATGGCCTTAACCTCATCCAAAGTTCTAGTGTGCTTAGACTTGAAGGAAAAGATCACGTTGACGATGAAAGGGAGTAATCGGCGCGTCGCAGAACAGTTTCGCGAAGCAACACCATATCACCCAATGATTCAAAACGTGAAGATGATGAAGGCAAAAGCTGGAAAGCGATGAACTAGACCAAAGGGGGGATCACCGAGTGCATCGGCAATCCCGAGTAACTGCGACGAGTGGTCCTTCACAGCATAAATTTTTGAAAACTATAAATACCCATTTAAATCTGTAGCTTAGTATCAAGTTTTAGCGAATTATTACTGATTTTTAGAATAGTTCAGTTTTGAGTTCTTAGAGTTTTTGAGACATTGTTCTTGAGCTTTGAAAAATTTGAAGGTTTTCAATTCAAAAAAATTGGAAGTGGGTCTTGAAGAATCTTTATTCTTGACCTGTGTAAATACATTATTTATCTTACCCATTTGATGGAAACACTTATCGGTATCGATTTCTATCTATTATTTATGTCTAGCTAAAACCCCAATTCTTGGGTTGTGATTATGTGAATATGGGTTGAATTTACTGTTGGGTCTTGCTAATTAATAGTTAATTTGCTGTTTAAATATGATTTCGTTTAGTAGTTGTTTATGAACTTAATGGAATCGTAGTTGCAAATATGATTTCATCTTCGTGTTTTTGGCTTGCTCGAGAGAGAGGTCTTAAGACCAAAACTACTGAATCGATAGCCGGTGGTTATTGGGTCATCGTGGGTTCAGCTCGAGAGAGTGAATCTTAGACATTCTCCCACACATTCAGCTCGAGAGAGTGAATGGGCTAAGGCGAAGGCTGGGAATAATTGCAGCTTATTGGTGTTAGAGAGAAACTAATTTGATTCGGGGTAAGTTGCTCGAGAGAGAATTTACCCCCACTAAAGTTTAGTTTAGTTACAAATTTAAAGTGATTTACTATCAATAGCGTGTACCCGATTGTTTATTTGAGTCCATATTCCTTTAACATCCCAAGAATCTCGTCTCCCCAATTCACATCTCTATATTTTTGCTATTTTTGATAATTGACATTCGTGTCACTTCTTGATTTATTATGTTTTTACTCATTAATGTTTATAACTATGATTGATTAGAGCTAAGTTTTACTTTTCTATTAAATTCTCGATTACTAACCGCTCCCTTAGGACACGACCCCAACCCATTCGGTTGGGTAATATTTCTTCACGTGATCGTTGACACTTGAATTGAAAGTTGTGTCTTTGATTACGTCAAACATCAAAATGGCGCCGTTGCCGGGGTGTGGTGTTATTTGAGAATATTTAGTTAAGTAGTATTTTTGTTCTTATTAGTTATAGTTCTACTAACTTAATTTTAGTTTTGTTTTGCTTATTTGTTTTGAGTAGGATAGTGGAGCATGTCTGATAGCAATGGTGACCAAACGAATTTGTCTCTTCTAAGAATGATGTCTCTTAGGGATAGTATCCTAAGTTTCAGACAATCGGAGAGGGAGTCAATCCATGAGTTGTGGCTAAAATTTAAGTCAATCTTTCTCCAGCACCCAACTCATGGAATCTCAGAAAACGTGCTATTCGACTGCTTCTACAAAAGCCTTGGCCCTGAAAATAGAAGAATGGCTGAACAAATATTTCCAGGGGGTCTCTCATGACTACCCTATGCAGTAGTAGCCCAGCTACTTGATAGCCTGGCCATGACCAACAAAGAGACTGAGAAGAACCATATTTTGGCCACATTATTGACCCAGCTTGATCTAGTGACCAAGAAGATCGTGGAATTTGGAGCGCCGAACAAAAACAAAGACCGGTACATTCCTCCTCATGAGTGTGTGAAGCCTAGTATGAATGAGGGTGGGCAAATAGCAGAAACACTTTCACTCATTCTCCATAAAGTTGAAGGTTACTACAAGGTATTGAATGAGATAAAAGAGAATGTATCAATGCTGAATGAGATAACTGCTTCCCATTTCAAATATGTTCAGCTGCTAGAGACCCAAATGGGTCATGTGTTGATTCATCTCTACCCCACGAATCATGACTAAGTGGGGAAGTCGTGCCATGACTGTAGCTAAGGCGCTTCTTGGGAGGCAACTCAAGGTTTTATAGCTTTATGTTTATTTTAGAATAATGGTGTGTTAAATGTGCAGGACAAAGTGAGGAAAGTATTTGAAATATATAAGAATTGGCGAGCTAAAGGTCCTGTCGGCGGATCGCCGAAAAAGTTAGCGATTCCAACCTAGACCGCCGTTGGATTCCAGAAAACTTTAACCTGGAGTCTGTAAAACTTGGCGTGATCAGTAAATTATTAGCGAATCGCAGAACCGTTAGGCGATTATGAACTAGTCCGATAGTTGGACTCTCAGTTTAATTGAAAGTTCTAAACAATTAGGCGCGGTAAGTGATCGTTCGGTGTGTCACCTAATAGTTCAGTGATTTTGACTAATTTCGCCGAATGGGTGAGATCTGGACGGTTCTTATAAAGCCAAAGGTGTAAGCATTCAACTTTTTTTTATTTACTTTCCCTTACTTTCGATCTTCACAAGCTCACACCTGCTTAATATTTTCAATATTTCCGCGTTCTATAATTATTTTAGCTGATTGATTTGTACTCGAAATTGGATTACTTTGCTGCCTAGCATTACAGTCTTGTTTTAATCTGTAGTAAAGGTTGGTTTTCAAAACCCCGCATTTACTTTTGATACTTGTACTCTTATGCAATAGATTTTATCCTGTTGGTGTGATGGACCTCTCTGATTTGAGTAGAATGCTTGATTTCCTGCCTTAATTCGACAATCTTGCCTGTGGTTTATTTAGGATTATAATCCCGTAATTTTGTGTTGGAAAATGAATTAAAACTCTAGAGGTTGTGCTTGCATGTTGATGGGTGCCGTGGGTATAGTCTTAATTTGAGTTGTGCACCATTTGATTTTGTTTCGGAGGTTGCGGAGTTGACTTCGAGAATTTGGCTTGAAGATAGGCACGTTAGGTCATTTGGTAAACTGGGTCGAGCTCGCCAAACTACTCGGTGGTTCGCCTAATGCCCTATCTCGCCTTTGATTTCATGTTTCATTTGATGTTTAGTTCTGTAACTTTCGGCGATAAGCCTGGGTTTGCCGATGGCATTCGGCGACTCGCCAATGTTTTCTTTGTCGGCCTTTGTCTGCACCACTGTAGCTTAAATTCCATTATAACTTTTGTCGGACTGCCTCTTTTGATCACCAAAAGCTGTCGGCGACTTGCCGAAATGCCCTTCCTATCGCCTACCTTCCTAGATTCTAAACCATCCTTTTGGTGAGCTCGGTCTAGTTCATCAAAGTTAATTGGCGACTCGCCTATTGATTCAACGAGTCTGTCTGCAAACTGTTGTTCCTGTGAATTTAATTAAAGTATATCTAATTTTCCCGTTGTGATTGCAGACATGGCTAGGTTTAAAGTTGCTACGAGAAACATGCCACACCAAGGGAAAGAAAAATGATTACACTGAATGAGGATGCAGATGCATCCAAGGGAAAATCTAAGAAACTTTCCACTATTGGTGGGAAAGGAAAAGGTAAAGTAAAAACACCTACGTCACTTGAGGCAAGCTCTGACAGTGACGACATCTATGATACTTACCTTACCACCTCAGAAAATGAGGGTAAGCATCAGGAACCGCAAACTGTAGAGTTTGATGATGATGAACTTGTAGAAGCACGCAGGGCAGAGCTACGCTCTAAAAAGTTGAATGATCCATCTAGGATCCTGACTACTCATGCTGCCTGTCACGACCCAAGCCTAGGGCCTACATGTGACATGGCGAATGAGGAACCCAAAGGAACCCCAAACAAGCCTCTCAAACTTGTCATCACACTTCATTGGTCGCGGAAGTACAATCAACATTAATTAACGGGAAATAGGGACTAAAGGCAAACCATTTCAAAATGACATCATAGAACAGGAGTCAAGCTCATTTACAAAATACTTGTCCAACACACACCTCTACATACATAGATAGGACGGGGGCCATGACATACTAGCGGCTCCCCTCATAGTCAAAATACAATTGCAAGTTAAAGTCTCAAAACATAGGAGTAGGAAACATAAGATAGCCCTCGAATCATTGAGGACTCACCAACAAACTCGGATAAGCACCGTACTAGCCACGTGAATGGAGAGAAGGATCAAGAGTAGCTCCAGTCCCTACATGGTGACATCATGTAGGCAAAATATGCGTTGGTACTTGGAATGTACTAAGTATGCGGGGTGCAACACAACAATAGACAAGGACACAATCGAAATATAAGAAATAGTTTCATAGGCATTATGAATAACAATATGAGGATGCATGATCAAAGTGAAGTCAAAACATGTTTAAGTAAATCTATACTAATAGTAGATATCATATGTGTATGCATGATCCAACCAATCTATAACCCCAACTTAGGATGGGGGATGCCGTTCACACCCGGACACCCTGGTGGCAAGGTA